>NW_020664601.1:1511887-1549563 GCF_002925995.2 Terrapene triunguis | reverse complement strand
GCGCCGGCAATGGTCAGTAGCGCGCCCCTCAGGCAGGGGAGCGCCGGTAAAGGTCAGTTGCGCGCCCCTCAAGCAGGGGAGCGCCGGCAAAGGTCCCGGCGTGGCTCGGCCGGGTAGGGGAACGCAGGCCCACCCTACACCACTGCGTTCCAGCCCAGGGCCCTGACGGTGGCAGGACGAGGGTCCCGCCACTGGATCAGCGGGGTCCCTCCGTGATACAGACTCACCACTGTGCAGCTTTGTCCCTGGGCTACTTCCTACCCGATCGCTCGTCCGGATCCCTCTGATCCCGTCAGTGCGTCGGGGTAGTCCGCTCTTGGCAGCTCCAGCTCCCCCTCAGGCTCCTCCAGCTCCCCCCAGTCCTTGGCTGCTGGCAGCTCCAGCTCCCACTCCGGCTCCTCCAGTTCCCCTGGGTACTCGGCAGCGGGCAGTCCTGGCAGCCCCAGTCCGTCCTCCCGGTGCGGTTTCCACTGGTCCAGGGCCTCCCCTGGCGCGGCAGCAGGATCTGAAGGGAGCAGCCCACGGTCTGCGTCTGCCTCCCTCCTTGGTGCTGCTCTGACTGAGCAAAGGGCCCCGCCCTTTATACTTCCTGTTCCACCCCTCCCCTTCCGGGGGGTGGAGCTAGCTTGGGCTGGCCCTGCCCACTCCGGCTGAGAGAAAGGCCCTTTTACCTCCGGTTCGGAGGGCAGCCACCCTGGCTCCCTACATAGGGATAATTGTATGTCTCCTGTTCTGTTTTACCTACATTCTGCCATATATTTCATGTTATAGCAGTTTCAGATGATGATCCAGCACAAGTTGTTTGTTGACAAAACGCAAAGAAAGTACCAATGTGAGATTTCTAAAGATAGCTATTGCACTTGACCCAAGGTTTAAGAATCCGAAGTGCCGTCCAAAATCTGAGAGGGACGAGGTGTGGAGCATGTTTTCAGAAGTCTTAAAAGAGCAACAATCCAATGTGGAAACTACAGAACCTGAACCACCAAAAAAGAAAAATCAGCCTTCTGCTGGTGGCATCTGAGTCAGATAATGAAAATGAACATGCGTCAGTCCACACTGCTTTGGTTAGTTATCGAGCAGAACCCATCATCAGCATTGCCGCATGTCCTCTGGAATGGTGGTTGAAGCATGAAGGGACATACGAATCTTTAGGGCATTTGACATGTAAGTATCTTGTGACACTGGCTACAACAGTGCCATTGGAATGCCTGTTCTCGCTTTCAGGTGACATTGTAAATAAGAAGCGGGCAGCATTATCTCCTGCAAATGTAAACAAACTTGTTTGAGTGATTGGCTGAACAAGAAGTAGGATGGAGTGGACTTTGTAGGCTCTAAAGTTTTACATTGTTTTATTTTTGAATGCAGGTTTTTTTTATATAATTCCACATTTGTAAATTCAACTTTCATGATAAAGAGATTGCACTACAGTACTTGTATTAGATGAATTGAAAAATACTATTTTTTACAGTGCAAATATTTGTAATAAAAAATAAATATAAACTGAGCACTATACACTTTGTATTCTCTGTTGTAATTGAAATAAATATATTTGAAAATGTAGAAAACATCCAAAAAAAATTAAATTGTATTCTATTATTGTTTAACAGTGTGATTAATCGCGATAAATTTTTTTTAATCGCTTGACAGACCTAGTCTGTGCATATTTAAGAGTTTTATAAAAGAAGTTAATTCAGTTTCTTGAATAATTTGATTTCCAAAAGGACACAGTGGTTTTTTCTTTCTCATCATCATTTTCATAAGTGGAATCCAATCCAGTGGACTTTGAAGCCTGATTTTGGGCTGATTAATGAGAGAGGATATAAGAACCAGTTTAATCCTCTGGGTGATAAAAGCTCTCCATACCATAATTAAAATTGGGCTAAAGCTGTTAACAGTGCAGATGACAATGCTACTTGGAGAAAATAGTTGAAATACTGTAGTTGAAACTTAACTGTTTGCATCTTTGATTCTTTACTTGCCTTCTGAGCTTCATAAATGGATTCAAATCAAAAGGTGAGATAATTCCTTAAATGAGAAGGGCTGATTTGTGTGGAATTGTCGCTATGAATCTTGGAGATACTATAGAGAAAAACACCGTTTGTTCTTTCAACAATTCTTATTTGATGTAGAGCCTAAAGTGAATGGAAACTAATAATGTTGTCCCTTTGACTGTCTAAGCTCAGAGTGTAAATCCCAAAGCAGACTCTGCAGGTCATGAACTATGGATTGCTGAGCTATGTCAGCAAGTGTAGAGTGCAGACAGCAATACAGAGCAGTTAGTCTACCATTCATTCAGTCCTACATCGCTCTTGTGTGCAGTATTCTTGGTTTAACAGGCTCAGTCAGTGAGAGCAAATTATTTTGTACATGGGTCTTCTGTAAAACTTAGAAAATACAGTGAATGAGCTGAGATCGGATGAATTGAACTCCACTCTCTTGGGAGTAATTTGTTGTGATTCCAGATCAAACATAATCTTGTTATACAGTCTGTATCTTCTGCAGCCTGTGATTTAAAAGGTGAAAATGCTGTTCTAAATGTTAGTCTATGGTTCATCAGTTAAGCTTTCTTCCTTCTACATAGCTTTACAGTACTTCCCTCTGTACAAGCAGAATAAACTGAAGTTACGTAAAGTTCTTTAAAATTAGCAGAAGGAAAATGTACTAAAAGTTTTGTATCCCTTTGGGCAGTAGCAGAGTAGAAGCCAGCTGTGATTGCACAATGAATCTGTCAGATTTTGTGAGGTAAGCAGGGTCATGCCAAGTCAGTATGTGGATGGAAATCTTCTAAAGAAGGAAACTTAAAGGGCTTTGGTGGTGATTCAGTGGTGACTCTTCCCTCAGAGTACTGAACCATTGCTTCAGCATGATAGTAATGATGATTTGTGCTGCTGGATGTGGTTTCTTTTTTTATGAATGCAAAACAGGCACTGATCAGTAACTGTTAATTGATCCCTGCAGTGTGCTTGGTGCTGTACAGTCTCTTTTCCCCAGGAGGCTTATAATCAAGGTAACTAGAGATCCCAGTGTAATTTTAATGATTGATTGTTAGTCTTCATGTCCTGACTAACGTTCCTTGTGTGGTTTCAACTGGATATAGATTTTTCCTTGACTTCTGGCCCTAAACTATTGAGGAGTCTTGGGTAGTGTTGTTAATCAGCTGCTCATTCATCCCAGAGGAAGCTGAATTTCTATGGAGGGAAGAGTGACCTCCGTACACAAATTTATGCTTTTAAAGTGCTTTGCTCTCTATAAATGGAAGCAGTTATTAGAAGTATCACAACAATGCAATTGTTAAAGAGCTTTAGATGGACAAGTGGTGTAATAGCTTCTAGGGCAGTGGTGGGCAACCTGCGGGCTGCACGTGGCCCGTCAGGGTAATCCGCTGGCGGGCCGTGAGAGTTTGTTTACATTGACCGTCCGCAGGCAGGGCCGCCCACAGCTCCCAGTGGCCGGGGTTCGCTGTTCCCGGCCAATGGGAGCTGCAGGAAGTGGCGCGGGCTGCAGGGATGTGCTGGCCGCTGCTTCCGGCAGCTCTCATTGGCCAGGAACGGTGAACTGCGGCCACTGGGAGCTGTGGGCGGCCCTGCCTGCGGACGGTCAATGTAAACAAACTCTCGTGGCCTGCCAGCTGATTACCCTGATGGGCCGCAGGTTGCCCACCACTGTTCTAGGGCAACAGCAGTTCGGTTTGAAGTAGTGCTGTGGGGCTTTTTTTTAAAAAAATTATTTACATATTAAGCAGGGGAGTAGGGTTTACTCTCTGACTAGACCTCTTGAAAGCAGTCTCCTAATGTGGAGATCTTGAATTCTTTGTTAGCATCTCCAAGTTTTGATGTTGGAGGTGACTTTGATATACAGTTGTGTCCAATATAAGATACTTGATATTTCAGAAATGAGGCTGGACTGAAGAAAGCAAAAGCAGTTTTGTCAACCGACCATGTGATTAGTCACTATGTAAAGTTCACATGAGAAGATTAACGCTTCCGCCTTCCTATCATAAAAGGCTCTGACAATTGTTGCTAAAGACATCATGCATATTTAAATTACACCTTTGGGTGATTTTTATTATTTAACTTCCAAATCTGCAGATTAAAGTTAGTTCCATACATTTAAAACAACTCTATATATATATATATATATATATATATATATATATAAATTTTTTTTTTAAATGCATACACATTGCTCCTTTCCATGAAAGGCTCTTGATGCTGCTTTTGGAGGAGAGGTAAAGAGGGTTATTTTACAGCATCTCATGTGAAAGTAGCATGCCAGGGCAGACTGAAATTCCACCAAACCTTGAAACTCAGAATTAAGGCCAGGACACTCTTATCTCACCTTGTTGGTGTGTTTATTGAAGCATCTGCAATGGCAGTGATATTTTGGGGTCCATGCTTCGGAAGCACTTAAGCACAATTAGACGCACCCAGCCTTACACTGGCGTTAGGACCAGCACAGGGCCTGAAGGGAAACAGCTTGTGGTTCCACAATTCAGGAAATGCTGGGGTTTGACCCTAATTTGCACTTCTCCGTTGCCATAGCTTCTATGTTGCTTGCAGCAATGGGGAATTGTCAGGATACTGCACTGCCTCAGTCCATTCTTGAATTCCCCTTGCACTGGAGGGTTCTTTGAAGATGGTGTTGAGCCAGATCTATGCCTGGCATAGAAATTCCCTGTGCTGGTGTGATTCTGTGGGGGCGGGTGGGTTATGCATGTCTTCTGTCCTAATGAGTGTGAATTTTGGGTTTAAGCTTATATGCTCATTTCAATCTGTGTAGGACCTCCTGTTGGGGGGGTCACAAGGAACATATAGCCCTACACGTCATCCTAGATTTTCAGCTTTGACTCTGAATTGCCTTGCTCTTTGCGTTTGTCTGCAGCACTAAACGGGAGTATAAAAACTTTGAATGTCAAAACTCTGAACCTAGAAAAATCCCTCTTAGGTGCGCCTGTAATTGTCTTAGAAATGGCCAAATAGATTTAAACTTTGCTCTTGGGCTGAGCTTTCCAGGTGGATGTTACTTTGTTTCAGAGTTCTAAACCCCTTAAAAGTTGCCTGGAGCTTTTACTGTTAGACCCTTTGCTTATGCCCCTTTCTGCCCTTTAAACGTGTCTAGCAAATCATTTGAAAATTTCACTAGCTCATGCAAAAACAAAACAAACACAAACAAAATCACCAAAACCAACATTAACAAAATCCCTGCTTGCCCACCCATCAATCTTTTACTAGTCAGTTTGGAGAGGGGGATCTCTCTCTCCCTATAGTGAGAAGCACACTATAGGGCTGTTTTGAATAGGCGTTCCTATGAAAACCACACAGCATTATGACTTCAGGTATGTTCAGCAGCAGACACTACTGCTGGCATGGTTGACTGTTCTAAGTGATTCCACAACTGCAGAGAAAAGGCTACAGAGGAACAGCTCTTCCCCTTGCCAAAGAATAGGCCAAATGTCCCATCATCATTTTAAAAAGGCCACCTCTTTAAAGGGACCTCATCCTCCACGAGGGCTGAAGAACATGCTGTCACTGAGCCATCAGCATGTAAGGAAGTGCTATCCTGGCAGGCCTGTTTTGCCCTCAGTCATTCCCTGCTGGTTCCTGTATGGCATGCATCTGTAGTACCTTTGAGCAACTTCTGACCCTATGATAATGAAAGACAGGAAATACCTATTGGAAGCACTGCAGAACTTCATTCTCTGTATGGGCTGGCAGAGGGAAAAAGACCATGCAGGGATAACTGAAGAGTGATAAGGTGAGAGGTAGCGCTTCAGGGATGTATGCTAATGGAGCTAGTGGTTAGAGCAGGTGACTGGAAACTGATTTCATTCCAATTGGAGTCGTCATTGACTTTCTTTGTTACTTTACTCCTTTGCCTCAGTTTCCTCCTCTGTAAAATGAGGATAATGATAGTTGTCACAGGGCTGTTGGGAGGCTTTAATATTGGTTAAGTCCTTTGAGATACATTGTTTAGACAGCTTTATAGACATGCCAATTAATAGCTGAAAACATTTCATTTCCCAGTTAACTTGGCAAGGTTTCCTTCAGGGAGAATTTTGAGCAGAGTTTTAAATAACACATTCCCTCAGAATACCAAAGAGAATTTTCCTCTGCTTAAAGGAACGGCAAGCCGAGGCCTGAAATGTGTCCATGGTGTTTCAGAGGGAAGTGAAACAAATCCTGCAGTCATGCTCACCCACCTCTGGCAGTGAGGCTGGGAAGGAATTTTCGCCTGCCTCTTTATTAGTATTTATTAGGTTTACCTCAGAGCTAAAAAACCTGTTAGATGCTTATTGCTAATACCTTGTTGCCGTGAAAATGACCTTTTCAAGATGCCTGCCTGCTGCTAAGAGAGCCTGGATAATTTTAATAAGACTCTGTACACACACTGGCTATGCCTGAAGGATTACAGGAGTTCATGCTCATAGCTAAGGGATTTTTATCATTTCTAAAAATGTCAAAACCTAGCTGATAGTTATGCAGGGGCCAGAGTTTGGAGCATGCTTGATGATGCCGGTGTTGTAGGAAGGCTAAGATAAGGTCCTGGAATGGGCACGATTTACAAACTGAATTAGCATTAAATCTCTTAAGGAAAAGCATATGTGATTTTGAAAGTAGAGCACCCTGTGCCTTCGCTCCTCTCCCCTCCCCCCAGGCCTGGCCTCCATGGCACAATTTCCCCTGTGATGAGGCACGGCTGTGGCAGCTTTGATAAGTATCGAATTAGCATGGCTGTGCGGTCAGGCTTTTGGATTTGAGGATGTCTGGCAGCTGCTGAGCTCCTTCATCTCCACTTGCCTTCTCCTTTGTCTTAGGCCAGGCCTCCATTTTGTTCATTCGCACTTATTGTGTGTCTTCCCTGCAGCTCCTGCCATGTGGACTAGGCTTGTTCTATCTCTACATCATCATTTTTCTAGCATGCCTCAAATCTTATCTGAAAACACTGGGTTTTTCCCTTCCTTTTGTAGGCTACTTAGTTTCTTTCTCTCTGCTCCATATTTTTTATTTAATTCTGTTTGAATCTCTGAGCAGCTTTAGGTAAAATAAAATGATGGTGTGCCACTGGTTAATTACAGTGTTGTGGTCAGTACCAGCAGGGGCCCACCCGGGCACCAATATAAAGGACCTGATGAGATCACTGTAGTGGCAAAGCTTTTGTTGAGACTATGGAGCAGATGGACTAGTGTAAATTCACAGCAGAGGAGCTTTGCGAATGTGTCTGTGTCAATCCAATGCTGTTTAAAAGCAACATTCGTCCTTCAGATCATGAAGTACTATCATGCTTCTGGAATACAGCAATTCCTAGTGAGGCGTTCACAGGAATTGCTTGGAGATGTGTGCTGCTCCAATGGAGCGGAGTTCTAGGAGGTTTGTGTATGGATGAAGATCTCTGGCACTCGCATCATTTATAGCTGGCTGTTAACTCCTAGGGGCATTCTGCGCCAAAAAATTAAAAATTCTGCACAATATTTTAAAATTCTGCAAAATTCTGCATATCTTGTTTGTCAAAATAACACTACGTAATCACTCCAGTTTTAATTATTTTGGTAATTTATTTCAAAATATCTGTCAGCAAGTATGTCTGTAACAGTACAGACAGACACACAAAATTTCCCCAGGAGTAGAGAGTTAAAGAAATCCCAGTTCCTGTTTCTCTGCCCCCTTTTGCCCCACAAGCCCAGCTGGGGCACCAGACACCTACAACCCCTCCCACCCAGGAGCCCAGCTGTGGGGCCCCCCTAGCCCAGATACATGCACCCCCTCCTGCCCAGGGATCCAGAGGGAGAAACAGCCTGATGCTCAGTCCCAGGCTTGTATGGAGTTTCTCCTTTCCTCAAGGTATGCTGGGAAATGCAGCTGCTGGGAACTGCAGCTGCCAGGAACCCTCTAGCTCCCTCTCCTTCCCCCCAGCAGTGTCTATGTGTGAGCTGGGCTCTCCTGGGTCCAGTGACGGCTAGTAGCACTGCAGCCCATTTCTGTGGGGGGGAAAGGAAATTCTGCTCACACAATGCTAATTTGTGCAAAATTCTGCATTGCGCAGTGGCGCAGAATTCCCCCAGGAGTAGCTGTTGCAGGACAAAGTGCTGTGTTTCTCAGTTGTGGCTGTTTTGGGAAGGAAGGCCAGGCAAACTACATATGAGTCTCGCCAGCCAGCAATGCCTATGGAAAGCCATGAGCAATTCAGTTGTCCCTGTTGCAGCACTGTCAGTAGATCAGTCTCAATCTTGCCAATATCTCTGTAATATCAAGTAGTAAGGGTAACTACATTAAAAATACTTGCTGCAGAAAGGCAGCCATAAGTGGGAGGTAGAGGAGATGGCTCTTATCAGGAACACAGTCCTCTTCCCAAGCAATAGCATTCTCACTGCTTTTGTACAGCATAATTGAGAGACTGCACTTTTCCTGTTCAGTGTGTAGGAGAAGGATAGGGTGGTAAATGTGCTTTTTAATTAGAAGGTGTTAATCCTAATGTGTTGCTCATACTCTGGTCTGAAGTACCCATTTTCAAAGAGATGAAGCCTTGCAGAGTGAATGCAGCTTTCTTCAAATTTGAGCTCTGTCAAGTGAACTGAGATAAAAATTTCACTGTCACTGGGGAAAATTGCCTTTCTGTAGGCTATAAATAATCTGCCACTGCAGTGGATGGGTGACCGGATTAGGTTTATGTCCTTCATTTATTTTCATCTTTGCAGTGTGTGTGTGTTTCACCATAGAGAGATTGTGCTCAGTTCAGAATTTGCTAGTGGTGACTTAAAAAAAAACAAAAACAAAAAACCCCTCCCATGGGTATACAGCTTGAGCAGCTTTCTGTAAGTCTAATTTTCCTGCTCTGGTTAGAGCAGTAATTTAAAGCAGAAAGAGGAGTTAGTATAAATGGTAATGGAAAGTTTGTGCATGAGGCTTGGACGCTGAGGTTTGTGGCTTTCAGCACCATTTTTACTCCTTGAGAGAATAGTTTTTTCAGTGCTGCTGAAATATTTGGAGTCTCCTCAATGGGGAAGAGGGTTTGGATTGAGTTTTTTGGTCTTTAAAACACTGGTCACTGATGGCTAACGTCCATGATTCAGATACAAAGGCAACGACTGGGGAATTAAGAGAATATTTATTCATAGTCCTTGATGAACAGATGCATTCTGTGAGTAAAACTTCCTGCAATTTATATGGAGGCTCAATAAACAGGAAATATATCCCAAGTTCTTGGGTTGACATCATGGTAGTTAAAAACTGGACAATCACTTCCCCTCATCATTTTGAGATATTGTGACTGAAGCTTTACAAGAGATCTTTAAAATTTTTAGTAGTGTAATATGCTCTGCTAAAAAGTTTCCCATCCAAAATCTTTAGTGCAAAAGATTGAAGTTGAAAGTAGTTGTTTGTCCATCCACCACAAAATCTTTACCACTGAAATACATTTACTACTGCACCAAAATTGTGGTATGAACAAAACTGGAAAATCTTCATAACTGGAAGAGTAAAACTGGTAAAACTCCATATTTCATTTCAATTTAATCTTTGCTATCGTTGGGCTGCCAGAAGAAAAATCTAGTTGACTGTTTTTAAATGTATCCAATAAAACATCTTGTTCTAACATGTCTCTCTTTTATGGCATGTGTCTGGGACTTCAAACACTATCACTTGGTGTTTCTACAGTCAGGAAAGCAGACTGCACTATTGCAGCTTCTGCTTGGAGCTGCTAGACTTCTCTTGTATAACCACTGTGCAAGGAATTCAGTAAAGCGGTGGAAATAAAGCTATTTTGCTCTTAACATTTAATGTACTGTGTCTAATAAAACAGGCACAGGGCTAGTATAAAAAGGAATGCAACTGCTTTAAAATCCATTATAAACTACACCCCATTAAAGCATAGAAAGGCTTTGGTTCTTGATTAACATTATACAGAGGGAGCAGGGAAACTGGGGGGATCTATGTGGTATCGGTATAACGTTTCTTAAATGTTTAGATTTTGGGGGGGTTTTATGATCTTTGCTATTGAGGAAGTATTGTCTGGCCGATGGAGCACTGGACAACGCACCATGTGTTGTATGGTTGTAATCCAGGCTCTTACGCTGGCTCCTTTTCTGTCTTTCTGTCATTTAACCCCTTCAGTTCAGTATCTCTAGCTGTAAAATGAGGAAAATACAGACTTTAGATTAATGTTAAATTCTAAGTATTACCTTTCATCTGTTCCTCGTGAAATTGGCAAGGCTTAATTCCACCTTGTTTTCATCAGCATCATTGTAATTATTAGATTCTATAACACTTACAGGATTCAAAAGTTTTTAAATGCTAATGGGGATCACGTCCTGACTCAGCGTTTTCTTCTTAAAAGAAGCCTGCATTCTAAATTGGTGCACTTAGAGCTCTTTAAGCTTTTGTTGTTGTTGTTGCTTTTCACTTGTGGTGATACATTACAAAATTAATCTTTGACCTTCAGAAAAAGAAGTCTGGTAGTATTACCAAATATTTATAGTCAGTGGGATCTGGCCATGCATTGAACCTTTTATGCTGACTTATCTGTTCAGGTTAGTTAAGTTATTTATTTATTTTATTTTATTGCTCACTTCTCTGGTGAATTGTCCCAAACTTTGACCACTAATATAGGAAGGTAAAGAAGAAAGAGCAAATAGAACAAATGAATTGCTGTAAAATCCATGTGAGCACTATATTTCACAGCACATATTACTCCGTAAGTGGATTAGCCTCTGAGCAGGCTGCCTGCAGTCCAGGTTGCAACATACATTTCCTTAGCCACTGGTCAGAATTAGGGCTGGTTTGCATTAGAATGTCAGATTGGCATAACTATGTTGCTCGGGGTGTAAAAAATCTACAGCCTCGAGCTGCATAGTTAAGCTGACCTAAGTCCCTGTGTAGACAGCGGTAGGTTGATGGAAGAATTCTACCGCCTCTCGAGGAAGTGGATTACCTACATTGACAGGAGATTTCCTCCTATTGGCGTAGGTAGTGTCTACATTGAAGTGCTACAGTGGAGCAGCTGTGCTGCTGTAGTATTTTAAGTGTAGACAAGCCCTTAGCCTTTTTTCCCCTTCCACTTTATCTAAGAGTCAAATTTGTTGTTGACTGCTAGGAAATCCTTGCAAGCCACCTTTAATGTGGGATGTCTCTCTCTTTCTCTCTCACTAAAGGTGAAATGGTGGAGGAGGTGGAAGGGTCTACAGCCTTCTTATTGTCTTCCGCCTTGCTTGGCTTATTACGGTCAATTGCCGGATATATGGGAGAGACTACTACTGTGGCATTTCCCTCATGCTTAACAACTGGTGTTTTTTCCCCCCCCAGTGAGAATCACGCAAAAGTAGTATGGAAATGCCAAGAGAATATCTGTTCTCAATTGTATTTCCCAGATGTAAAGTCTACATTTAACCCTACTGGTGCCAGTGGGGACTTGTAAAATAAATCAGAACTGCTTGGCTGGCTGATGAAAAGTTTCCAGAGCATTGAGGGCTGGGAGGGGAATATTCAACTTCTCCCAATGCAGGGTTGCTGATTTCCCGTTGCATGTCCTAATCATCCATCACTCTTTCCTTCTCAAAGTTCCATGGTTGTCACAGCTTTCTCTCTGGGAGCTGCTTTAACTCCCATTGTAGTGCTGGGTGATAAATGAAGTGTTTTCTATTCATATGGTCTGACGTTACACAACATGCATAGTAAAGGATCTTCTTTAGTCCTGGCTTTGTGTTCTGAGTTATTCCTTCACTGGAGTTTCTGTGGTTTCTCATATTCTTGAGCAGGAAGTAACAGCAGAAGCGATTCAGCTTCGGAGGAGCTGTAGCAGCACCCAAGAGCAGCTCATATTTTGCAAACATTAACGTGCTGACTTAGAGAGTTCTACAAAAAATGTGTAAATGAGATACTGGCTTTGTCATAGGGCCTAATTTTAGGCCATGAAGAATAGTAGTTCAGGAAGTAACTGACAGGCCTCAGAGGCCAAGCCTACGCTGAAAAGTTAGGTCAACCCAGCTGTGTTGCTCAGAGGTGTGGAAAATCCACACCTCTGAGTGACCGTTCAGCAGACCTAACCCCTGGTGTAGTAACCCCGCAGTGCTAGGTCAACAGAAGAATTTTTCTGTCGAGCTAGCTACAGCCTTTCAGGGAGGTGGATTACCTACAGTGGCGGGAGAACCCCCTCCCATCACCGTAGTGAGTGTCTACACAAAACGCTACAGCAGCGCAGCTGGAGTGCTGCACCTGTGCTGATGTAGTGTGTTAAGTGTAAATGTAGCCTTACAAATTCAGTTCTTCCTCACTGTTCAGACTACTTCATTGCTGAATGGTCATTGGGAGAAGCCCTAGACCAGGGGTAGGCAACCTATGGCACGTGTGCCGAAGGCGGCACGCGAGCTGATTTTCAGTGGCACTCACACTGCCTGGGTCCTGGCCACTGGTCCGGAGGGCTCTGCATTTTAATTTAATTTTAAATGAAGCTTCTTAAACATTTTAAAAACCTTATTTACTTTACATACAACAATAGTTTAGTTATATATTATAGACTTATAGAAAGAGACCTTCTAAAAAGGTTAAAATGTATTACTGGCACGCAAAACCTTAAATTAGAGTGAATAAATGAAGACTCGGCACACCACTTCTGAAAGGTTGCCTACCCCTGCCCTAGACTCTGTATGTTAAGATTGCTGAGTTCATGCTGCTTTGATTAATGGGTTTAAAAGCACAATACTGAACTACACTAGGGTATTGCTTATCATAACTGTGTGGCTCTGTGCTGAACAGACTTTCTTGTTCATCAGAGCTAGTATTTTGCAGCTAAATGGATATTGGTAACAGATATTAACAGTAGAAATTGCAAGCCCTCCATAGCATCTGACTTACTTTTTTTTCTAGCAAAGACCTTTTTGCTGAGCTATAACTTTGTCCCCAAATGTGTTGAGGGATATCAACAGAGTATGGCTTTAGATATATTGCTGTCCATATCTCATAGACTCATAGACTTTAAGGTCAGAAGGGACCATTATGATCATCTAGTCTGACCTCCCGCATGATGCAGGCCACAAAAGCTGACCCACCCACTCCTGGAATAATTCTCTCCCTTGACTCAGCTGTTGAAGTCCCCAAATCATGATTTAAAGACTTCAAGTCGCAGAGAATCCTCCAGCAAGTGACCCCTGCCCCATGCTGCGGAGGAAGGCGAAAAACCTCCAGGGCCTCTGCCAATCTACCCTGGAGGAAAATTCCTTCCCGACCCCAAATATGGCGATCAGCAGAACCCCGAGCATGCGGGCAAGATTCTCCAGCCAGACCCACATTGACCATTGATAGTAATTACCAGCGATGGCACGTTATTGACCTATTGACTAAAATCACGTTATCCCATCAAACCATCCCCTCCATAAACATATCAAGCTTAATCTTAAAGCCAGAGAGGTCTTTCGCCCCCACTGTTTCCCTCGGAAGGCTGTTCCAGAACTTCACCCCTCTGACGGTTAGAAACTGTCGTCTAATTTCAAGCCTAAACTTCCCGACGGCCAGTTTATATCCATTTGTTCTCGTGTCCACATTAGTACTGAGCTGAAATAATTCCTCTCCCTCCCTGGTATTTATCCCTCTGATATATTTAAAGAGAGCAATCATATCCCCCCTCAGCCTCCTTTTGGTTAGGGTAAACAAACTGAGCTCCTCGAGTCTCCTTTCATACGACAGGTTTTCCATTCCTCGAATCATCCTAGTGGCCCTTCTCTGTACCCGTTCCAGTTTGAGTTCATCCTTTTTAAACATGGGAGACCAGAACTGCACACAGTACTCCAAATGAGGTCTCACCAGTGCCTTGTATAACGGAAGCAGCACCTCCTTATCCCTACTAGAAATACCTCGCCTAATGCATCCCAAGACTGCATTAGCTTTTTTCACGGCCACGTCACATTGCCGACTCATAGTCATCCTGCGATCAACCAGGACTCCGAGGTCCTTCTCCTCCTCCGTTACTTCCAACCGATGCGTCCCCAGCTTATAACTAAAATTCTTGTTAGTCATCCCTAAATGCATCACCTTACACTTCTCACTATTAAATTTCATCCTATTACTATTACTCCAGTTTACAAGGTCATCCAAGTCTCCCTGCAGGATATCCCGATCCTTCTCCGAATTGGCAATACCTCCCAACTTTGTGTCATCCGCAAACTTTATCAGCCCACTTCTACATTCGGTTCCGAGGTCAGTAATAAATAGATTAAATAGATTAAATAAAATTGGATCCATGCTTTAAGTTTAAGATATGGGAAAGGTATCCCAAATTTAAAGCTCAATTTTGCAATGTGTCTAGAATTCTAGGGATGCTGTATAGTTCTCATGGCCTGAGCGGGACTTCGTAGTATCACACTGATGTACAGCTGGCACCTTGTATCTTACAGTGTACCTAAAATGTGCACCTATACACTCCTTGATGAGCCCCTTAATACACCAAAAGTGTCTGATTCAAAGCCTATTGAAGGGAGTGTTTACACTGACTTCAATGGGCTTTGAATTAGGCTCCAATAGCCAACTAATGCACATCCTGTTGTGCTGTAGTGGTAGTGTTTTATTATTGTGTTGTGTTCAGCTTATCTTCATTGTAGTTTGAGGGCACGTGAATATAAAATGTATTAACTGGAAGTGGGAGGGAATCTATTTTCATGTCACTACCCAGTAGTGCATAGTTCTGACTTGGGGCTTGTCTACACTGGCAATTTACGGCGCGGCAACTTTCTCACTCGGGTGTGACAACCCCCCCTGCCCTCCGAGCGCAGCAAGTTTCAGCGCTGTAAAGCGCCAGTGTAAACCGTGCACCAGTGCTGGGAGCCGTGCCTCTCGTGGAGGTGGGTTTTTTTAGAGCACTGGGAGAGCTGTCTCCCAGTGCTCTGCCGTGACTACACAAGCCACGTTAAAGCGCTGCTGCGGCACCGCTTTAGCATTGCCAGTGTAGACTAGCCCTTGGTTTTTAACATTTTCCAATTCATAATAGGCACTGCCTGTAGTGAATTAATTCCTATCTAGGCAAATTATCACACTTCTTTGCTTCTGAATGCTATCCAAACCATTGCAGTAATGCCTCCAACATGCTACCTGATGCATGGTCTTGTGTGATTTACCCAATGTATTTATTGTTTAGAAGAGCCTGTATTCATTTGAAAATCTCATCTGTATAGTCTTGAAACTGGCAGCAAAAGTAGATTTCCTGAGCCTTTGGTGATCAGCGTATCTGAGATCCAAGATGCTGAATGTGCTTTCAATAATCAGTTGCTACACTAACATGTCCATTTCAAACCTTTTTATTTTAGGACTGGGGGACAGTGGTTGCTACATTCCCAACCCACACAGAGCGTCTGTTTGGCCATCTGAACTGAGGATATTTTGTTGTTTGTGGTAGCCTAAGTCAGGTCAGAAAGCTGGGTAGATGAGTGCTCTGGTGGAAGGATTCATGAACACTGAAGAGATCTGCCTCGTAAATTAAACTTGAGCCCTCATCTTTTCCATAACACAATTTTAAACAAGATTGATCCTTTGAGTCTGTCTTCTCATGATGTTTGCTTCTAAAATTAAATTTAATTCAATTTTAGCCTGTTGAAAGTGGCTCTTTTCACTGTAGAGGTACTTAATCCTTTACGAGCACAGTATAGCTTGTTTCTTAATGAGCTGTGCACTATAGCAGTGACTGTTTGAATGGGAAGGTTGAGAAGCTATATAGCAGGTAATAGACCTCTCCGCAAGAACTGAGTTCTCTTGAAAAAGCATCTGGCCTTGTTCCATCCTTTTGCCTTTGTGTTGGAGGCTTGGGTTACAATGGCTAATGTTAAATTAAGCAGTGAGTATTTTTCTCATCCTGAGACCTGTGGACCTTGGCTGTCTTAATGCTGTATAGCAAAGAATGCTATGCACTTGCAGTATTTTTATAATCTCAGTATTCCTTAAAGGATACAAGACAGCTAAGTGAACCAATCTTTCTTGTAAACCTGGTTTATCCAGGAGCAGTTGGGTCTTATGTTGCAAATGCATATGAGGAATTGGAGTAGCGATGGGGCTGTTTCCACCCAGCCTCGGTGTAGGAACTGCTGTTCAGTGTTCTCTATCAGCCTGGCACAACCAGACATGAGTTAAGTTTTGCTTGTGTTTTAGAGCAGAGCCAGCTAGAGACTTATACTAGCATTTCTAGTCTTGTGGGGCCAAGAAGTAATTGTTTATATTATGGACTTCCAGTTTCAAAGGATTTAATTTAAAGGTGGAGCAATAATCAAAAGGAAATAAAAAGGAAGGTAAGAGTTGCTTCCCTCTGCCAACAATCCTAGCTCAAACTTGCTTCTGAACCAGAGAACTCCTGTTTAATTCATTCATTAAACTTCTAATGGGTTACGTTGTATAACGTGAGCCATTATACTGTTTATCTGCAATGTCACAGTGAAGTTTCCTGTATTACAATGTTACCTCCCAAAACAACAGAAATTACAGTACAAGGAGCCTCTTTTTGATTCAGTTCTTCTCATTTGGATAATTAACAACTTTTGTTCACAAGGGATGTGGCACAATTAGGCCAGCTGTTCGGGTCATGTGCCATCATCAACTGCTTGCTTCGTTCTCTTTGGTGAATTTAAATTGCTTCTTAACCTTCTGGCACACTGAATACTAGTGTCCAGCTTTTTTGTTTGCAGTGCTGTTGTAGCCCTGTTGGTCCCAGGATATGAGACAAACAAGGCAGGTGAGCTACTACCTTTTATTGGACCAACTTCGGTTGGTGAAAGAGAGAAGCTTTTGAGTGCCACAGAGGAGTTTTACCTCACTCACAGTATCTAGCGTGGCGGAGGAATGATAGTGGGTAGAGCTTTGCTAGTCTTTGTTTCTGCATGTGAAAGCTGCAGTTTTTAGGGAAGACCCATGAACTCATCAAAGGGGAAGTTTTGCCATTTAATGGGTATTCACATATATGCCGCAAGGAAATCAGTCTTAGGTTTTTTTTAGGTGTGGGTGGCGTGGGGGAGGAAAGAGGTGAGATTCCGAAGTGTTGTTTTTCTTGAAAAAGGTAGAAACTTTCTTTATTTTTGTCCATTTCCAGTGGTGCAAGTTCTTAGTTTGCTAGATGGCTATCTGTAGAGACTGTAGGGAGAGTGGATAAGATGCTTATGTATTTCTGAATGCTGACTGAATTTTCTTTCTCTCTAATAAACCTAACGCTATTCACTATTTCTCTTTAGTGCAAAAGAGCTTCTTCTGTGGAATATACTTTATTTATAATCAAGACTCCACTTTCTTTATTTGCAGAACTGTGGTATGTAAATCATTCTCCATTTTTCAAAGGGTCAATGAATTTTGCCTCCAAAGGCATAGTAACACCACGTGGGTTGCTACTGGTGCATGTATGTGCACACACATGCGTGCTATTAGCTAATGGAAATGGAAATATTGTCTTGAAAAATAATTGGGTTATATCATTTTAAGAGCACAGGTGACCATCAATCTATATCAAGATATATGTCATGTTGCTGCCAATAGGCAATTAAAATGGTTGGGAGTCAGTCAAGTAATGGATACTGTGTGTATTTACAAGACCACATGCTGTCAAAAACTAAGTGATTAGCTGGGGTTTGATTACTGTTGCCTTTCACAGTCAGCTGCAATAGGATTTAACAGAGGAGCTTTACATGACTGCTAAGAGAATCAAGCATGCTTTGTTCTATTAAAGCATTTTAAATGCGTGGTGGGTCTGCTTATGAAAGACTTCAGTCCTGTCAGAAGCAAGCTAGCATAAATGTCTACTAGTGGGGAAAAATGCATGTTGCCAACGTGGCTCTCCCTTAGCAGTTTAGGGCACAAATGAATTTGTGTCTGCATAATAGAAGTTACAAAGTGAAGTGTGCAGCTCTCTGCAGCATGTAGCTGTCCCTGATGTCTGACACCAGTTTGTGCCCCTTTCAATATGTATCAGAATGTGTTTTTTAATGGTATATCTGTCACTGGAGTCTCCTCTCCCCTGTAATTTATCCTCAGAGTATGGATATCTCCTGTCTTCAAAGATCCTGTGTATGTAAAGTCAGTAGTAGCTTGAGGGACCAACACTCACTATATTCAGTCAGTTCAGAGTCTATCTTGGCTAAAATGGAATAGCATTATTCATTTCTAATAACATGTGAGCATAGGCCTTGGGATTGTTTTAATAAACTAAAACAAAACCTCTCGTTTACCATTTGCATTCATCTAGGTACTTATGGGCTCCGTCACCTTAGTATTTGAGTGCCCTAATCATCCATCAAGAAATGAATAGAGTGATGTTGAATTATACAGGCTGTTGCTGCAGCTGTCTCTTCTTCTACCTGACCTAGCTGCAGCTGCTGAAGGAACAAGGTGCCTTCATGACACATCTCATTGTTGTCACAGGCTTTTAACCAGTAAGGATCTTGAGAGCTATCTGCCTCTCTGAAAGACTAATTCCTTGTGTAAGAAATGATAACTTGTTTTTTCATGCAAATTTTGTTCCTATACCTTCCCTGGCATAACTCCCACTTCGCTCATGGAAGCTTCTTTGTTCTAGTTAACTTGCTTAATTGTAATGCTCTGAATGCCTGGGTCCTAAGGATGGCATTAAAGATTGGAGGAATGCATGTGTGACAGTTACTCCTCTGGTGCAGCAAAGGACTTGATTCTGTATGTGCCGCCTTCTTCGACTGTCCCTCAATGCGAGGATGATATTTGCCAAGGGGGTTCATTGGTGAGTTTTTAAGTGGCTGAGGAGCCCAATTCTTGCGCTGCAGATTTCCCCACAGAAGTGACAGGTGTAATCTTGGAGGAGACATCGTTGTTGAATGGCATGTTGTGCCCTTTTTTCCCCTCCTTTGTCGCTTCTCTGTCTCATGAGCACGTCTGTTCTCCTCAGAGTGACTTGTGGCTTGGTGTATGATGTGGCGCCACTGTATTCTGTTCCACGCCAAGTCCTCCCAGTTTGTTGGGTTGATGCCTCCCTTTGTAAGATGTATTTTCAGTATGTCTTTGAAACACTTCCGCTGCCTTCCGCGAGGCCTTCTTCCCTGACTTAACTGAGAGAAGAGTACTTGCTTCGGGAGGCAAGTGTCAGGCATACATACACAGTGGCCAGCCCAGTGGAGTTGGTATTTCATGATCTGCGCTTCTATACTGCTGATGTTGGCTGCAGAGAGAACGCTGATGTTAGTGCATTGGTCTTCCCAGCTGATCCTGAGAATCCTCCTGAGGCAGTGCTGCTGGAAACACTCCAGCTGCTTGAGATGTTGTCTTTAGGTTTGTATGTGCAAAGGTCTTGCCTTCAGCTGCTCCTGTTGAAGGAACACTTGTACCATTGCTGCTTATTTTGCACTTGCTGCATCTCTTTTAGACAGAATTGCATGGTAATTTCATGGGGAAGTTTTCAGCTCAAGTCCAATCTGAGTAACTTTCTTCTGTAGTGTTTGGTAATGGTAGAAGAGAGAAAGAGGGAAGTTGTATAGAGTTTCCCCATCCGTTCACTTGGAAGGATACACTTCTCCCCAGCGTCTGGAGGCTCTGGTTTTTTCAGCTAATTATTTTTTGAGAAGTCAGCATGATGCCTTTTTTTTTTTAATTTAAAAATCACCATTTTCAGTCAGCCATTACAGAGATGTCAGTGTGAGCAAGGCAAATAGCACCTTTTAACGTTCAAGATTGACCAAGTAAACTTTTCCTCATGCGCGCAGTCTAAATCAGACTAATAGAATCATAGACTTTAAGGTCAGAAGGGACCATTATGATAATCTAGTCTGACCTCCTGCACAATGCAGGCCACAGAATATCACCCACCCACTCCTGTATCAAACCTGTGTCTGAGCCATTGAAGTCCTCAAATCATGGTTTAAAGACTTCAAGGTGCAGAGAATCTTCCAGCAAGTGACCCGTGCCCCACGCTGCAGAGGAAGGTGAAAAACCAGGGCTTACTCCAAAAGCAGAATTTCTCCAGTGATAGAACACTCCTCTACAGCTGCGCCATCATTTAGTGTAGCTCTATCTTAATTCAACACTGGCAGGTTTGTGGGAAGGTGGGGAAAAATTGAGTGCAGACAAAAGCCTCTAATTTTTTCCAACAATGTTAATATCTTAAATAATTTAAACTTAAACAGGAAACTAGGGACTGGCCTCCCTTTTTAAAATCTGCTTCAGGGTTTTAAAGGCCAGAGTTTCAGCCCTTATTATGGAGCCCCAAAGTAGTCAGCAGAGCCACTCACCTTGCCATTACAGTGATTGTGATGTCTCCCTAAGGCAGGGGTGGGCAAACTACAGCCCACGGGCCAGATCTGGCCCATCGGATCTTTGAATCCGGCCCACGGGATTGCCAGCCCCGTGCTGCTCCCGGAAGCTCTGTGTGCTGCCCTCACCTGCAAGCACCGCCCCCCCCCGTGGCTCCCATTGGCCGGGAACGCGGAACCATGGCCAATGGGAGCTTCAAGGGAGGTACCCGCAGGCAAGGGCAGTGCGCGGAGTCCTCTGCCCCCGCCCCACACAGGGGCTGCAGGGACTTAGCACCAGCTGCTTCCGGGAGCGGTGTGGGGCCAGCGCAGGCAGGGAACCTGCCTTAGCCCTGCTGTGCACCGCTGCCACCCCAGAGCTGCTCCAGGTAAGTTGGGCCGGAGCCCGCATCCCAAACCCCTCCTGCACCCCGCATCCCCTGCCCTGAGCCCCCGCTGCACCCCACACTCCTCCTGCACCCCGCATCCCCTGCCCTGAGCCCCCAGCCCCTTGCCATGAGCCCCCTGCCACACCCTGTACCCCTCCTGCACCTCAACCCCTTGCCCTGAGCCCCTTCCTGCACACCACACCCCCTCCCACATCCCGCACTTCCTTCTGCACCCCAATCCCTTGCCCCAGCCCTACATTCATGTCCCTGCATGCAATTTCCCTACCCAGATGTGGCTCTTGGGCCAAAAAGTTTGGCCATCTCTGCCCTAAAGTTTGGAGAAAGTATCTTCTAGAAGTGATGACTATACAAACCGCATCAATGAAATTCAATCCCCATTAGTTTGTTCACGTGGTTAACAAGAATTCTGAACAAAATATACACATTTAGGGAAATATCTATCTTTTTTTTTAAATTGTGCATATTGCTAAATTCTGGAAATATTGTGAGGGGAGCGAATAAAGGGATCTTATACACAGCATCAGCCTCAAGATAATGCAATGTTTTTTCAACCTATCACTAGACAAATAAGGATCCTAATTTTGGAAGAATTCTTCAGGAAAAGTTTGTGTCAACTTGCTTTTGTTTTGCTGTGCTACTGGCTATCTAAAGGGAACTCCTGACTGTCTTATCACTAACTTCTGCTTGAAAGGCAGTTCTCTCTCTACCCTCCACCCCACCTCCTCAAAATGCTGGAAGATTGTTTTGCAGTAGGGAAACAGATCTCTGTTTACAATCTTTACAGGACTAGTTTAGTTTGATTTCCTTTTACAGCAATTAATTATGGTGTGTAGTTCAAAAGCTTGTCTCTCTCACCAACAGAAATTGGTCCAATAAAAGATATTCCCTCACCCACCTTGTCTCTTTCATATCCTGGGACAAACACGGCTACAACTCTGCGAACAACAATGTAAAGTCCTTGGGGTCAACCAGACTACTAATCTGTAGGAGGACTCTGTTCTGGAAGCTCTGATGTCTGCATTTCAGAGCTTAAGTAGGAGGAAGTGACAATTCCTCCTTTCATCCCCCAATTTTGCAAGATCTGCAGTATAGAAAAGAAGTCGGTGCACACACAAGTATACCTCTAAGCCTTTTGACTTGTGTCCAGAGCTTGGATGGTTGCAAAACTAAGAGGTAAAAGTGTTCTGGACGTTGAATATATGAATAGAGTCAGCAAGCATCACATTTGGAGTATGTCTTTGGAGTTAACTTGGGTAATTGGCATCTGAGAGTATGTCCTGGGAGTTAACTTGGGTGACTGGTGAGCAGCAGCCACACTGGCAATCTCTGCCTGAGTTAGTATGTCCTCATTCATGCTGCACTTTCTCCAGTGTATTGCCAGGGTTTCTGGGAGTATATCCCATGGTCCTTTGTGCTTCAGTAAGTTGAGAAGCTCTGATTCTTTCTTTATGAATTGTGGGAGAACTTATCTGTCCTGGGCACCTGGGAGGAATTGTTGAAAGGCATTGGAGGACTATCAGCACTCGAATGACTTAGCCTTTGTCCTCATTGCAAATTGAGTGGGTTACCAGCCCAAGTGAAAGCCTCACTCAGGTTTCATCCTCAGCCCCCTGAGTTGAACCATCACTCAGCTTGGGTGAGGGGTGTTTGTATGTGTGGATGAGGGCTTAGGACTACACCAGAGCGAGAGCCTGAGTTACTTCTGCAGTGAAGATGTACCCATGGCTCTTGTGGCTCCTGTACCCAAACATGTAATTTAAAAACAAACAAACTGGAACAGGCTTTTCCCTAAACCAGAAGAACAATGATGGGTGTATGTATAGCTCCTTTAAGGCACATTGGCAAATTAGTTACTTGGTCTAGAGTAACTCTATAAAGGCGTTTTAATGTGTAAAATCTGTATTTATTTATTTATTTATTCACTGAAGTGCAGTTGCTACTGCATGTCTAACCCCCCCACTTGTGAACTGAGCACATTTTAAGGGATTCCCCTCTCCTCCATGATTTGCTTGCGATATAATTATCAGACAAGACATCACTTGGCAGCAGTGGTAAGATCTGTGATGTGATGAAAATGCTTTCCCTTCATTTTTAGCATTAAAGTGGTGATGAAGAAGTCATCATATGTACAATATGTGAATTACTTAAGGCTTGACGGATGTTCAGGCTTCATATGCTTGTGGATACAAGGAAAAACCATTCTGTACGCTTGGGTTACAAGTATATCTATTCTATAGCATCTTTATTGCAGTTTTAACATGGCTTATGTAGAAAAGTGTAAAGAATGATGCCAGATGTTTCAGTTGTTTTGATCATAAAGTCTCTTCCAATTGTAGCCTTTTATTTTAATTGAATGAATGGTTCTGTGTTTAAACCACAGTGGGTTCAGCCCCTGTTGCTACAGTTTCAAGCTCACCAGAGTGAAAATACCCTCTGGTGCTTTTCTCAAATTTGGAAACTCCAGAAACACATGAAGACCAAAGGCAGTGACCACAGACACAATCAAGCACCGTCTTATCTGTACTATAAGTTTTATTAAAGGAATAAGTAAAGTTACAATTATCCATGCACACACAAATCCTTCAAAAACCCATGCAGTGACTAATACTGTAGTCATACTCACATCTCCAAAGATATTCTAGAGTTTGATGGATCTCTCAACAGATAACCACTGATAGAGGGGTGGTTCCTGCTGGGGTTTCCCATGGGTCTTCCCACTTTCACCTGAACAGGGAATCTCTCGTATTGTTGTTCTGACCACACCTAACACCTTATGCATATGCATGAGGGTTTCAACCCTCTTTTCCTTATCTGTTCTTCTGCACTCCATGAGTATTGGGGTGCCCCATTTTTCATAGGTTGTTACTTAGTTCCCCTTATTTTCATTAGCATCTATGCACAACACGTGCCCATGGTAACCTGCAGTTAAATTAGGATATCCTATGAGGTTACTGTCAGGTGTTTTGTGGTCTTGGACAGTACATGGCGATCTATTTTTCTGGAACATTACCCATTGGCACAATCTTTCCAGTAATCTTGTAACTTTACTGACATAGGGTTATTCCTAGGTTACCCACTCATGTCAAGCGTTCTAAAGCCTACGGCCTGGTATGGCTAAGCTAAAATCTTACATGCCTCTGCCTGTAGGCCTTGCATTACAACCAGGCTTTACTTATACCTAATACACACTCATCACTGTTAAAAACATGTCAGTCTAATACAGGGGTAGGCAACCTATGGCACGCGTGCCGAAGGCAGCACGCGAGCTGATTTTCAGTGGCACTCTCACTGCCTGGGTCCTGGCCACCGGTCCGGGGGGCTCTGCATTTTAATTTAATTTTAAATGAAGCTTCTTAAACATTTTAAAAACCTTTTACTTTACATACAAAAATAGTTTATTTATATATATATATATTATAGACTTATAGAAAGAGACCTTCTGAAAACGTTAAAAATGTATTACTGTCACTCGAAACCTTTAAATTATAATGAATAAATGAAGGCTCGGCACACCACTTCTGAAAGGTTGCCGACCCCTGGTCTAATACTTCTCTAATCCTACAACTTACATCTATTTAGTATACATTGATTATGTATGAAATAGCATATGAGTTGACCATATCACTAAGTAACACAATGATAAATAGATGATAAAATGAACTAATTGGCTGCACAATGGCACTTAAAGATAATGCTATTTTAGACTCTCTGGCCCCCTTCTGCTCCTAGCTCTGTGTTCTAAATACCTATCCAAAGTAAGGCAAAACACTTGATTGTGTGGAATAAATGACATCTATAAGGGAATTTACACTGATTACTTGCATTCGGTTTTTTTTAAAGTAAAATATATAATTTTGTGCATTCTGGAAGCATTTGACTCTAGGTCCATATCTTCATGTATGACCATAGTCTGGTAAGATCAGCTCATTGTCTGTGAATTTATGGTTTAGATTTTAACATTTAACATATACTAGATATGTTGCCATGAATGTCATTCCCTTAGTCTCTGCTATCTTTTGGAAGCCTCTTTGGGCAGCAACCTATCATAAGAACAGCCATACTGGGTCAGACCAAAGGTCCATCTAGCCCAGTATCCTGTCTTCCAACAGTGGCCAATGCCAGGTGCCCCAGCGGGAATCAACAGAACAGGTATTCATCAAGTGATCCATCCCCTGTCGCCCATTACCAGCTTCTGGCAAACAGAGGCTAGGGACACCCTCCCTACCCATCCTGGCTAATAGCCATTCATGGACCTATCCTCCCTTATCATTGTACCAAACAAGGGTAGTAAAAACTGGAGACTTAAAAAAAACAAAAAACAAAAAAAACTTTTGAATGAGGATATCTGGCCAAAATTTTTGGCAAAATTTACTGTCAAATCTAATCCTATTGAAACTTTCTTCAGAAAGAAACTCTCACTTTGGCTCCCTATGTGAAAAGCCCAACTTAGTGTGTGTTTAGGTTTAGAATGGGAAGCACCTATATAGATGGCTGCTGCTTACTGCCATTCATGTGTGGTTTTTTGTTTATTTATTTATTTATTTATTTTAATCTTCCTTCTGCTCTGCCTACCCCAAGGTGAAAAACAGATTGATTCCCCGAAGCATTTCCTGTGATAGAAAATACAAGCCGGGAAATTCTCACCTGCCTAGGATCTGTTTTTCCCTTTATACACTAGAAGTGTAGTAGGCTGTCTGTGCCATTACAACAGATGATTTGTTCATTAGAAGGGGAATGCAAAGATCCCATTTTGGCAGTACCCTTTCAGTTAATTTTTGATACTCAATTTAAAACAGAACGCCTACTCCTAATCCAAAAACTTTCAAGCTGTATTTTGCCCCTGATTTAATACCATCTGAGCAGTGCTTGATCTCTGATACAGAGGCTAGTGCTGTGCATTGGAGTCCCACCAGGATAAGCTTCTAGGTGTTTTTTCTTCAGCAGTTTCATGATCCAGTCTCAGAAGAATTCTTGGGCATCTATTAAATAGGCAATTTTAGGTCTTTGGGCCACAAAGAACTACTTAAGCGAACTGAAAACTAGTAGGGTAGGTGAATGTGAGTGTATGCTCCATGACAAGGAATTGTTAAAGCAATACCTCACTATCTACTGGCCATGGAGCTTGCAAATTTTTCTGTCCACCAATCCCTTGGAAATGTAGTAGATCACAGTTGGAAGCATAACAAAACCAGCCCTGAAGGTCAGGAAAGGAGTCAGTGCAGTTCAGGGTGGATCTTGCACTTAGTTTTCTATTTATTTTGGCATGTAGGGAGTGAAGGAGGACCTGAGATTCTGCTATGACCTGCTGAAGCAGCACTCTCATGTGAAAGGAAGCCTCCACTTGAAACCGTAACACCTTGTGCTGTGATTTGATTTCTTGCAAGCTGTGCAGACACGTGCTGGGTCAGTATTTACATGGGGGATTGCCAAGGAAAGTTTAGGTGTTGCTTAGCAAGTTGGATTTTTTGGATGAAATGAAAAATCCAGTCTCTGACCTCTTGTTAAGATCCTATGGCATATTTTTATAAGACTAGGGTGTTTAACTCTGTTCTCCTGGCTGATTTTTTAACTTGGATAATATTGGTCCATGTGTCTCCTCTGGCATAAAAACACGGAGGGGGACAAAATCTAAAAGCCACCAGTTCTTGAAATATGTCTAGTGGTCTGCCTTTTCCCTGGTCCTGCCACACCAGCCGAAATGTGGTTTTTCAGTCCATGAAAACAAGTAGAGGCCAGAGAATTGTACAAACAGAGGGTCATGGAAACCACGGGAAATTAAGGAACTGTAAAGCTAAAGTTTCTTGTAGAGCCCTGACTGGACTTGTGGATCATCTTCCGCACACTTTCTGGGTCTTCTGCTTTCCTTACCCTCCTTTGAGGCACTGTAAAGTCAATACAACGGGCTGTTGGGCTGCACTCTGCTTACACCAGTGGGAACCCCAGCATGAAGAAGTGACTACTGCATGAAGGGGTATTAACTAATATTAGTGTTTCAAGTTTGCATAGAGCCCCTCCCTGGTTATGCTCACTATGTCTGTCGCTTGGCTACCTGGATATGGTTTGGAAGGGACAGAGGTGGTTCTGTGCCTGGTATGGGACAGAGAACATCTTTCAAAGCCACAGTTCCTTGTCTGTGTGGCCCCTTGCCTTCCCTCTGTACCACACAGTAGGGAGCAGGAATTCCTGCTTTCTAAAATTTCTTCTAATGGCTCTGCAAGACATAGCAGCATTCACTTCATATGGCGAGATATATTAAGTTGCGTTGCTGTTCAGTTAATCAGCTGCTGCATTTCAGTGGTGGCTGGAGAGATCCCTCTCCTATCTCCTATTTGTAAAACGCACGGGTGCCTGGTGCTCTAGTCATCCAAAATATTGTATTATAGAATAGGCCAAATCCTGAACACCCCTCCCCCCATATGTAATACTATCCATACATATCCTGTGAGAGCACTTAAGTGAGTGTGGAGTCAATCTAACTTATTTCTTTGAGATACTTGGAGTATAAAAGGAGCTGTAAATAAACCCCTTCTTTTCTGTCCAAAGAATGGGGTAGTGGAAGAACAAAGTAGCTTAATAGGCAAGAACTAGCATCCGATCAGTCTTGAGACTCATAAACTTTATTATTATTATTATTATTTTTAAAGCTTCCTTTCTGGAGGTGCTGAAAGCCTTTTCTTAAGAGGGGTTTTCCTGTGGAATTCCTTGGCTCTTACATACCATATGCTGTGCAGCTTGCCTTATCATCTTGCATATTATGTTTTTGGCCCCGCCTTAGGCATCACATTAATTAATATGTGTCCGTGCAAAGAGGAATTGCCGAGGATTGAGCACAAGCTGCACAGCCAAGTAGGAATCTCCTCCTCCCCTTGACAAACAGTCATTCATTCCTTGTTTTCCCACTGGCTTGGTACTAAGCAGAGACGGCATCGATACATAGTGCCAGCCCTGGCTACTTTTCTCTCATTCTGCATGTGTGGGAGGGAGTGGTGGAAACCGTGTGGAAGGTGGCTCTTTTCAGTATGCACATAGGCATTGGGGTGGAGAGTGCCAGCTACTGCAGCAATTGGAAGTTTTGGGTGTAAGGCCTACATCTTGGGTATACGTGGCGAGAGCTGAGGCAAGATTTGGAACTTGTGTCTATGTTCCACACTGGATAGTTAGAAGAAGATAAAATCAGCCAATGAAAATTTAAATAAGGGAATTGGATCAGTGGAGGCTGGATCAGATGACCTAAAGGTCTTTTCCATCATGAATTTCTAGTACATGACTGATTTATCCCATGTTGGAACACTTTTAACTGCCTGAAAACTACACATTTAATGGCTTGTACTGGTTGAGGAGTCTGATGTGTTTGCTTTTTCTGAGAGGATTTGGCTTGTGTTTTCCAAAAGCTCTGGGAATGAGCAAGGGCCCCTTATTCTCACAGCACCAGTTTTAGTCTGAATAGCTCAACATTTCTTTTATTGTTTTGATTATAAACTTTTTCTTTTGAATATAGAATTTTTTTTAAAATCCCAAACTGCAGCTGTTTCCTGGAATCCTCAGGATCAGGTTGTAGAAGTGAAAAAATAAATTCATTTTTATAGCTTTAATAGCATTGAGGATTGGAAGCAGACAAGAAGGATTTGCCTTTGAGGTATTGTATTTAGTTAAACTGGGATCCTCGGGGAGGCAAGATTGTCTTTTTTTTTTTTTTTTTTTTTTTGCCATATATAATTAAAATCCTGCTAAGCATTCAGAGTTTGAAATATGTTTTCTTATAATTCAGGGAGTTGACTTGTTTGTTGAAAGCTAACTGAACTTTCCTCCAGTGTGAGGAAGTCCACTATTCAGAGTTAATGAATATCATGGTATATGCCTAGCTTATTGTTTTCATCTCCTGCTGTCAGAAATAACAGGCTGGTGTTGGACTTTTTTGTGTTTTTAGCATCAAGCTTGGAATAAGCTGGCATTTAGAAAGCTTTTCTTGAACCCCTGATCTATTTCACAAGCATGAAAGTTGAGCTTCATATAAGCACTATCGGAATGATAAATTTTTATCCATTTAGTTGCTTGATGGAGACGATGTGGCAGGGATGACAGTGTTCAATCTAATTCCCAGCTTCAAAAACAAAAAGTTTGGAGTACTGTCTTGGCTAATCAGATGGGGGAGGTTACAGCCCTTTTTCAGATGCCATGAGGAATCAGTGACTTTACTCACTCCAGTAGCAGTGATTGGTCCGAATGCCCTGCATCTGCTATCTTTTGTCATTCTGAAATGGAGTTTCCTAAACAGAACACTAATCAAGGGTGTTACTTATGTGCCAAACAAGCAAACTGTTCTGCTTTGTGTGAAGAAGTAGGGCCGCTTCCTAATTTTAAAATCAAAATGCATACTACTCTCAGGGCTGGTCTATACTTAGCCGCTAGTTCGGCAGCTGGAAATCGAACTTCCTGGTTCGATTTATCGCGTCTGGTCTGGACGCGATAAATCGAACCAGGAAGTGCTCACCGTCGACTTCGGTACTCCAGCTCAACGAGAGGAGTACCGCGGAGTCGACGGGGAGCCTGCCTGCCACGTGTGGACCGCGTCTGAACCGCGGTAAGTTCGAAGTAAGGTATGTCGACTTCAGCTACGTTATTCACGTAGCTGAAGTTGCGTACCTTACTTCGACTTGGGGGGTTAGTGTAGACCAGGCCTTAGAAAACAATTATGAATTTCCAAATTGAACAAAAATCTGTTTTCTTAAACTAAATATCCTTTATGCACAGGAAGTGGGCTTTGGTGGGATTTTCTCTCCTGTTTTTTGAGAGAATCTAATGTTGGTGAAAGGTATTGGATTCATCTGTGGCCAGATTTCGTGTTCTTTATCCTTGAATGGGTATGGCCTATGAGACAGCATAGCTGACTTTCCCCCTGCTGTCTTTGCCAATGTGCATCCACACTGACTCAGATGATGCTTCTTAGGGGAAGAGATTTGTCTCCATACTTGTTCAATACTTGAAGTCTCTGCTGAAACCATAAAGAAAGGTGTGGATTTTGGTTATGGATTGTCACAGGGACTTCTGTCTGCTAGGAAAAGATGTTAGGCACCAACTCAACACACGCAAGGCACCGCATAGTCACTTAAACATTTGATAAGAAGAGAAACCTTGCACTGGGATTAGAACTGGTGACCTACTGTACCATAGACGTGAAAGGCAGTCTCCTGCAGAGTCTTATTTCCAATCATGTGAACCATCCACTCCCAATTACCACTTGTATATTTGTCCTGTGCAATACAATGAAAATCAGATACACACTAATAAATTACATGCAACCATAGCTACTGCAAACAAACAAACAGTTTGTGTTTGAACTAGTGGTAATACTTGGAAACAGACCTGCTACTCGGCACCAGGCCAAACCCTTTCCTTCACTGTAGCCAGAAAGAGGCGGTAGTAAACTGTAGAGTATTGTCCATAGTCATTGGCAGAGTATCTGGAATTGTTCTGGAACTCTGTTTCATTCTTGTGCATAATGTGCCAAAATACATAACTGGGATGATGCATATGCTTAAATGTTCCTATTGCATTGTGCCATAGGGAATATAGGGCCAGAAATACAGCATTTATTGGAGGAAGGGAATTCTCCTCACCCTCTGCCCCCCATAATTAGTCCTGAATATCTCTTAGAGAATACTCTTACTTAGCACATGCTGCTGAGGATTAGCAGTGCTGTGTAGTGTTGCTATATATAGCTTCTCTCTCCTTAAAATAAATAAATAAATCCCTACTTGCAGAGCTTTTTAGCCTTTGTTAGAAAGTCTTTCCCCAAATCATTGCCTGCACATGTGCTCTTTGATTTTTTTATTTTTTTTTAAGCAGAGAACTTTGCAATAAAGTCCACATGTGAAAAACTGGTGGCGCTTCTCCTAGTCAAAACAGATTGAAAGTGGTCTTCTAAATATTAAATGGTAACGGGAAAAAGATTTTGATGAAACCACTAGAGGCTGAACACATGTTGAATGAATTAAGAATTTTTTCCCTTTCATGGCTTAATGAAGGCTCCATTAAAGAAACCACATAAGAGGGAAGCATTACACAAAGTACCTCTTCTGAGCTCATGCATTTAAAACTGCAAACTCAAGTACTTTTTCATCAAAATGAAAAACCCTTGCCTGAGACATTATCTCTGTCAGATTTTGTGGAAGGGTGGCGGTATTCATGTATTGGATTTGAGTTGATTTTTGCGACCCTTTCTTTAAATACCCATACAGGGAAGGCCACTTAAAATTCCAAAAGTCTGTTTGAAATGCGCGGACCAGTCACTCATGAAACATCTCTAATGAACAGTATTGTTCAGTCTTCCTGCAGATTGAAATGTTATTTTAGGGAATACATCCCCAGCATTAGCTGCTGCACAAGTCTAGTAAAGTTACTAGGCATCTAGGCTCCTGGAGCTTAGTTAACGGCTCTACCCAGCATTTATGTTTTCGTGCCTGGAGTCTGGCTTTCCTTATCCAATGTGGTGAGAAATATTGTTTTAGTGGTTAGGGTTCTAGCCTGGGATTTAAGAGAAGTGAGTTTGATATGCTGCTCTGAATAGGCTTCCTGTGTGGCCTCTGGCGTGGCCCTTAGGGTATGTCTACACAGCAATTAAAAATCCAGGGGTGGCTCATGCCAGCTTGTGGGGCTTGGGCTAAGGGGCTGTTTAATTGTGGTGTAGATGTTTTAGGCTCGAGCTGGAACCTGGGCTCTAGGACCCTGCGAGGTGGGAAGGTCCCAGAGCTCCTGCTGCAGCCTGAGCCCAAAGGTCTACAGCACAATTAAACAGCCCCTTAGCCTGAACCCCACAAGCCTGAGCCAACTGGCAGGGGCCAGCCCTGGGTTTTTAATTGCAGCGTGGATGTACCCTTAGTGTCTCTGTACCCTCTGAGGTAAGGAAGTGCTATTGTGAAGATAAATACATTAATGGGCAGCAGGTGCACTGCCAGCTCGGGAAGGCAAGCCCCCGGCCCGGTCCACCCCTTCTGCCTGAGGCCTTGCCCCTCCTGTCCCCCTCCTTCCCCCCCTCCCTGGCCCTGCGACCGCCAGCCCCCTCTCCCCCAGCCACGGGCCACCCGAGCGCCTCCAGCCCCGGAGTGCCAGGAGGGCAGGCAGCATGGACCCCCAAGTCCTGGAGCATTGGGCAGGCGGCGCAGACCCCCCAGCGTCAGGCTGGTGGGCGGTGCAAGCACCGGCTCCAGTCGTCCAGAGTCCCTGGCAACAGGCCAGCCACCACTAGCCCCAGCCCAGGGCCTCGGCCATGGAGGAAAAAGAGGAGGTCTGGGGAAACTTAGCCTTCCCGTCTTGGGATACCCGCCACCCATGAATACATTAAAGATTGTGAGGCACTCCGAAGCTAGGATAATAGTGTGGGAGCATGTGGGGAGCGTAGTTAAATACCCAGGACAAATAGACTGCAGAACGCATTAGTGGGTGACGGCTCATACGATGTTACCTGCATTATGCAGGGTAGAACCATTGTATATAGTGCATCCTGGTTTTAGGAGCTGTTGATATGCTGCTCTAATGATAGTAAGGGATTAAATATTTAATTCTTTAGCTTACCCCTACCATAGTACCACCCCATCAAGTTTGATGGCACAGTCTATTAAAATAGCATCCAACTATCTGTTCTATTTATTTTATCTATTTGTGTCTTGGTTACCTTTCAGCCTCTTAATCTTGTGCTTGTGAAGTGGAAAGAGAAATATCATTGTCTAGAGAAGAGGTGGGCAAACGACGGCCCGTGGGCCACATCTGTCCTGCGGGACCATCCTGCCCAGCCCCTGAGCTCCTGGCCCGGGAGGCTTGCCCCCGGCCCTTCCCCCACTGTTCCTCCTCCCCCACACCTCAACTCACTGTGCTACTGGCTCAATGCTCTGGGCGGTGGGGCTGTGAGCTCCTGGGGCAGCGCAGCTGCAGAGCTGCAGCTTGACCTGGTGTTCTGTGCTGCGCCGTGCCGGCTGCCTGTCTTGGTGCTCTGGGCGGCGCGGCTGTGGCGCAGCCAGCCACCGGTGCTCCAGGCAGCGCGGTAAGAGGGCAGGGGAGTTCGGGGTGGTGGGCAGGGGGTGGGGGTGTGGATAGGGGTCGGGGCGGTCAGAGGGTGGGGAACAGGGGTTGGATGGGAGCAGGGGTCTCGGGGGGGCAGTCAGGAATGAGAGGAGGGGTTGGATGGGGCGGTAGGGGGCAGTCAAGGGAAAGGGAAGGGTGGATGGGACAGAGGTCCCAGGGGCACCGTCTGGGGACAGGGAATGGGGAGAGGTTGAATGGGGCAGAAATCCCGGGGGAGTAGTCAGGGGGCAAGAAGGGCGGGGAGGTTAGATAGGGGGCGGGGGCGGGGCCATGCCTGGCTATTCGAGGAGGCACAGCCTCCCCTAACCCTCCCTCCATACAGTTTTGGAAACCCGATGTGGCCCTCAGGCCAAAAAGTTTGCCCGCCCCTGGTCTAGAGCAGTGGTCCCCAAACTTTTGAGGGTTGTACCCCCCTTACCCCGTCCGCGCCTCCTGCCACCACTGGAGCTGTGGCCTGGAGTGGAGCTGTGGCTCTGGGGGCGTGGGTGCAGACAGGGGTAAAAGGGGTGAGGCTGGGGCCGCGGCTGGGAGTGGGCAAGCTTCTCCCGTAGAGCTCTGCCAATGCTCTTCAGCCATATTCTGTTATTCCAGTTCTAGGCTTCTCTCAACTAGTGTCTGCAGTCCTGCCAGACCTCTGCAGTGGTTTTGTGATGAGCATGGAAGAGATCACCAAATTCATAATCAGCTTCAAAATTGTGTTGGTGCTTACCCAAAAGATGCTGAAGAATCTGCGTTAATATTACACACAGGCATGGTAAAGATTATTTTATCAGAAAAGCGTGCATTTTGTTGCGCTCTCCTTCCTCACTAAGATAGCCATAAGCTTCTCCTACAACCATTTTTTAAATACCAGCCAACGATGTTAATGCACAGCCTTCAAAAATGGGAAATCCTGTACTTTAATTCATTAAAATGTTCCTCCATTTAGACAGCTCTCCCAGTGAAACAGCTCCCAGAAGGAATGAGTTACTGCCAAAGTGCCATGATATAGGGTGATAGACACATCCCCTTCCCAACTAAATTTATTCCTTTGGTCTTTTACTGGTCCAACATTTTAAAATGGGCCTCTAAATTTGTACTTCCCATGCAAAACCTGCACAGTTTTACACTCTTATGTGAAAATGACCCCTAACTTTTAATAGGGTTCCACCAGTGGCTGCCAGCTGTTAAATATATAATCATTTAAGACTAGTTCAGAATGAGTTGGGCATCTCCACAACCCCTTCCCCAACCAAATTGGTTACACTTTCCGGATTAAAGAGAACTCTAGCCGCAGAAGCCTCCATGATGCGAAATCTATTTTTTTGACTATTCTGTTGGGCATCCAGGGTTATTGTAAGTAACCCTGGAAGTATTTTGGATCTCTTTAAATGTTTATGTGGGAGTAGTCTCTTAAACTTAAGGTTAGTTTAAAGGCTAAGTGTGATTTGAAAGTAGCCGGATGGCAAGGATACAAGCAGGTTAGTTGCAGAGAAAGGGATCCCACATCATTAGGTGGTGGTCATCCTAGAAGTGTCTTGAGCTTTTAAAGTGTAGAGACTTGGCAGGGCAGAGAATTGTGTTGTGAAAGAGAACCCCGATTCCCCGGTGGAAATGATCTGTTTAGATGTGTTTTGTTTCGAGGTTCGTTGCATGTGGGGGTATAAAGGCTTGTAAGTGTCCCCTGACTTTTGTAGAAAAAGCTGCTGTTGGTCACTTGCTACTGTTCATGAATGGTGGCTTCAGAGGACCTACTTAAAGGCTTGTTCTTCCAGTACTTATGTACAACAGCAACACTGGAACACTTATCCTTTATAAATCCTCTGCATGTCCAGAGACTTTATGGTGACATTCAGCTGAAATAGTATAGCAACCATGGTCAGCAGCCAAACACACCTGCTGAGAACGTACTGTTGCTAAGGCTTTTTCTAAACATACAAGTTATACGACTGGTATTACTAAAGTGATATACTGGTATTTGTTAAAGCAATACCAGTATAGCAGGGGTAGTCACTAGGTGGTCCGTGGGCCAAATCCGGACCACCAGGCGCTTTCGAACGGATCGCAAAATCTTTTTATTTACTCATTATCATTATTGTTGGTGGTTTTTGTATTATTTTCTCTGGAGTCTGGACCTTGGTTTGACCTTGACAAAAAATAATTGATTACCCCTGCTGTATAGTTTATTCCTACATTGCAAGAGGAATAACTTATACTGGTATGAGACACTTTTGTACTGGTATAATTTTGCACACAAGAGGGAGTTGTGCCAATATAAATTGGTTAAAAAAAATCACATCCCTAATTGACATAGCTATTCGGGTACGAAAACTGTGGCTATATCAGGCCTGAGAAATAAGACTTATGGTGTTGCTAATTACAAGGTTTGATCTTTCCCACAATAGAGGGAAACTAGTCCATGTATGAGAACTAAATGGGAATATAGTAGAGGAAGTGGACAGCAGAAAAATATGTGGGAGGCTGAGTCAGTGTGTAGTTAGGCTAGGAGGGACAGTGTAGTGGATAGGACGCTAGAATGGGATATTGAAGACCTCAGTTTAGTTCCTGCCTCAAGCCTATGTGACGTTGAGCAAGTCACTTAATTTTTCTGTGCCTCTGTGCCCATCTGTATAAAGGAGTTAACACTTCCCTGTCTCACAAAGGTGTTGTGAGGATAATATACAGTAGTGATTAGAAGCTATGGTGATGATCTTGTGGATACCTAGGTAGATGAACAGAAGCAAAACTCAGAACAAATTGAGAGCTGTGCATCCTTATTTAAGGGTCTCCATGCAGGTTTTTTATTAAGCATATCTAGAGCTACCCACAGGCGATAAGGCTGCAAAAAAGCAGAAATACTAAGAACAAAATCAGAATTGCATGGTTACAATGGTTGTGATCTACCATATAAGTAGTGTTTACTTCCTTTGATCTTGCATCTCATTCCAGGGAGCAGCAGGCGTTTGGGGGGGAACCAGCACATTCTCAATGCTCCAGTGAAATCCCTCTTCACTGATTTGTAATAACTGTTTTTGGTAACACTTTTTTTCCAGTTTAAAACCAACTTTAGAATGTCGTCATCACTGACTTTTGGTGGTGGTTTGTAGTGGTTGCCTTGGATAAACTTTATGATAATGAATTTAACGTTAGCTGGGGTGGAACTGTGTACTACCCATCACAGTATTTCTGTATGTCAGCATATTTACTTCCGTCCTCCTTTTCCTGGCTCCAACACAGAATTCAGATTGATTCTTTGCCCCAATCAGTCTATGAACTGTGATGAACTCAAAACTAGAACTGACGGTGGAAGAAACAGATCTGATTGGGTTGTGTGAACATCAGCGATCAGAGGGTACTCTTTTTGTAAGAGTTAGGGGATTTGCTTTTGTGTTCTTGGCCAAAATATTTCTTTTTCCCACTGTTAAAGGGTGCTGTAAGTGTTTAGCTGCTGGTCTCCACCTTAGAAGTGACATCTTTTCAGTGGTTGTGTATGTAACTGTAATATGTTTTGTGATCTTTCAGGCTCAGATGACCTATACATTAGATATTTTTATTACTGCATGATACTGTTGATATATCAAATATATTGTATGATGTATATATCAAGACTCAATCTGTGAGTAAAATGTTAGACTTCTAAAACTAATGTGTTTATAATCATATGTATTGGAAATAATGGAATACCTTAAATATCAGAATAAACTTAAAAAGCTACAGTGAGCATTAGAGGAACTTCGTGAACTATTGATCTGTATATTGGGCACAGTCTCATTCTTCCTGTTGGGGAATCTAACTTTACTGGAGATGAGTCGTCTGGTTTATGCTAATTGTAACATTTCATGACCCCTGCTGTGAAAGCAATGGGTATTTCTTGATTTGTCTAAATAGTTAATCCCAATTTACAGAATCACAGAGTGCTCAAAACAAAGAGAGTTTCTTTCTAGGTTACACAATATTAATACTTGCCATCAAAATAGATGACCACAGAATATTGAGAGAAACAGTTTCTCAAGATCCTAGTGGCTTCCAAAGGTAAAGTGAACTATATTCACTATATTAAAAATCAACAAAAACCTCAACTTGCAGCACTCTTTACATCAAATGGAAAAATTCCTTTTTTAAAAGATGAAGCATCTTGAGTTCAGCATACTACATGGATTCTTTAAATTTGAGATGAGAAACAATAAAATCAGTCAGTCACCCATGTAGCATGTTGTGATTAAGAATCTCTCTCCTATAAGCATAAATAGGGCCAATAAAACAGTAGTTTTCCCAGTATGGGCAATGCATACATCTTCATAAGAAATCTGATCATATCCAAGTCATGCAAGATGAACATGTTCCAAAAATAATGGTGTCTAAAACAGATTTAAGATAATAACAATCAGTTCCCATAATTAGTTTCTTGACTTATTCACCCAACTGTTTGGTTCTAGTATAGCCACCCCAAGCACACTTGAAGTAAGGTCTATAGCAGACATTTAAATCTACAGTGTCTGTGTCATGCTTCGTCATGTAGCTTTAGATTGATTACCATGTGTACATCAGACATGGAAGAGTAGTATGAGGCTGCTCATTTTATATACAAGTCCCTTATGATAATGCCGTCAGAAACCTCCTCTTTGGTGGACAAAGGAAAGAATTGCTAGTCCTGTTTTCAGTTTGAGATGCGTGTCCCCAGGCTGCTCCCTGGCTCAGGCTAAAGAAATGACCATGAGTATATATCAGTCCTATATGAATCAGGAGTGCACATTTTATAAGATCTGTAATGATCTAATCAATGTAAATTCAGAGAGATACAGTACCTTTGTATTTCCCAAGAGACCTAACTACTTGCATTCCCCAGAACTGAAGAGAAAAGCCCACTGGTGTTACCAAATGAAAAAGGGCAGTCTGCCAGCCATATTCATGTACAATTAAGAGCCTAGCTCTAGGGTGCAGTCTTATTGTTAAGAACACACACGCACACGCACACGCACACGCACACGCACACGCACACGCACACGCAC
>NW_020664601.1:1449049-1511877 GCF_002925995.2 Terrapene triunguis | reverse complement strand
CGCACACGCACACGCACACGCACACGCACACGCACACGCACACGCACGCACACACGCACACGCACACGCACACGCACGCACACACACACACACACACGCACGCACGCACACACACACACACACACACACACACACATATATATATTAACAAAAACAAAATTAACAAAGGAAGCATCTGCTGTACATTGGGGAGGGAAAACCAAACCAACGCAAGGGCTGAAAATGTTAGCCACCTGCCTTTATAACAGAGCCCCGCCCCTTTTTTTGGTCAATTCTATAGTGTTACCTGAACAACAGTCAGGGGTGGGAGATGGAGAAGATCCCACCTGGCACTTCAGCATCCCCTCTTACTATAATCCCAGGCACAAATCAGGCTGGGTCACTGAGTGACAGAGGGATCTATCAGTCATGTTTAGGACTCCCCTCCCAACTGCAAACACTCAGTGGCCTTGCATCCAGGCTATAGCAGGGAATGTAACTTCACCGAGGGGAAAGCAGATACATAAAGGGCTGATGGGAGTGAGATGCTGAATGGGACACATGCTGACTGAAATGAAGGCTAATAATAGAAACATTAGGTCTTTGTTAGCCTTCTGTTGGATTAATTAAAACACACCTAAGCCTCCTCCAGTGCAGCACATTTTAAGCTTCAGGAGCCAGTAACCCCGATGCAATTGAAGTGAAATAATTGGAATTACACCAGAGATGAAGTTGGCCCCAGTATTTGACTCAGTTCCATGATGTGAGTCGATAATGGAGACAAAACAGAACATCGTACGTGGCACTACAGATGGAAAAGGGCTTATAATGCTGCTACTGCTGTGACCATTATTCAGTCATGGTACAATAGGTGCTCCAGTGTCTGCTTTGAGCTATTAAGTTCTGTAGCCGGTTCAACAAACACTGTGGAGCTGATTATTATTGCTCATTATTAAACCATTCCCACTGGTTACTGGTCATGCTCTGCTAGAAAGTCTGGCTGAGTATACCAAAATGTACCTGCATCATACACAGCTCAGAGTGCTATAGAATATGGTAAATAGGTAAGGTGAGAAATAGCCATAATGACCTCTGAGTTGGCTACTTCTAGCCGCAGAAAAGTAGATGGGTTTGATGTCAAACTGCTCAGGCCCTTAACTCCTCTAGCCAATCATTAGCTAAGTGCAAAGGCCTGTGCTGGAGGTCACTTTTGGTTTAATGCATGTGTCTTGGTATGTTTGAATCCCATAATCCTGAATACCTCTGTGGTATATGGTGAAATAGAGCGAGGAGGGCCATTTGTTCCGGTTGTTTTCTTTATTGATAGAAGTCACTTTGGAAAAGGGGAAGAGAAGAAATGAAGGGAAACATTGACATTAAATGTATGCCAAAAGATTGGGTGCCAAATGTAAAGAGGAGCAGGTTTGATCTGCCAACGTGGTACATTGCCAGCACATGGAGTCTAGTGCAGAGCGGAGATGACAGACTGCTTGTATTGACTCTGCTGTCAGTTCTCATTTTCAGACAGCTCAGAGACCATGAATAAACAGACCCCATCAACAGGATGTCCTGGTTTTAACAGTTTCAGATGGGGGATTTGTCTGCCCTGTAGCACAACACATTTTGCATGGGCTTTTGCCGTAGGGCTGAGAAGTTACTGTTGTTCAAGGGCTTTTCATTGATTTGGTGGGGCTTCCCCTCTGCTGTGCCCTGGTACTGAACCTTATTGCCAAAATGCAATGCAGTTCTTTCTATCTAAACAGTTTTTGTGTGTGACACGTACAAACAAGGATGATCACAGCGCTTAGTCACTACCAACGTGGGTCCCATTTAACCAGTGACTCAGAGGTGAAAGACTCCATATCCTGGTATCAATCTGCTTACCATCCAGCCCCCAAAGTAAAGTAGCGCTGTCCCACCTGTCTCCCTTGGAGCACTATTCCTTACCTAAGATTTAACCAGATAGGCTGTTTTCCTCCCAAGAGCTAGCAATTTTGAGTTGTGTGTGGCTGGGAGCTTGTATAACTTGGTGTTCTCTTTGGGAGGTTTTACCCTCATGTCCTGAGGCACTGAAGCGAGTCATGTCATGTCTGAAGGTCTGTCTGCTTTTACAGTCTGTGTGGCTACTGAGGTCATTAACAAGAGAGCTGCATAGTGTATACATAGTTAAATGGGAAAGCTTAGCCAGGTTACCTAATTGTATGTTTTTCCGCAGCCGTCCTCCACAGTGTGAGTCAGAAGGCTGACAAGGCAACTCTGCTGCCTCACAAAGGATCAGAAGACAGATCCGATTGTGTACGCTATGGGCTGTCTCCCCAGGTGGAGGTAGACAGAAGCCTTTAAACACAGAATGAAGTTTAAACAAGAAGGCTGCCTTATTCTGTTAAATCCAAATGGCTTCAACTGTATTTTGTTTGGAGGATGTTAATTTTTTTTTTATGTAAAAGGAACTAACTCCATTTGATCTCTGAACTGTTTATCAATATAATGACCTCTCCTTCCGAGGTAATTAGAGTGATATGGGGTGTCATGTGGTGCATAAAAGCCAATAACCAGGCACCCAGGCTTCTCTGAATATAAACACCATCTGGCTAAGTTCATCTTTGATTTGAAGCTAGTCAGTAGACTCTGCCCTTCAGTTTCCCTTCAGGAGACACCTTCTAGTGAGAACTAAACAGAAGTTTTTGAAGAATGTAAGGATAACCTCTCGTGATGGAGGAAAAGTGCATTCAAAAACATGTTAAAATGGGTTGGTTGGCTAGTTCACTGCTATCGCAGCTGCTTTCTGTTATTTGTCTTAAAAGATTCCCTCAGACTCCTGCTCTAAGTCAATAGGCCCAGGAGTTTGAGTAGGCTTGGCAGAGTTTGATATTTATTTTTTATAATTACAGCAAATATTGATTATTTTAAAGCATTTTTCTATTCGTATCTATTTTTCACAGTTGCGGGAAACTGGGGAGAGGGTCAGAGAATTATTTGACAGTAGTCATTAAGATTCAAAAAGTTAGTTTTATAGGCTGTCTTGTTTTAGCAGAGCTGTAAATATGTGCTTTGCGCAACATTAATTCCAGCTTGTTTTATATACATGAAGGTGGGACTCCATTCTCAAGCAGCATTTGCTTACTTTGCCTAACTGTAAATTTCAGTTCTCACTGGAAATATTTTTTTGGTGGGTTTGTGTCTATTGAAATGGACATTTGCCGACTGATAAAAATCTAATACTTCCATGCCCACTTATGAGCAGTGCTAGTGCTCTGGAGACCTGGGGAGTGATTGCAAGGGTCGTACGACTGCACTGGAACTTGTCTGATGCTTGAAGGCAAGACTCCGTGCTGGAGGCTGCTATTCAAGTTTGATGTTGGAGGAGGAGTGAGGGGGGGAAAAAAAGGAGAAGCAAAGTGAATGTTGAAGTAACAATTGATACATTTTCACTTTGAGTTAAGGTTCTGTTAGTATAAACAGGACAATGCCCGCATTTCGCGAAGTTCTGTGACACGAGTTCTTCCACTATTGGAGAGAAGAAAAAGCATCCCTCCTCCCCCACAGAGTGCACTGCTGGTGAAGGCAGTGCAAGGGATATTTATTGACATTTGCAGAGAAGTGTTAACAGTGAGAATTTCAGTAGATGGTAGAGGCACTCTCCTCTGGCTCATCCCTGTGATTTACAAAACCGCTAGTCAGCAGGTAATCTTAGGCCTTGGCTACACTCGGGACTTCACAGTGCTGCCGTGTAGTCGCGCTGCCAGCGCTGCGAGAGAGCTCTTGCAGCGCTGTATGTACTCCACCTCTCTGAGGGGAGTAGCTTGCAGCGCTGCGAGCAAGCGTGCAGCGCTGCAGGCACTGATTACACTGGCGCTTTACAGCGCTGCGCTCGGGGGGGGGGGAGGGGACACGTTTTGTGCCATAATCTCAGGGCCATCCTTTCTCCCCATTGAGCAAAGCTGAAAAGCTTCTAGATATCTGGTCTAATGAACAGTAGGAGTCTAAGTAATATGTATTCAACTAATGTGTCTTTAAAACAGCAAATAATCAATTTAGGTGACAGCTGTTGTTGGAAACCTCTTCCGGATTGTCCTGGCTTTCCTTTCAGATTGGTTTCTTCAGGGCTACCAATCCTCCTCCTTGCAGGTATTGGGAGACAATATCAATTACAGTAGATGCTTGTTTGCATGAACACCTTATAAGAGCAACCGCCTCTTATGAGCAACATTTCCCCTGGGAACACTTTCACTATCGTGAATTGTCCACTCAGTAACAGCAACATAGCTGCTGCATCAGAGCAACATTTGTGACGTTACATACGGGGCAGAGATTGGGGTGTGTGGGTAAGGGTGTTGCCGCCCCAAACTGCATCTTTCCACTCCCTCCTGACCCTGGTCCTTCAGCGCAGCTCCAGGCCACACAGCCCCATCCACTTGTCCTGCCTGACAGAGGCTGCATGGAGAGCATGTGTAGGGGGGAGTTTGGGAGGGAGGGTGCGGAAGAGAGGGATTTTGCGGGGAGGGGGAGGAAGCTGGGGTCAGGGGAGCAGCAGAGGCACGACTGGAAGGTTTCTTTCTCCCATCCTCAGCGTCTGGCTTGCAGGCCCGGGAGTGGGGAGGGGATCTGCTGTTTTGCTGTGGAAAGTATCAAGGGCATGGCTAGATGGGCAGGCAGGCATGTGCACACACGTCCCGAGCTTTCCCCTCAATCTCGGTTGCAGGTGGCGGGGTGTGGGTGTGTTTGCAGTGGGGGACTGGGGGATCTCCTTCCCCATGACACTGACCTGTCCTCTTTTTTTTCCCCCACCCCACCCTCCCATATCTGCTGTCTGTGCTAGGAGCCATCCCCTCCTCCATTGCAGGCTGTGCATGGTGCCCTCCCCAGCCATCCTGCCCTTGCCAGGGTGGAACATGAAGCTGCCAACGGGAACATCCTTAGCCTGTCCCCAGCAGCTGGGTTCACTTAGCCATTTTGCTGACTGGGGGCTCCCCACCAAACCCAGGATTCCCCTTCCCCACTTCCCCCTACAGTGTTGCTCCCCACCCCTTCTGAAACACCTTTAACTTTTCATACGCCTTTGGTCAGATGACACTCCCCATATCAGCAACAGCTACGTAGGAGCAACATAGCAAAAGGGCATATGTTGCAACTGAAGAGTGTCTACTGTAGAATTAAAGTTCTTTAAGATCCTCAGGTGAAAGGTGCTAGATAAATGCTAATAATAGTATGGCTGTTATGTAGAAGTAAAGTAATCTTAGCTATATTGTTATACCTAAGAACAGGCCTGCACAACTCGTAAAGCGGTGAGGGCCATATTACTCCAAAGAAAACAGCTGAGAGCCGAAACCCTCCGACCAGCGACAACCCCCCCCCCCCCAGCGCCACCCGCCCCACGGAAACAACCCCCCCAGCGCCGCCGAAACACACACCCCCGCGCCACCTGCCCCACGGATAAAAACCCTCCTTCCCCAGCACCGCCCCACCGAAACAGCAGTATTGAACCTCGGTAATACGTTGTAGCTGGCCCCTAAGGTAGTATAATTAAGGTAAAAGAAAAATGTCTTTTTGCTAGAAGTAGAATAAGATCTTCCTCCCACTTTGTAATCAATTGCCCTGTTGAATGAATGAGGTGTGAATGAGGAAGGCATGGAAGGCAGGCACCTCCAGACAGCTGCAACCCTTGGAGAGGGCAGGGCTGGCTCTAGGATTTTTGCCGCCCCAAGCAAAAAAATTTTTTGGCCGCCTCCCCTTTCTTTTTTGTGTCCCTCTGCCCCCGGCCCCACCCCAACTCTACCCCTTCCCAACCCCTTCCCCAAATCCCCAGCACCGCCTCCCCCCCCGGCGTGCCACATTTCTCCCCCCCCCCATTGCTTCCTGCGGGCCCCCCGTGACCTCCCGCCCTGAATCACCTCCACTCCGCCAGCTCCCCCGGGCGTGCCGCCGCTCCGCTTCTCCCCCCCTCCCTCTCAGGTGAGAGAGGGCGGAGAAGCGGAGCAGCGGCGCGTTCAGGGGAGCAGGTGGAGCAGAGGTGAGCTAGGGTGGGGGGACACAGGAAGTAACGGGGGGGTAGAGGAACCACTCCCCACTCCAGCTCACCTCCGCCGCCTCCCCCGAGCGCCCCGCCGCTTGGCTTCTCCTCCCTCTGGGAGGGAAGGGGGAGAAGCGGAGCAGTGGTGGCGTGGTCAGGGGAGCAGGGAGAGGCAGAGCGGAGGCAAGCTGGGGCGGCGAGGGCACTTTTTCCCCATGCCCCGGAGTCGGCACTTATGATCGGCGCCAGAATGCCGCCCCTAGAAATGTGCCACCCCAAGCACCTGCTTGTTTTGCTGGTGCCTGGAGCCGGCCCTGGGAAAGGGGATGGGAGCCAGACCAGATCAGTAGAACAGGTCAGCCCCCCTCCCCCAGCTCGCCTACTCACCCCCCGCCACTGCCTGCTCGCTCACCTCAGCCCCCCACCCCTCCGGCTCGCTGGCTCACCTGCCCGCCCGCCTGCTCGCCTCCTCAGCCCCCCACCCCCCCGGCTTGCCTACTTACCCCCCGCCACTGCCCGCCCACTCGCCTCCTCAGCCCCCCCTCCCCTGGCTCGCCTACTCACCCCCCTGCCACTGCCCGCCCACTCGCCTCCTCAGCCCTCCACCCGCCCGGCTCGCCTACTCACCCCCCTGCGGGCCGCACAGTGAGCCCATGCGGGCCGCATGCGGCCCCCGGGCCGCATGTTGTGCAGGCCTGCCTAAGAAGCTTAAACTATATTCACGATACCAGCAAGGTATAATTAAGAGCATATAAGCATCAGTCTGAAGCATTGTGCAAGTTTGTTAGTCAGCTGCATTGGGCCTAACCAAAGAAAACAACTGTCTGCTTGGCTAACTCGTGTTTGGTATGTCTGGAACCCTTTTTCAGTTCTTTCCCTTCCCTCCTTGGATAGGGGATGGTTCTATAGTTAACTTCACAGGATACCTGATTGCAGACACCGATCCACTTTTTGCTAAAGGAATTGGAAAACAAAGCTGAAATTTTTTTTAAAAGGAAAACAGATGACTAATGAGTAATGATGATGTCTCTGAGTGTGGGGCTGGTGAGCTCTGAATTTGTGTGTGGGAGTTCTGGTATGTGTGTCTGTTGGTGTATACTGGCATTTTGGGGGCGGGGTGCAAAGATGTAGGTCTACATTTTTGGAAGCCCATATTTAAGAGTTCAAAGACCTAGCCTTTGTGAGATCATTTTTATAATTTATTAGACATTTGTGGGGTAACTGTTGCCTTCCGGCAAAGCCCTGTTGTATTTGCCTTGAAAGTGTCACAAATATGGCAACAAGACTGATTATACAACTAGAATGAAGGACTTTCCATAGTTGGAAAATGCAAACTACATGCGTAGATCTGTCTCTCAGGACCAAAAACACGACAGAAATCATGTTAGTAGCAGCAGGAGGGTTAAGTTTAGTGTCACCTAAAGGTGCTACTTTGAGTACTATGATAAGCTGTGGCTAAGGATCTGAATTTGCAAGGAATTACACCCAGTGACAGGCATGCATTTCTTATTTTGTAGCAGTATATTACCCCATCTCTATCCCTATTACCTCTCTTGAAAATGTCCTTGGTTTTTTTCCTTGGGTGAGGTGAGGCCCGATGGCCTTGTTAACCATGGTACTATATCCTTTGTTTGAAGATACAAACCCACAACTGATCAATTCAGTTTGTAATTTAAGAGTATTTGCTGGATTCCTCACTCTTGCATAGCTGCATTCATGAGTAACTCTTTCTGTCCTTCCTGTGTGGTTGGCTAGGAGACTCCTTCTCATCCTGGCAGACAACAACCTGCCTTCAGTTACATGTGCCAGTGTTACCTCCCCTGTATGAACTACAAGATATGCAGCATATTAGGGCATGAAGCCATCAGTCCTTAAACTCCAACTAGTATAGAAGGCTGCAACACATCTCATCAATGTGGGTTATCGCAAGCACATCAAACCCGTCCTCATCTCTCTATACTTGCTTCCCATAAATATGAGTCAAGTTCAGAGTCTCAGTCCTGATTTCTAAGGTGCTCTGTGGTCTGCATGCAGGATATCTAAATGGTGTCCTAGAGCTCCGGGATGAAAACTCTGATTGATCACTCTTCTCTTCAGGCACAATAGAATTTTCTGCCATCTGTGCAGGAGATGGAACTTTCTCAGGTGCTGGTTCAAGACTGCGTAATGAACTTCCACAGGAGCTAAGGACCATGACAAACTTGACCACCTTCCATCCCATGTGCAAGGCGAGCTTCTTCACATCGTTTACATTAAAAAATAAAACCCTCTCCCTAAACAAAACACTCCACTGCACACACAACACACTCCCTGGGGAGAGGATAAGAGAGGGAATAAACCACATGTGACTGATGTTGGACACATTGCTTAATGCACTACTGGAAGGCACTTCTATGGTGGTGAGGGCAATATAAGAACCTTCATAGAAAAGAATAGATGCAAGTTCTGACATCACTATAAGATTCCTTTCTATGGAGCCAAAACGGGAGATATTTTCTCTTGTTGTAGGTGGGGTGGCCAGAGCCAGGGCCGGTGCAACCCATTAGGCGACCTAGGCGGTCGCCTAAGGCGCTAACATTTGGGGGGCGGCGACCGGATCTTCGGTCGCCTCGGTCGTCGGCAGCATTTGGGGGCGGGATCTTCCGCCGCCTCTGTTGGGGGCAGCATTTGGGGGGCGGGATCTTCCGCCGCCTCTGTTGGGGGCAGCATTTCGGGGGCGGGACCTTCCGCCGCCTCTGTTGGGGGCAGCATTTGGGGGGGTGGGACCTTCCGCCGCCTCTGTTGGGGGCAGCATTTCGGGGGCGGGACCTTCCGCCACCTAGGGTGGCAAAAAAGCTGGTGGCGCTCCTGGCCAGAGCTGCTTTTTGCATTGACAAAGGGTGTTTTGTATGTGTGAGCTTTAACCTCTTTAAACAAGTGTTTGATTATGTAAGGTGGTCCAAATGTTGTAGTCAGGCAGGACTTTCCTTGCTGATCTACCATCTTCCCATCTCCATGCCTTTCCTCTTATAATAAAATTATATGCAGTGTGTAGTGCCAGTGACTCTGGTAGCAGTGCAGCCCCATGGATAGAGGGGCATCCTGAGGTGTGGACTTCCTTGACATTCTTGGGGCAGGCTATTCTCAGAGTAATACAATGGCCTGATCTATTAAAATCAGTGGGAGTTTTACCCAAGTAAAAAGTGAACAGACTTCAGAACTAGACCTGCACAGAAGTTTGTGTTCCTGGCCTGTCTGTTGGAGTCTGTACCAATCAGTGGCATAGCAGAATGCTCCAGTTAGCAGCCCCCTTGCATGTTGTGACATTGTAATGTCTGCTGTTATAATTACTGTATTATATTTCTGCTTCCTAGAGTGTCTGTCAAAGCGTGTTTACAAACAGAACATTTTGTTTGTTAGGGCAGCCAGATAATGTGGCAAGGGTCCCAGCTTTGGTAAGCTCTTGGGCAGCTTGCTCTAAGGGGATGCAACTGCTGAAATGTTTGTGAAGTTGCCTGTGATTAAACTAAGAATAGTTTTCACATGCATCATGGGGGATGGGGGTAAGTAGTCTTACTCATTCTCATAAGGATCAGAGTGCTTAGGGTGCCTGCTGTTCTGGTCATGATTGTACCCATTCATTCTCCATGTCTCCTTGCTGCTTTAGGGACAGAGTCAATCGTGCCGGTCACTACCATTGAGGAATAGGACCCTGGAAATTCCAATTTCTGCCTCCAAAATAGTACAGTAGCAGAGATCAGTTATATTGACTGACTTCACCCTTAATGGCATTTTCTGTTCCTTCATTTGTATTGTACTGCTGGGTTTTTGGGCGGGGGACAGACCAAAGCTCACACTCTTTCATGAAACTAAAATGGTGGTGAAAAGTACTGGACACTGAAGTCCTTTATTTACTCAGAGAACATGTCCAACAGTAGCAGTGTGAACAGGGCCGTAGCAACAAAGAACGTGGCCCCCTCCGAACGGTGGCCCTCTCCGAACATATGTCCGGGCGGGGCCCCTTACAATTCAGAAACTGGAATGCGGTATTTATTTTGCCACTTTTAGGGGCCCCCTTCCTTGCGGGGCCCCCTCCGGTCGGAGGGTACGGAGGGCGCTCGCTACGCCTCTGAGTGTGAAATTCCTACACAGTCGCCTTGCCAATATACTTCTACCTGGACCCTGAAGGGCCTACCTCTAGGGTAAGTAGGGCAGTTCAGCCTCCAGATGCCTTCGCCTTTCTGTTGACTGTTAGCAAGGATTCTGGTTGTGGTTTTTGTGATGTACTTGTGCCTGTCCATTGGGAACAGGGCCACATAGGCCACTAAATCTGGTTTGTATAATTCTGCAAAATGGAAGTAGCTTTGTTCTAAAGTGCAAAGTATTGCAATTATTATAATAAACTTATATTGTTAAACAATTTGGTACCTTCTTGTGAAACATTTTTTTTTTTAATGTCTTTGTATTCTTCGATGGTGTCTCCATCAGCAGGAGTGCAACCTCTGTTTAAGCCTGTTTAGTACAGAGAAGCTATTTGTACTATTGTAGGTAATGTTATGCCTGCTCTTCCAGTTCCAGTTTATGCAATAAATTTTGCCTTTTTTTAATAAGAAAAGTCATTACATATTGACCTTACAGGCTGGCACATCGCTGAGAAATGAGAGTTATAAGAACTTTCCCAAAAGACTTTTTTAATTGTAAAGAAAATAAAAATCCCTTTTCTCCTCCTCCTGCATTAAAATAACACTGCAGATGATGATACAAGATAAGAGAAGCCAGGAAATTCAAAGTTCAGTGATGACATCCTGTCCTTAATTCACCCCATTTTTGGCTTCTTTTCCACAGCAGTCTGACTTAAGGAAGATGGCTCTGACTTAAGCCTTACAGAAATTCTCCTCCCTTCTCTCTCCCCCCCCCCCCTTTTTTAAACAGAAAAACAAAATGCAGGAGTAGCTTGATGATCAGTAAAAGGAAGAATTCAAATGCTGAGTTCTTCCCTGTACTGTCTGAGCTGTGTTTAGCTTTCGTTATTTCAGTAGTTGGACAAAGTAGTGACATAATGGAAATCCTAATCCTACTGTTACCCACATCCTGAGTGTTCCCACAAGAACTTGAGAGACATCTATGACTCGCATACTAGTCATCTGTTATGTTTGTGGATGGATGTTAGACCAAAAGGACACAAATTTTGGCATTTTTTGTTTGTTACGCATGTTGAAACAGTATTCATTAATACAATGACCTGTATAGCTTATCTGTTGTCTGATTCGTTTTTGTGGGAAAGTAGTGTTTTCTAATGGTGCGAACAGAGGTTTGGAGTCCGAATTGCTAGAATCCTTCCATCTTTGACTGACGGACTGAGACACCCCTTGGGTACATCAGTTAACCTTTCTGTGCCTTACTTTCCCCTCTAGTAATATTGAGAGTGCAGTAGTTATCACTATTACGTTATGCACTCACAAACTTGCACTGACGTTAGTTAAACTGGCGGAAACTTGTGTGTGGATACTTACTGCAATTTAAGTGTGTGTGTGATGTGAAATTGGTGCAAAAGGCTGTGTGGGTACATTCCCATTTTGAACAAGGCTTATTTTGGTTTAGTTTAAACCCGTTCCTAATCTATTTAAGACAAACCAGAATGGAAATGTACCCACACAGCTGTTTGCACCAGTTACACATCACACCCTAATTTAAACGGATGCAGCTTTGTATAAACAAACCTGAAATGAAGTTGCCTTTGCTGCCAGTGTCAAGTGCATTGGAATGGAGATTTTGATCCTCTCTGTAGCTTCTACAGCATAACCACCATTTTAAGTGGTCTTAAGTGTTTGCAGGAGCATAGAAATTGTCATGTTAGACAGGACTAGTGATTCATCTATCTTGTGAGTAAGGATATGTGCTGGCACATCTTCACTGCTATTGTTACCTCTGCGAGCTAAATTAAAAGCAAGCATGGGTATGCCCACCTGCCCTACAAACACACCTTCACTTTGCAGTGGAGACATACACTAAAAGTGCTTCACTGTAGATGCTTCAGAAGATGGTGCAAGAGATGAGTTGGGACAGTTCACACATCAGAGCTATCACTTCAGGCTGTCTTGTTGCAGATCTAGGGCTTGTCTAAGCTGGTGTGTTTTTTGTGGTTGTTTCCCCCTCTGTTTTTTACACCAGTGTAGCTGTATTGATGCCAGACACTGTCGATGCACACCACTGGTTCCAGTCACTTTTTACACCAGTGTAATGTGTTCGCACTAGTACAACATTGGTGTAGCTACATGGGTACAAAAAATTGCAGTGTAGGAAAACCCTTTAAAGATAGGGCTTGGTTTAAAAGTTTTTTACATTTGTACATTTTACAGGTTTTCTTTGCATTCAACAAGGCTAAAAAGTTAATTTTAAAAGATCAGAATTGAGATTCTGAAATGCAATTCTGCAGCAGTGGTTAATTTCTTTGGTGGTGGTATAGTGGAAAACATTGGACTTTGGATAGACTATAATAGGGGTGTTATATGCATTGGGTAATGTTTAAGTACTTAGTGTTTTTCTGTGGTTGCACAATTGATTGCTTTTGGACTTTTAATAAATACTGAACTCCCAACTTCTCTTTTTAAAGAACAAGTTATGGGCTTCCCAGCCTGGACGGTTTCCCTTTTAAATAGGTCTTTCCACTGCATTTTCTTTCAAAGAATGGCATTTGTATGAACAAGACTATTCCTATCCAGCTTCTATGCATACACATCTGAATCTTTGCAGTCACAAGGAGAAAGGGTGCATAGGTGCAGCAGACACACTTCCCAAATCCTGATGTGAAGAAATGATGCCAAAAATCTTTAAGACTTAACAAAACCAAACCCCAAAAAACAAATCCAATCAAACCACCAGCACTCATTAACCCCTAAATAAACCTGCATTGTGAATTTAAGGGTATTGTCTTTAAACTCTCACTCCTCTCTACTTCTGAACACTATCTGAGTAACTTGTAATAAAATAACTGGGTGATTCATAATAGGAGCCAAGGCTGAGTTTCAAATCATGTCAGAGGATATAAAATGTAGTGTAAATTCTCTGGACACAGTGCTGCAATTGTTATGCACTCAGCTATCACTTATTTTAACAGGAGTTTTGCGTATTCCTGAATTGTAGGATCTATCTAGTGCCTATGGTAGTATTTTTTCATATCCCCTAAAATTGCTTGTGTTATTCAGAATACAAAGTTAAAGGGACTCCTCGGCAGGTGGTTAGGCTTTGTTCTCGTCTTAGTGTCTGCCTCTGACCCGTGCCAACTCTTCACTCTGTATAGTCATACCCCAACGCTTGTATATGAGTTGGCCAATTACAGCTCTTGTGGAAGTTGTGGCATTGAAGTGGGTAATTTTTCTATTTATATTTCCAAAGGGTTATTTTCTTGGGTCTTGAGACAGAGCCTGTTGAGAGAAATGGGAATAGTGTCTTTCAAGTGCAACGGAGTCTAGTGTCCTAGTTACCATGCTTTTTATACGGGCTATTTCAGAGGATGGTGCAAAAGCATCTTTAGCACTCATAGTACATGGAAAGTTGAAGAATGTGGATTAGGTTGATACTTGTATCAGAGGAGCAAAATGAAAACAAAAAAACCAAACCAGTAGCACTGTGACAGGAGACCTTTTCTGATCATCTTCTGGCCCAAAATTTTCTTACGGCTCCATGCCCTTAAAAGCTAGGGGTGCATTGATTTACGTTGACTGCTGCTGGCTAAAGGATTCCAGAGTGTATCAGTGCAATGACAGTTGTAGTCTTCAGCTGTAGAAGACCTAGTCAATTCCTGTTTCGTTTCTTTGTGCTGTATAGCTGGCTGCATTATATAAAAAAATTTAATTACTGAGAGAGAACCAATTAACAAGTCAGTGCGGTAGGAAGTTTTTTTTAAATCTCAAAATGAAATATAATTTGCTGACTGATTCATTTTAAGAAGATCTGACTATAAAGACACTTAAATTAGGTTAGATCGTGTTAGGCGCAGTCAATGACAAGCAAAATAAATTCTTCCTGTGGAATACCAACAATGCAGTAATGTCTCAAATGAGCAATCTGCATTCGGTGACTGCCATAATCTGTCTATTGGCAATCTACTGTACACAAACACAGTTTAGTAATTAATTATAGGAATACATTACTTCCGGGGCCAGAGCTGCTCTCCTCAGATGCCAACGTGAGGGGTCTGCCATCATGCCAAGAGCAAGCTGCTTCATTAGCCTAAAGCTGCAGTCTCGTGGAGGAATGATGAAGGTAACAGCTCATTAACTCTGACCACAGGAGGGCATTTCTCCTAGTTTTTTTTTATAAAAGATGACAGGCAGTTTGTTTACCCACCTCCCAGAGTCATGTTCTTCTGCCCCTTCCTTCATTTCCCATAGCCAAAATGATAGATTAACATTCTTGTTATCTTTAAGGATTTTGTGAGTTGATGTAAATGGCCCACTGTCTCCGTATGGTGTGTGTCTGTTTTGCTTGCAGGCTCTTGTCTCTTTTAAACCAGTGTTGTTTCATGATGAGTAATACATTGTCTGCAGATGGTTTGAAATACAGTTTATTGGATTATATTTTTCATAGACACTAGGTCTAATTCCTAGCTTTTTAGTGGCTAGAGGATCAGTATTTTCCATCATAGAATATCAGGGTTGGAAGGGATATCAGGAGGTCATCTAGTCCAACCCCCTGCTCAAAGCAGGACCAATTCCCAACTAAATTATCCCAGCCAGGGCTTTGTCAAGCCTGACCTTAAAAACCTCTAAGGAAGGAGATTCCACCACCTCCCTAGGTAACCCATTCCAGTGCTTCACCACCCTCTTAGTGAAAAAGTTTTTACTAATATCCAACCTAAACCTCCCCCACTGCAACTTGAGACCATTACTCCTTGTTCTGTCATCAGGTACCACTGAGAACAGTCTAGATCCATCCTGTTTGGAACCCCCTTTCAGGTAGTTGAAAGCAGCTATCAAATCCCCCCCTCATTCTTCTCTTCTGCAGACTAAACAATCCCAGTTCCCTCGGCCTCTCCTCATAAGTCATGTGCTCCAGCCCCCTAATCATTTTTGTTGCCCTCCGCTGGACTCTTTCCAATTTTTCCACATCCTCCTTGTAGTGTGGGGCCCAAAACTGCACACAATACTCCAGATGAGGCCTCACCAATGTCGAATAGAGGGGAATGATCACATCCCTTGATCTGCTGGCAATGCCCCTACTTATACAGCCCAAAATGCCGTTAGCCTTCTTGGCAACAAGGGCACACCGTTGACTCATATCCAGATTCTCCTCCACTGTAACCCCTAGGACTTTTTCTGCAGAACTGCTTCCTAGCCATTTGTCCCTAGTCTGTAACAGTGAATGGGATTCTTCCGTCCTAAGTGCAGGACTCTGCACTTGTCCTTGTTGAACCTCGTCAGGTTTCTTTTGGCCCAATCCTCTAATTTGTCTAGGTCCCTCTGTATCCTATCCCTACCCTCCAGCGTATCTACCACTCCTCCCAGTTTCATGTCATCTGCAAACTTGCTGAGAGTGCAGTCCACGCCATCCTACAGATCATTAATGAAGAAAACTGGCCCCAGGACCGACTCTTGGGGCACTCCACTTGAAACCGGCTGCCAATTAGACATGGAGCCGTTGATCACTACCCGTTGAGCCCGACGATCATTGGACCCCCAATGGTGTAAATAGGTCTTCAAGAACATTACCAGAAACTAGCTACAAATCTAAAGCTATAAATCAGAGGTAGTAAATATGGAGGAGGAGAAATGATGAAAAGGTGAGCAGGAAGGTCCTGGAGCAACACCCTCGTGAGATGCTCAGCTCCCTAGCCAGACAAACACACAGACGCCCTTACCTAGCTCTCCTGTGATTTCTACTGAAGTGCTGTTTCTGGGTCCTCTTTGAAAGCGGTGGGTGACATCCCGGCTCCATTGAAGTCTATGGCAAAGCTCTTTCATTTCAATGGAACCAGGATTTCACCCTCTGTCTCTATGTTGTCAGCTGGCTAGTAAATACCTGATGGATTGAAGCTTATACTCAGAGCCTCATGGCTGTTGTGTGGGGGCCGGTCTCCTTTGCCTCTCCCAGTTACTTTTTCTGGGGAGGCCTTTCCCCATCATTCCATTACCATGTCTGTTACTGCTTTTTGCATTTTCCAAGGGGTAGCATGAAATTAACTTTTACTGTTGCCCAAAGCATTCTAAATAGCTCTATGCTGATGGGAGAGAGCTCTCTCGTTGACATAATTAAACTACTCCCAATGAGCAGCAGTAGCTATGTTGGCGGGAGACTGGCACTTCTGTTGGTGTAATTTATGTCAGTCAGGGGTGTTTGTTTTTTCCCCCCACACTCCTGACCAACAAAAGTTGTACCAACAAAAGCGCTAGTGTAGACAGCTTCTTGCCTCTTGCTAACTTCATTCAGAGCCGCAGCGAGGAGGCTGGATCTGTGGCTGCAGTGCGCTGTATTGTTTTGCATTTGAAGACTTTCTTTGCAGTCACAAAGGCTAGAAATTTACTATTTTTAAAACAATTGAGAGCTTGTATTGTACAGAAATTGGTGGCTGAAACTCCTGAACTTACCAAGAAATCCACTTACTGTTGCCCAGGATTGAAAAAGTTTCCCACTTGTATCATATTTTAACATCAAATGTTCATGTTATTTGACTGTCTGAGCAGCACAACTCAAGTGTTAGAGAATAATCCTATAACGTTCAATCGTGTAGGCTTGTTTCATGTGGCCTCATAGCAAACCAGAATTCTAGTATTGAACGGTCATAGCTGCTTTATTATTTTATGGGTATCTGGACAAGTCAACCACTTCCTAATTTCATATTGTCCTCAAGGAAAGACTGAACAAAACCAGTGACACATTCCTGAGGATAAAAATGGAATATAGGTGATTCCTTGTTGTTGTATAATTCTGTACCCTGAGACTTGGGGTTCTCTGTTAAGGGCCTTGTAGACGGGCGGACTCACCCCTGCGGCGCCTCCTGCTGGTCGTCCAGGGAATTAGCTCACCAGCCTCTGGAGCGCCCTTTGCAGGCCGGTGATCCGCCTTTCCTCTTCTCTGGCCCCCGTGTCCCTCCCAGGACCCCGGTGCCCCTTGCTCTGGGTGCTGCCCCCTGGCAATACCCACACACTAGGTCTCCCCTCCCAGGGGAACCCCACCCACTATCCCCACCTTGCCTCAGCACTAGGCCACTGCCAGTCACCAACTAGCCCCCGCTCCCTGGGGCAGACTGCAGTATCCGCCACTCATCACTGGCAAGGGGGGTTTGGACCTGCTGCCTTGGCCTAGCCCTGGGCTGCCCTCTGCAACCCCCAGTACCCCTTGGCCTCCTACCAGGCCGCAGCCTGGGGCTATCCAGGCTGGAGTTCCCCAGCTCCTCAGCCTTTCCCCAGCCCTGCTCCGCCCAGGTACTCTGTGTCTAGCTCCCTGCAGCCAGGCCCTTCTCTCTCTAAAGGCAGAGAGAGACTCCTGAGCTGCCTGGCTTCCAGCCTCTTATATTGGGCCAGCTGTGGCCTGATTGGGGCGTGGGCCAGCTGTGGCCTGATTGGGGCGTGGGCCAGCTGTGGCTACTTCCCCAATCAGCCCAATAGCTTTTCCCTTTGCCCCAGCCCTCTGCCAGGGCTGTTTTAAACCCCTCAGGCAGGAGTGGGATAGCCACCCAGCTACAGGCCTATATTGTGCATGAGCTTTCAATGGATTGTATTTTATTGGATATAGTTTGTCATAAAACTGGTAGTTAAAAAGACATCTTGAGTGTTGCATATGGTCCCTGAATGACTTCTAGATCAAATTTGCTAGTCCTGCTCAAGCAGGGTTTAAAAAAAATCAGTTTGTTCTATGTCTTAGACCATCACTAGTTAGAGAGATTCTGTAACTGGCACTTAATTGACAGTGTTCTTCACAATGTAAGAGGCTGAATAGAATCCACCTTGCTCTTCTGTGACCGGCTTAGCTCTTTAGGCTTAACCATAAATTAGTAATTAGATATGAACCAGTGGCACATATGGCCAGATTTTGCCTTCACATGTCCACATTGCTCCCATTGAATGAAAAGGGGAGAATTTGGCCTGCAGAGAGCACGCTGTATGCATAGAGTAAGAAGGTGTCTTTTTTGCAGTCATTTTTCCTGACCATAACACTGTAAATTCAATCAGCCACCTCACCAGAGAGGATGTTGATGTATAAGTTTGAAATTCGGTCTTTCTCTACTTCATTCCAGACCAGTTAGGTGGTATTAATTTTTATAACACCCTGAAGATTGTTCACCTCTTTAGACAGCAAGGAAAGAAGGTCCTTGCCCAAAGAATCTTGCAGTCTAAGGACGTTGCTGTCAACCTAAGACAAGAGTAACAAAAAAGTCCAAGGGGGGATTGGTAAGTAGCCTTTGGACATGGCTGGGGAATTGAACACCAAAGAGGGACATGAGCTTTCCTGTAGTACCCTGGAGAGAGGAAGTCGTCCCATCATAGTAGTTATATTGGAAATAGGAAAGTTCTGCTTATCACCTCGAGGGGGTTAAAAGCAGCAACTATTAGATGGCTTGCTTGAGATTACATGGAGAAAAATCATCCATAGCGTGAAGCATTAGGAATTTTAACATGCGCCAGCCACGTGCTGGTTTAAAAGCTGTCTTGGACTTCAGTATCAGAGGAAGAAATTTTCATTTGGAATCTTTCAGGGAAACCATAGACTGTACATACAAAGTCATGCTGTACAATGCCTTTGGAAACCCTCCATGGGGCATCTTTTGGGGATTACTGTGTTTAGCAGATGTTATAGATTCCTGTGCCAAGAGTAATATGTTGGATCACCATCAAGGATTTTTTTAACTTTTATTAGCTTTACACTTTTTTGAAAGGTCTGCTTTTGTTCAGAAGCTTTGTCTCTCTGGCAAGCCTCCAAGCTATTCAGTCAGTTGTGTAATGCTAGCTAAAACATAACTCCTACAAAACTCGGCTTGATTTTTACCCACACTAGACATGAACTGAGACTGCTGGGCATAAGAACATAAGAATGACCATACTGAGTCAGACCAAAGGTCCATCTAGTCCAGTATCCTGTCTTCTGACAGTGGCCAATGCCAGGTGCCCCAGAGGGAATGAACAGAACAGGTAATCATCAAGTGATCCATCCCCTGTCATCCATTCCCAGCTTCTGGCAAACAGAGGCTAGGGACATCATCTGTGCCCATCCTGGCTAATACACATTGATGGACCTATCCTCCATGAATTTATCTAGTTATTTTTTGAACCTTGTTATAGTCTTGGCCTTCATAACATCCTCTGGCAAGGAGTTCCACAGGTTGGGCAGCTCTGTCTTGTGTCCTTTGCAGCGGGACTTGTAGGCAGAGAGTGTTGAAACCTGTGGAGTGGCTTACCTAAAGCATAGGTCACCACTCAGCTGTTCCCAGAGATAAGTTGACTCCTTGGGCTGTGCCCTGGGGAATTTAAAAGAAAAAGTGCTTTTTAAAATTAATGGCAATGCTTTGGTCTTTAGAAGTCTGTGACTTCTCTGTGCATTTATTAGTCATCACGCCACAACTGTTAAAAATTGCAGAGAACCATTTCTTCCCTTGATCCCTCTTGGTTACTTTTAAGTAAAAAAGGCGGCTGTAAACAAAATACTTCCTTGAGGTATGCTTCTGGAAATGTTGTGCATCTGCAGTGTGTTCTCTGCAGTATTTCTCTTTACTTTGTGTAGCTTTAAAAGTACCAAATTCAGTTATTACTTGGAGTTATGACTGAGGAGTCATGAGAAATCAAGAAGCACTCATATCCCGTCCAACAGAGGCATATTGCTCCCATGATGGAAGGAAGAGATGGTCTCCCCAGAAAGCACTATGTGTTGCACAGTAGCTCCATGCACTGCAGTGTGAGCAGTAAAACCTGGATTTATTTTTTCATCTGGTGTCTACATGCAGTAAAGTTTTGAGATGCCTTTTAAATCACACACATGTGCACTTCAGTTTGTATGTAACCTGACACTGTAGAGTCGTTCAAAATGGTGGCTTTGCCATGTCAGAAAGTGGCAGCTTACCAGGAAATGGTTTGAGAGCAATGGATTCTGTTGGCCATAAACCTTGAGGAGTAAGGGCTCTCATGTGATCCGCTGCTTTCTTCCATTTCACTAACAGAAGAGTGGCAATATTGGGTCAGACCAATGGTCCGTCTAGCCCAGTATTCTGTCTTCCTCCTCCACCTTCGTGTTTGGGCCCCTTTCCTCCTCTGAGGAGCGCTGGATCCAGGTAATTCCCAGAGCTCCTTGTCACTGTCGGCTCTTTCAGTCACTGGAGAGCTATGTGAAATAGTTTCCTCTGTTCTGTTAAATATTTTTCTTGTGCTCATTTTCTCCCCCATCAGGCACGGAGCTAGGAGTTTGTGGAAGGATGGAAGCTTATGAAACCTAAAAACAAAGATGTAAAAATTTGATCTTGGAGACTTTAAACAAGCCAAAAACTTAGCTAAGCTAGAGGCTTGAATTTGATTCTGGTAGTGTCAAGTGGTGACTTCTCATGGGCTGCCTTTGCACTACTGTTACATCATGATCTTACAGTAGTATTTACAATCCATCAGGCTCCTGCAGTTAGGGTGACCAGATGTCCTGATTTTATAGGGACAGTCCCGATTTTTGGGTCTTTTTCTTATATAGGCTCCTATTACCCCCCACCCCCGGTCCCGATTTTTCACATTTGCTGTCTGGTCACCCTACCTGCAGTGGTGGAACTGGAATATGCTGTTTGCTTTCTCATGGCCTATGCAGACTCTCCAGTGATGCACTGTATCCTGAAAAACATGTTCTGCTTTCTTTAAAGCCCGTGTAGGACAAAAGACAAAATGCTGCAAGCTACTTTATCAGCTTCCACTCTAAAAATACCATAAAAGGCAGTCTGTCCTTAGAAGACGGGCATTGGAGTATTTCCCACCCACATTATTGCAGCATGAGTCACTTGGCTACTGCAGCTGTTCCTCTACATGTGGATGTTTGATTGACCAGTTCCATAAGAAACAGTCTGAGCACTAGCTATGGAGGGGAGACAGGGAACTACTCTGTAGTGCTGAAGAAATGAGTGACATAGGTCAGATCTACACTACAGATTTATATTGGTATAACTGCATCAGTCAGGGCCGTGAAAAATCCACACCCCTGAGTGATGTCGTTATACCAACCTAACCCCTGGTGTACACAGCACTACGTCGGCGGGAGATCTTCTCCCACCTACATAACTCCTGCCTCTCGGGGAGGCTGATTATCTACGCCGTCAGCGTAGGAGCGTCTTCACTTAAGCGCCACAGCGGCGCAGCTGCACTGCTGCAGCGTTTTAAATGTAAACCTGCCCATAATGGAGCGGATGAAGCCCACAAAACCTGACTAAACTGCTGAAGGGTTTTGTTCTTTCTGCAGAACTCTTACTTATGTTTCCTAAAAGCTCCCAGTGACAATATGCACTAATCACCACGATGCAAGAATTTACATTGAATCTTCTTCTTTGCTCTCTGGATATAAAACATATCCAAGTTTGTTTTAGAAAATACAGTAGTTGCCACTTGACTATGAAATCCCCTCTGAGGCGAAACCACTGTGTGCTTGTTGCTTTCAGCAGTAATTCAAATACCTCCCAGTCCCAAGTTTTTTCACAGTGTAGAAATAGGCGGGGCCTCTTTTTTTGACAGAGCAGTTAAAAATAGAAACCTCTTCTGGTTAGGTTTGCCCTTAACTTAATCTTGCATCCAAAATGCAGGCACTGAAAGGTACACTCTGAACTCAGGATGTTTAAAAAAAGAATTTTATTTTTTTAAAGAGTTATTTTCCCACCCTCAACAATGATGAGCTTATTTTTTTTCCCTTCCCCTCAACAAATTTTTGGTCATCATAAGCTGAGTGTTTTAACTTGTTAAAGGGAAATTCTGTAGAAACGTCCTTTATTTAAAAAGCCGTCTAATCATGAAATGGGTTGTTGTGGGCCAAATTTCAAAGGTTATCGTCCAAACGGATCCCACAAAGAGGAATTAGTACACGTAAAATTGGTAGTCTTGTATGCATGTATACAGGAACATAGCATTGTCCATTCCAGATCGCATCAGTGGCCCAGTTCAGTATCTGGTCTTTAAGTGTAACCAGTACTAGGTGCGTCAAACAAAGGTGCGAGAAACCTCGTAGTGGACAAGTATGGAATACTATACCTTTTGAGCAACCTTTCTTATGCTGTCAGTTAGTGGTGGTTGCGTGCCCAGAAACCTGAGGGTACATAGACCTTCCTTAAATTTCTAAATCCTATCCTAGGTAACTGGATGTTCTTATCCACGTAAATGTCTAATCCTTTTCTTCATCCAACCTTGCTCTGAGCGCCACTTACTTCCATGAGTTACGTTTTTTTTAAATGAAGCACAATTTCCTTTTATCGGTTCTAAATTCATTGCACTTCCAGTTTAATTGTCCATTTGTTCTTGTGTTTTGCGACAGGGTATAGGAATACCCAACCTATTCATCATTCTTCATTATTGTGGTAGCACTAACAGGACGTAGGAGCCCTGGTCATGGACCAGGACCCCATTGTACAAACATAAAACGAAAAGATGATGCAAGCCAAAAGAGCTTACAGTCTAAGACAAGCGACAATAGGTGAATGCGGACACAAAGATCACAATGAAACAACATTACTGGTTGGATAATGGTCTTGGGACATTGGGGACCTGACCATTGTTAAGTTTTTTGTTTTGTTTTTTTGCAGGGATCATGGCAAAGGAGAGTTGTAGGGAGAGATTTGACAGAGGAAAATGAGGTGGCTTGATGGATGTTTATGGGAGCTTTTCCCATGCCTGAGGGAGAAAACACAAAGGTGCTTGTTTGAAAATTTAACAAATAGGCAATGAAGACTGGTATCGTTGGTGGAGCAGAGGCAGGAGTTGACATCTTGATAGTATGAACTGGTAGGTAGTGTGGTGATGGGCCATGAAAAACCCTGAAAGTGAAGACAGCCTTTTGTGTTTGTTGCAATGGAGAAGGAGAAGCCAGTTGGAGGGATTCAGAGGGCTGATAAGGTCAAAGTGATGAACAAGAAAATTATCTTTTCAGCATTGTTTTGAATGGATATAAATGGAACAAGATTGCATTTGTTAAGGTCAAAAGTTGAAGACAACCTGTCTTCTCCGTTCCGTTCTTTTCTTTGTATCCTCTATTATGTCCCCCCTTATTTATCTTTTTTGTAAAGTAAACAGTCCTAACCTTTTTAATCTCTTCCCCATAAGGAAGTCTTTCTATGACTATCTAATCATTTTCATCAGCCTTCTTTGCACCCCTTTTATTTGGCAGGAGTATGCTCAGAACTGAACACAGTATTTCAGCTGATGAAATACCATTAATTTGTATAATGTCACATTTAATATTTGTAGCACGTTTTCTGACTTACTCTTTATATATAAAAATGCTTTTGTTTGTTTGACTGCTGCTATGAGTTGAACAGAGGTTTTGATTGAGCTGTCTATTATAAGTTCACTAACTGAGTAGTTAGTGAACTTAGAACCTAGCTACAGTAACTCCTCACTTAAAGTCGTCCTGGTTAACGTTGTTTTATTGTTACGTTGCTGATCAATTAGGGAACATGCTAATTTAAAGTTGTGCAGTGCTCCACTATTATGTTGTTTGGCTGCCTGCTTTCTCCACAGCTGGCAGCCTCCCTATGTACCCCCCACTGGCAGACCCCCGCGGATCAGCGCCTTCCCCCCCTTCTTCCCCCGCCTCCTGCCCACGGCAATCAGCTGGCTTGTAGCATTTAGGAGGGAGGGGGGAGGAGCGAGGACACAGCGTGCGAAGTAAAGGGGGAGGAGGTGGGGGGGAGAAGAGGCAGGTCAAGGGTGGGGGCTTGGGGGAAGGGGTGGAGTGGATGGGCTGAGGGTTGAGGCCCCTGTCAAAGTCCGTGCCTGTGCTTGCAAGAACAGCAAGGGGAGCAGCTGGACAATCCAACCTCTTCCACTCTGACTCCACCACCTCAACCAAGCTTCATACTCAGCAGTGATGATTGTAGTATTAAATTGTTTCTTTAAAATTGTTTAAAACTTATACCTGTATTAAATTGCTTGTTTAAAATGTATATAATGCCTTTTGTCTGGCAAAAAAAAATTTCCCTGGAACCTAACCCCCTTATTTACATTAATTCTTATGGGGAAATTGGATTCGCTTAACATCGTTTCACTTAAAGTCGCATTTTTCAGGAACATAACTACAACGTTAAGTGAGGAGTTACCGTATGTATTGGAGTGATTCAAAATATGCCTTGCATTTGGGAGCATTGAATTTAATCTGTCATTATGCTGTCCATTCACCTATGTTTGGTAGGTCACTCTGAAGTTCCTCTGTCTTCTCTAGTTTTGACTAGCCTAAATTTTGTATTAGCTGCAAGCTTTACCACCTCAACATTCACCCCTTTTTCCAGATAATTAAATAATGTATTATCTGGCATGTTCACTCATTGGGGTAATTTTGGATGGAGCCTTTAGAGTTTCTTGACTTTTGTGGTGTTAAGTCAGACCTTCGCCAGCCTAAACTGTTGTTAAAACTTGAATTTGCAAACTGGGCATGTGTGTGCATAATTAGCCATTCTGGCAGCACAACTTAAACTCTTAAAAGTCTGACTTAAAACTACAAGAATTAATCAAGGTGCAGCATGATTCTTAGTTGCCCTGATGTGCCCTACTATTACAGGCGATGGCTTTCTGTAACTACTGCCTTCTTGGAGTAACTGAGGAAAGTTAAGGATGGAGTTTTGGCATTAGCACTCATCATTAAACTGGGCAGGGACTAGCTTTTCATTATGTGTGTGTACAGTGCCTAGCACAATGGGGGGTAGAGTTCCTGCTGGGGCTTCTAGGTGCTACTGCAGTGCAGATATTAACACTGAATACTTGAGTTCCTAGAGGGAGGGGGTAAAGCAGACAGTTTAACTGTCAGCCATATGTAAGTTAGGGTATGTCTACACTACGAGGGTAATTCGATTTTACTTAAATCGAATATGTGGAATCGATATTGCAAAGTCGAACGTGTGTGTCCACACTAAGGACACACTAAGGACAGTAATTCGACTTTGTGAGTCCACACTAACGGGGCGAGCGTCGATATTGGAAGCGGTGCACTGTGGGCAGCTATCCCACAGTTCCCGCAGTCCCCGCTGCCCATCGGAATTCTGGGTCGAGCCGCCAATGCCTTCTGGGTAAAAAAAATTTGTCGTCATCCGTCCGTCACTAACGCCCTCCCTCCCTCCATGAAAGCGCCGGCGGGAAATCAGTTCGCGCACTTTTCTGGTCAGTGACAGCGCGGACGCCACAGCACTGCGATCATGGATCACGCTGCGACCATCGCTGCACTTGTGGCCGTTCTCAACACCTCGCAGCTTATCATACACCTTTCCCTGAGGCAGATGCAGAGAAATCGGGCGAGGAGGCTACGGCACCGCCGTGAGAGCCTGAAGTCGGAGAGTGGCACAGAGCTGTCAGAAACCACGAGCCCCAGCGCCCAGGACATCACGGTGGCAATGGGGCATGTGGATTTTGTTGAACGGCGATTCTGGGCCCGGGAAACAAGCACGGACTGGTGGGACCGTATAGTGCTTCAGGTCTGGGATGAATCCCAGTGGCTGCGAAACTTTCGCATGCGGAAGGGGACTTTCCTCGAACTTTGTGAGTTGCTGTCCCCTGCCCTGAAGCGCAAGGACACCCGCATGCGAGCAGCCCTCACTGTCCAGAAGCGAGTGGCCATAGCCCTCTGGAAGCTTGCAACGCCGGACAGCTACCGGTCAGTCGCGAACCACTTCGGTGTGGGCAAATCTACCGTGGGGGTTGTTGTCATGCAAGTAGCCAAGGCAATCGTGAAGGTACTGCTCCCAAAGGTAGTGACCCTGGGAAACGCGCAGGTCATCATAGATGGCTTTGCCGCGATGGGATTTCCAAACTGCGGAGGGGCTATCGATGGGACTCACATCCCTATCCTGGGACCGGACCACCAGGCCAGCCAGTACATCAATAGAAAGGGCTACTTTTCAATGGTGCTGCAAGCACTGGTGGACCATCGGGGACGGTTTACAAACATCTACGTCGGATGGCCGGGCAAGGTTCATGACGCTCGTGTGTTCAGGAACTCTGGTCTGTTTAGACGGCTGCAGGAAGGTATTTACTTCCCAGACCACAAAATAACTCTTGGGGATGTGGAGATGCCTACAGTCATCCTCGGGGACCCAGCCTACCCGCTAATGCCCTGGCTCATGAAGCCCTATACTGGCGCCCTGGACACAGAAAAAGAACTGTTCAACTACCGTCTCAGCAAGTGCAGAATGGTGGTGGAGTGTGCTTTTGGCCGTCTCAAAGGGAGATGGAGAAGCTTACTCACTCGCTGTGATCTCAGTGAAACCAATATCCCCATCGTTATTGCAGCTTGCTGTGTGCTCCACAATCTATGTGAGAGCAAGGGGGAGACCTTTATGGCGGGGTGGGAGCTAGAGGCAAATAGCCTGGCTGCTGATTACGTCCAGCCAGACAGCCGGGCCATTAGAAGATCCCAGCGGGACGCCCTGTGCATCCGGGAGGCTTTGAAAGCTAGGTTCCTGAGTGAGCAGGGCAACCAGTGACTTTTCAGTTTGTGGACAGAGAAGCTGAACCTGCCCCCGTTTCTTTACCCAGTTCATTTTGACTATCCTCTCCAGTTACATACCCCCTTCACCCCCTTCCCCTTCCCAAAAAATAAAATCATTTCGATTTTGTTAATGAACAGCGTTGTCTGTATTGCTGTTTTCGCGGGAATATTTTAAACCGGGGATGCAGACTGTGGCGGGGGGCGTGTTCAGTGTTCTGATGCAAATGATGCTTCTAAACTCCCGGAATGACAGGCTCCGCACTGGTGGACTGGTTATTTCAATGGAGAACATGAAAAACACCTCCCAGACTGACCAGGGTAACCAGTGACCGCACTGTGTATGTGTCCTGATGCTGGACCTGACACCGCCTCTGTACCCTGCTAAAGGTCACTGTCCTGCCCAATTACCAAGCCCCTTCCCCCCCTCCAGACAGACTCTCCCTCAAAAGAACCTGACTGAAACAGTAATGGACAGAAACAAACATTTTATTGCGAACCAGACATGAAACGTGGGGTGTGAAACTTGGCCGGGGGCTTCTGTGAGGTGGGTGGGAAAGGACTTATGAAATTTTGGGGAATGTCAGCCTTCTAGTGCTAGAGCAGTCTGCAGGGGTTGACTGAAAGTTTTAACGGCCCTTGCCGCCCCTCCTTCTTTGGAGTTTGGGTGAGGGTGGTGTGGGACTTGGTGGCGGGTGAGGGCGGTTACAGATAGACTGCAGCGGGGCTCTGTCCTCCTGCCTCCGGTCTTGCAGAACATCCACAAGGCGCCGGAGCGTGTCCGTTTGCTCCCTCATTAGTCCAAGCAGCTTTTCAGTAGCCTGTTGGTCCTCCTGACGCCACCTCTCCTCCCGTTCCATGACTGCTCGGTGCATTTGTGACAAGTTCTCCCTCCACTGTGTCTGCTGGGCTGCCTGGGCTCGGGAGCAGTCCATTAGTTCTGAGAACATGTCTTCACGCGTCTTCTTCTTCCTCCGCCTAATCTGCGCTAGCCTCTGGGAGTGTGCTGAGAGGCTGGGTTGGGAGACAGTCGCAGATGTGTCTGTGTGAATTGTGAAAAGGGAGTGAATTCCTGAGACAGATAAATGAAATTGTATACAAAGAACCTAGTCTTTCTCTGTGAACAAGACCATGCACTGCACCTCTCACATGCGCACTCAGGACAAGGTCGAATTTTCGGCCGTCGCCTTCAGTGCCTGTGGACTTGCGGAGGTCTTGGACTGTTCAGAGAACTGTGGCTGGAGACCTGAACTTCTGGAGCGGGCAATAATGGTAAGCCGCAGACTTGTGGCTGCTTAAAACTCCAGCAGTAGCACTGGCCTCCTTTCACATTGAAAGCAATGCCAGTCTCTGCTGCCAGCAATCAGGACAGCATCAACTCTGCCCCTGTCCCACCCCCTCGCGGCTGTCCCAGGGAAAGATCCCTGTATGCTGCCCCTCTCCCTCCACCGCGTGGCTGTAAAGCAGTCCCAATACTAACATTCCCCTCCCTAATTCAAAGCAGGGCGTCATGAGCGACATCACCCTCCTGAGGATCCCGGACACCCAGAGAGAACGCATGCTGCGGGAAAGCATGCAGAAACCGGGGCCGTATGCCGCCATGCTATGTCGGGCCATGATCCCGGAGTACTTGATTGTGGCGTGGAGGGGGCATGTCTGCTACCACGGAGGGCCCACTAAGATCGCCCTACCCCGGAACCTGATCAACAGGCTTGAGCTCTACCTCCACGAGACCTACGAGGAGTTCTCCTACGAGGATTTCTCGTCGATCCCCGGCCACATTGACCGGATTTTCGCGTAGGTGCACTGGGACTATGGAGTGGAGCGTCTTGGGCCTGGGAATCATGGAGTAACGGACATTGTGAAAATTTTTTAAAACACTTGGGACTAAATTGAGAAGAGCCCAAGACAGAGAAATCATGAAAACCCATTTGTTACCTTTGTAAATATTCCTGTTTTGTACCTGATTATTTTTTTACTAGTTTACAGAACTTTTATAAATGTACATTGTTAATAGTATAAATATTACCGTTCTGTTTTAAATAAATGTTTACATGTTTACAGCACTTACTGCTTGATCCGTCCCCTGATTCTGTGTCCGGGGTAAGGGATGGGGACGGTTGGTACGGGATCTCGGTAAGGGTGATGAAGAGCTCCTGGCTGTCGGGGAAATCAGCGGTGCCAGCGCTGTCGACTGCCTCGTCCTCCTCATCTCCTTCTTCATCTTCCCCGTCCGCTGTCATGTCCGACGAGGAACCGGCCGCGGACATGATCCCATCCTCGGAGTCCACGGTCAGGGGTGGGGTAGTGGTGGCGGCCGCTCCCAGGATGGAATGCAGTGCCTCGTAGAAACGGGATGTGTGGGGCTGGGATCCGGAGCGTCCGTTAGCCTCTTTTGTTTTTTGGTAGCCTTGTCTCAGCTCCTTGATTTTCACGCGGCACTGCGTTGCATCCCGGCTGTAGCCTCTCTCTGCCATGGCTTTGGAGATCTTCTCGTAGATCTTAGCATTCCTTCTTTTGGAGCGCAGCTCTGAAAGCACGGACTCATCGCCCCACACTGCGATGAGATCCAAGACTTCCCGATCAGTCCATGCTGGGGCCCTCTTTCTATTAGATTGCACGGCCATCTCTGCTGGAGAGCTCTGCATAGTTGCCACTGCTGCTGAGCTCCCCTCGATGTCCAAAGAGGAACTGAGATTCAAACTGCCCAGACAGGAAAATGAAAATGAATTCAAATTTTCCCGGGGGTGTGGCTGGTCAGAGCATCCGAGCTCGGACTGCTGTCCAGAGCGTCAACAGAGTGGTGCACTGTGGGATAGCTCCCGGAGCTATTACCGTCGATTTCCATCCACACCTAGCCTAATTCGATATGGCCATGTCGAATTTAGCGCTAATCCTCTCGTTGGGGAGGATTACAGAAATCGATTTAAAGAGAGCTTTATGTCGAACTAAATGGCTTCCTGGTGTGGACGGGTGCAGGGTTAATTCGATATAACGGCGCTAAAGTCGACATAAAAGCCTAGTGTAGACCAGGCCTTAGTTAATCATGCAGAACTGCTACAGGACTTAAGGCAGAGAATCCTAGGAAATGAACAAGGCACCTTAGGTATTAATTTATAAAGTTAGGCCATATGTATTCCTTTGAAAACAAATGCCTGCTAAAGAGTAAATCTGTTAAATGAATAGATTTGCTGTGCAATTTCACACCTAATGACAGGCTGCGGCTCATCATGTTTCCATGCCTGTGCCAATATTTATATAACCCACGCCCTTCCAGGATGCAGCTGAAAAAAAGAATATTGAGTAATAGGCCCTATGACCTGCTAGTGCTAGTGTCCTGTGAAGTCCCTGTTGGACAGTACAGTGTTGTTTTCTCATGGTGTTCTCAAGTATCATCTTTATCACAGTCTGAATAATAAAATTAGAAGTGGAAAAGAGCTGATGAGTTATCTAGTTCATCCACAATACAATGTCTTCCAGTCCTTTGTCTAGCCTAGGTTTTAAATAAGACAAGTTGAGGTTTCCAGCACAGTCATTCACCAGTTTCTTTTGCCACTATTTGTTTACTTGTTCATGTTGCCTACTCCACTCTTACTAACCCAGTCATTGGTATTGTCCCTACTTTCTCCGCTCTGGTATGCTCTGTATTGAAAAATCCACTTTACAAAGACTGCCTCTGCAACTTAGTAGTGACTTGTTTGTACCATATGCAGACAAAATATCCTGGTATCCCAATAAGTTGCAGCTTGCAAAGTTATTAGATCATTTAAATAATCTTCTTTTATGCTTTGCAGATGCTCGATTCAGACATTCTTGAAAACTGGATCTTCCAGGCAGCAGCCAGCCAACAGGTCTCCTCATAACTGCTACTACTGCTGTTTCTTGAAACCTCTCTTTTCATGTCTGTTGATTGAAAGGAAGGGGTTTAGTGTTCAAACACTGGCAATAAAGAGCAGCCTGAACCTAGCACCTGCAAACCTGAAAAGAAAATGACTTGACTTAAACATTTTTAACAAAGCTTCTATTAATAGTGAAAAGTGAGTGTCTGATTAACTTCATCCCTGAAGAGTGGGTGTCAGTTTCAGACATTTCAGGCAGTAACTGCCCTCTTGTCTTTGCCCTGCTGTGATCTCTCATTTCTAATACTGAATAATAATAATGATCGTTTGGCTTAGCTTCTTTAAATTGCATCTCCTGTAGCTAGAACTAGCACAGAGAAAAGTCCCATTTAAATTTCTTCAGTCTCTGTGTGGTGGCTTTGCCTGTAACCAGCTGTGTGTAGAGAGAGAGAGAGTTTTCATGCAAATATTTTGCTGAGCTGATACAGATAGTAGCCATGTTCCTGTATAAAACCTCAGAGCCTTCTCCATCAGTCCTAAGGCTGCTATGTTTCTCTCCTTACATCTGCAACTTGAATTGCAAGCGTGGATCATTGGGAGCAGGTGAGAGCACTGAAAATTCCTTTTCTTAGTGAATATGGAGGTGGCATTAGAAAGGCTTTTTAAAGAGACTTCACTTGATCAGTGAGAAAAGTGCTCTTGGAGTTTAGGCTGCTGATACTATCTTTGTGGTTATCTAACCGGAAATAGTTGGGCTTTTAAAAGTAAACTGCAAATTTAGTATGTTGAGTAGCTTCATTTTGCTTGCATTTGATTAGTACTGTGTGATAAGTCCTATTAAAGTGAATGTAAAAAATAGAAGGGCATTACATGTTTCCATTTCACTGAATACAGTAGAACCACAGTTCAGCTAAGAGATCTCCGTCAGAGAATGGCATAAAATAGAAGTGGATTAGTTGGCTATTAGCGGATTGTCTTAACATTCTTTCTCCCGTCTGGGATAAAGTAATTGTCTATGAGAAGTTATTTCAGAGAGCTTTCAGTTCCCTTTAAAAATAAAAAGTAGGTCTAGAATGATTATAGGTTCCTTATTCGATCTATCTTAAAGTCTCAGGTTAATGTCACTTCTGCTGCTTACTGGAATTGTAGAAAATAAAATAAAAAAAACCTTTTCCTCTAAAAACATTTTAAATTTAACTTTTAGGGTAAGAGATTGGGGCCGATGGAGTCAGAGTGTGGGGAATTTATAGATCATGATCCAGTTTCTGTGTAGGGTGGTTAGAAGATGATAAAAAGGAGAGTGACATAAGCTTCAATTCAGGAGTTGGTCCCTTGCCTTCCAGGTCTTCTATGAAGAGCCCCATATATTTACTGTGCAATATAAATAAGTTTGGTGAAAATGGGCAGCCTTCTGGATAACTCTTTAGTGATTTGAGTGTGCACTGAATGTAGAGTTCTTTGCAAGCATGGTTTTCCTAATTTGAGTATTTTTATTCAAAGTCTGACACTGTCTTCCAGACAAATATGAAACTCATGCCCTTTTTAATCAAAGAAAGACATTTAGGGTTCTTTTAACATAACTGTATCCTGTATTCTTGCCACTTCTATTAGGCTGCTACCCACGGGAGTCAAATACTTCAGGTCCATTGATGGTGAACTTAAATTTATAATTGTGCCTTTCATCTTGAAGAATCTGAGCAAACATTCATACACATTCCAATCACATCGCTTTCCTCCACTACTGCACTCAGGTGAAGGTGTCAGATATTTAGCATAATTTATTATGACTGTTTAAGGCAGCAAGTGAATATGAAAACCAGCTGAAATAAGAGGAATTCAGAGAGGTAGAATGTAATTATTGCAGTTAAAATTTGACCAGGAGGCTGAGGGTTACATCCCAACACTTAAAAAGGTGTCATGGTATCTTTAGTGACCACAAGTGCTCAGGTTCTTGATTCTGCTTCTATTAAAAAAGATGAGACAGTCAGCAGAACACCCTTCTAATACCACACTTGGTTACAGGTCCAGTTCTGAGTCAGCCAGAAGAATATCACCTACTGAATCATCAACACCACTTCCTGCAACGCTTTAGATGTTTTGCATGCAACTGCTGTCCTGTCACAGTTTGAGATTGAGGCTAGGTCTACACTGGGGGGGGGATCGATTTAAGATACGCAAATTCAGCTACTCGAATAGCGTAGCTGAATTCGATGTATCCTATTCGACTTACCCCGCTGTGAGGACGGCGGCAAATCGACCGCCGCGGCTGCCCCGTCGACAGCACTTACTCCTCCTGACGAGGTGGGAGTATGCGCATCGATTGGGGATCAATTTATCCGTCTAGATGAGATGCGATAAATCGATCCCCGAGAGATGGATTTCTACCTGCCGATCTGGGCGGGTAGTGTAGACTAGCCCTTAGCATAATTGCAGCACAAGGTGGTATGGTTGCAGGAAACCTAAAGAAGCCTTACAATAATCATAGAAGTGTAGGAACCTGGAAGGGACCTCGAGAGGTCTTCTAGTCCAGTCCCCTGCACTTAGGGCAGGACTAAGTATTATCTAGTCCATCCCTGACAGGTGTTTGTCTAACCTGCTCTTAAAAATCCCCAATGATGGAGATTCCACACCCTCCCTAGGCAGTTTATTCCAGTGCTTAATCACTCTGACAGTTAGGAAGTTTTTCCGAATGTCCAACTTAAACTTCCCTTTGCTGCAATTTAAGCCCATTGCTTCTTGTCCTATCCTCGCAGGTTAACGAGAACAATTTTTTGCCCCCCTCCTTGTAACAACCATTTATGCACTTGAACACTTATCATGTTCCCTCTCAATCTTCTCTTCTCCAGACTAAACAAACCCAATTTTTTCAATTTTCCCTCATACATCATGTTTTCCAGACCTTTAATCATTTTTGTTGCTCTTCTATAGGCTTTCTCCAATTTGTCCACATCTTTCCTGAAATGTGGCACCTAGAACTGGACACAATACTCCTGTTGAGGCCTAATCAGTGCAGAGAAGAGAAGAAAAATTACTTCTTGTGTCTTGCTTACAACACTCCTGCTAATACATCCCGGAATTATGTTTGCTTTTTTTTTGCAACAGTATTACACTGATGACTCATATTTAGCTTGTGATCCACTATGACCCCCAGATCCCTTTCCGCAGTACTCTTTCCTAGGCAGTGATTTCCCATTTTGTATGTGTGCAACTGATTGTTCCTTCCTAAATGAAGTACTTCGCATTTGTCCTTACTGAATTTCATCCTATTTACTTCAGACCATTTTTTCCACTTTGTGCAGATCATTTTGAATTTTAATCCTATCCTCCAAAGCACTGGCAACCCCTCCAAGCTTGGTATCATCCACAAACTTTATAAGTGTACTCATCAATGATTTAGCTAATGGCATAGAGGAGATATTGAACAGAACTGGACGCAGAACCAATCCCTGTGTGGTGGTGGGCATTTAACCTAGTACAGAGCAAAAAATCCAAATGTGTTTGTTGGGGAGTGGGGGTTAATAGGGAACACTGTTCCCATTCCTGACACTGTTAGCAAGCTGTCACTTGTGTACGCTGCCCATTCTATTTTAATCATCATATGAAATACTTCCTAGACTCAGCTTAGCTGCGTATTTTGGCATGTCATCTTGTGGAGTGTTTTTCTTCTAAAAACGACAAGTTTTCCAGTCGTCTGAGCCCAAGCAAAATCTCTGGCTCAGATGAAAATGCACCTGCTGCAACTTTCCACGGACCTGTAGTGACTTTATCAACTTGAGACTTAGGTTTAATTTCTAGGGCCTGACCTTTGTATGGCTGCTCAGGCTGGAGCGCTGTGGGTCTAGTGTACTCAGCCCCCTTGGTATGAGAGCACATACCCCTATACCAGAGGTGGGCAAACTACGGCCCGCGGGACCATCCCTCCTGGCCCCTTAACTCCCGGCTGGGGAGGCTAGCCCCCGGCCCCTCCACCGCTGTCCCCCCCTCCCCCCTGCAGCCACGCCGCAGTGGGGCAGCGCTCTGGGCGGCGAGGTTGTGCGTTCCTGCAGAGTAGTGCGGCAGCGTATCTGGCTCCGGCCAGGCAGTGCGGCTTCCAGGCTGGATAGACGTGGGACTCCTGGGGGGGCCTGTCAGGGGGCAGGGGTGTGGATAGGGGTCGGGGCAGTCATGGGACAGGGAGCAGGGGTTGGATAGGGGGTGGGGTCCCGGGGATGGTTAGGGGTGGGGGGTCACGGGAGGGGGCAGTTAGGGGACAAGGAGCAGGGGGGGTTGGATGGGTCGGCGGTTCTGAGGTGGGCAGTCAGGGGGCGGGAAGTGGGAGTGGGCGGAAAGGGGCCCTCCATACAGTTTTGCAACCCCAATGTGGCCCTCGGGCCACAAAGTTTGCCCACCCCTGCCCTATATTGAGACAGGAGCAAGGCTGTTGGGTTTCAGATGACCTAAGTAAAGAAATGTGGTGGTGTGGGGATGGGAGGAAGGAAGGAGATGTGCTCAGGGTAAGTATTATGTTGAGAACTACTGGAAAAAAAGCGTGGGTGTGCAAGGTTAGGGAGATTATCATACCCAAGACTGTGCGCTCTACAAAACAAGGACCCCAGGCACATCTGTGGCATTGTTCAGTGTAGAGCTGCTCATAAGACAGTGTGGGTACTGAAAAGAACTCTTCCTCTGCAGTCCATGTAAGATTGCAGTCAAATTCCTTACCAGGAAAGTAGGCAGGAAGAGAAATTTGAATCTGGTGCATTGTTCTGCCATGGCTGGATTGCTTGTTGTCAAGGGATATTATTTTGTCAGTTACTGTAATGGTAAAATGCTTGAACCGAGTTGTATGCTGCTGGTTTGAAGGCGTAATACACGATTTTACTGCAATTGGTATCTCCCCCGAAAAAACACTTTATAAGGAGGGAGGTGAGACAAATACCCTGAAAGGCAAGTGTTTTGTGATAACGGGGAGCAGCAGCACAATCCTTTGTTTTTTAATGGAAAGAAGTGGGAATGACCTCAGTGGTTTATGGTGCATTACATGCTGTGGTGCTGCAGAGGAGACTGATTACTATCCTCACTGGACACATCATTCTTAGACTCTGTAGAATGCTGCATGGTTCATCCCTCAGCCCACCTGCTGGATTAGTAATTTTGCAGTCTTGGAGAAGTAGACTATTTTAGGTGCAAATCCAGAGACCACTAACCTATTATGACATGTGCAGTGGGAGTCTAAAGGAGGACTAAGTGGGGGAATACCCTAAAATGCAAAGGCAAAGAGTCAATTTCCACAATTCCTGCTTCGACCAGCCATGATCCTGATATCCCTGCCTTGAGGAAAGTGAGCACCGTTCTTGGATAAGAGTCCACAATTTGATGCTTGTTGTCCTGTGGTGCTTAGGAAGTGGGAAAGAGAAATAAATCTGAACTGAAACTACAACTTTTTGGTTTATCTACTTGAAATAGACTGACATCTTCATAGATCTTAATGTTACTGCTGACCAGTGTGATGGTAGCAGCCCAGTAGGCTATCTAAGCGTATTGCCTTTCATGTGTTGCCCTCCCACTATGATTGAATTGCTTCTAGGAAGGTGTCGCCGTTCTGTCTCAGTTCTCGAACTCTCTTCTGAGATTGCCAACATGGTGGCAATGGGTTTGAGATCCTCCTTCTAGGCTATGAGACTAAGATTCCCGTTCATGCGACTGAGTGGTTTGAAGGCCTGTGTAAAATGAGCTATGAGATGGCAATGACGCTAGGGTTTCTGCTTACTTTGGGCCAACACAACGGATGTGGGTGTGAATAAACAACCTATTATATAAAAACAATAAATAAAAATGTACCTGGACTAACTTTCTTTACCCTTCTTTACCCTGTCGGAGAGAGTGGTGTATGTAAAACACTGCCACTTACTCTTACAGGCAGTGTTCCATTAGTCAAGCAGGGGAAGAGTTTGTTAGACTCTGTTTACATTGGGCTAAAGGAACAGAAGATTCATCTTCAGGATATATATCTAGATCTCTAGCCGTAGGTGAAGCGTCACTCAGTGTGCCTATCTTTGTCATTTTACTTACCAAGTGCCTGTCTTTGTCTGTGTCTTGTAGGTACTACACAGTGACTCATCTACTGTAAAAGCTAAGGGAGAAATTTTTAGTCATCTGAGAACAATTCCTCATCCCCATCTAACCCTTCCTTACACATTTCCACCCACCCCTAGACAGCTTTATTTAAGTTGAAAACAACCCTACTGTAGGGGAGTGCACATCTGGTCCCCGCTGAATTGCTTTATCCCGCATTTATTACTGTACACAGTCGTCAGAAATGCTGAGGACATGGAAAACTATAATTATGTGAGAGAAATGATCCTCTGCAGTCTCAAGCTCTCTTCTGTAGGGTTGCTAACTTTCTAATCACACAAAACTGAACACCCCTGCCCCACCCCTTCTCTGAGGCCCTGCCCCCGCTCGCTCCATCCTCCCCCTCCCTCCCTTGCTCACTCTTCCCCACCTTCACTCACTTTCACCGGGCTGGGGTAGGGGGTTGGGCTACAGGATGGGGTATGGTCTCTGGGCTGGGGGTGCAGGCTTTTGGTTGGGGCTGGGGATGAGGGGGCTCCAATCTGGGGCAGGAGTTCAGGTGCGGGGTGGTGAGGGCTCCGGCTGTAGGTGTGGGCTCTGGGGTGGGCTGGTGATGAGGGGTTTGGGGTGCAGGAGGGGGCGAGGGCTCCAGTTGGGGTTGGGGATGAAGGGTTTGGGGCACGGGAGGGGACTCCGGGCTGGGGCAGGGGGTTAGGGTGCGGGGGGGGGAGGGGTGAGGGCTCCGGCTGCGGTTGGGCCAGGGATGAGGGATTTGGGGTAGAGGAGGGGGCTGCGGGCTGGGCCAGGAGATTGGGGTGGGTATGAGGGTGCGGCATCCCAGCGGCGCTTACCGTGGCTCTGAGGAAGCGGCTATCAGGTCCCTGCAGCCTCTAGGCACTGGGCGGCCAGCTGGCTGTGTGTGATGCCTTCGTGCCTGTGGGTGCCACCTCCCACAGCTCTCATTGGTCACGGTTCCTGGCCAATGGGAGCTGCGGAGCCAGCATTTGGGGCGGGGGCAGCACACACAGCCTCCCAATCCCTTGCCGCCCCATTGCCTAGGAGCTGCAGGGACCTGGCAGCCACTCCCGGGAGCAGCGTGGAGCCAGGGCAGGTAGGGAGCCTGTCTTAGCCCCGGGCCCTGGCTGCACCACCGACCGGACTTTTAACAGCCTGGTCGGCAGTGCCGACAGGAGCTGACAGGATCCCTTTTGGACTGGGCATTCCAGTCTAAAACCGGACGCCCGGCAACCCTACTCTTCTATGTTCCTCGTTTTGGGTTTTCAAATATGTTTGTTCTGAAGATGCTGCTTGGAGGGACTTCTGAAAAATATGATTTAGAAGGTAGTTTGCTTTTACTGTATGATTGTCTATAATTTTTGTAACATGTTGGTTCCAGCATGCCACTGTGATTCTGTGCTCTCTTCTCCCACATCCACTTTACTCTCCTGTGTCACTTGCCCTACGTGTCAAGTCCTGGCCATTGCCACTGCTCAGTTGATCCTGCTTCCCCGAGCTCTCCCTTAGCTCAACAGGTCTTGGAGACCTTCTCAACTTCCTCCCAAACCTCCTGTCTCCCTGGATTGAACCTTCTGTACTCAGCAGCTGGCAAAACTACCTCTAGACACTAGACTGCACTTCCAATCCAGTTTCCTTTCTGCCTTCCCCTTTCTTGCTGCTTTTCCAGCCCAGCTCTGCTCCCACACTACTCAGCTGTCTCTTACCTCCTGGCTGGGCACATCTAAATTGTGTCCAACACCTCACAAAGCAACAAATCAACAGTTTATAGGAGGCTTGGAAGGATTAGATTTTTATTGGTAAATATAAATTTCACTGTACACCCACAAACTGCCCCAAAAATATTTCCATAGATAATGATTGAACTTTATAGATCAGCAAAGTAACAAAAAAAAAAACTGCTTGACAACTTGTTAGTTTGATTTAAGGATATTTACTTCGTATATTTTAACATATGTGACATTGACAATTTGCGTTTTAATGGTTATAAAACTTTAACTTTTTGAATCTCAATGTCTACTGTCATTAAATAATTGTGTGACCCCCTAATTTCCTGCAACAGTGAAAATTTAAATTGATTAAAATTTTAAAAAGGCTTTAAAATAAAGATAGATATCCATCTAAATTAGGCTTGGGATAATTTGATTTTTATACTTAGTGTTTTCTATATCTTCATATGCCCCATTCAAAATGCATGTATTGCCCTCAAAAGCAAATGCCCCCCCAAAACAATCTCTACTCTGCCCCTCTAGTCAGACCACCTTACAATCTTCAATTCTTTGTTCCTTTACTTACCACTTGATTGTAAAATAACATTATTCACGCAGTTAAGGATTTTCATGATCATGTCTCCACTCTTCAAATATATATATTTTTGTATTTAGTAACTTTTCTAAAGAGTGTAAGAAGTTCCAATACTATGGCTGAGGTCAGTCATCTTAATTTTTTTTTAAACTGATGTCCAGGGAGAGTGAACATACCACTGCCATGTTCCCGTCTTCCCTTCATTTGTAATCATATGGCCGAATTAAAGATTCATTGCCTCACTGCTGAGAAGCAGTTGAGCCCCTTGTAATCTAGTCTCCACTGAAGCCTGTTGTGGACCTTTTCAGTCAGGAAACAGAACGCTAAGTAATACTAAAACCCTTCATGCTTCCTGGCTGAACTAAGAAGTTCCTTTTTATCCTCTTGGTAAAAACAAATGTCACTTGATTGGCTGTAAAACAGAAGCTACCTACAAGAGAGTCAAATCTGGAGACCTGTGAATTACAAAGAGGATAATCTAAGAAGGGGAGAGATGAGTTTTGTATTGCAGAATTGAGGGGCTGCAATCACCGAAAGGTACAGAAGTTCAGTAGTTTCTGCATTGCACTGCCCAAGAGTTATTTGGAGAAAGCAGCTTCTGTAAACTCTCATTCCTTCAACCAGTTTGAGTTATGACAATAATACTGAGCTTTACAAACTAACATTTGTGTTACACTTCTAACGTGGTGTTCTATTGGTTGGGTGTGTTTGTCACTGAATAGGTTTGAGGGGGCAAAGTTTTGTGCAAGTTTGAAATTCTGTCCTAAGGAACAGTTCAGTTAAATTCTTATTTGCACTCAGTCATTTCAGTGGTTATGAAGGTGCTTTGGGTCTCTTAATTATTTTTACTCCAAATACTGGTGGAAGTGGTGAATGTTCTGCATAGACAACGTGTAGAGGGCTGAATGTGCCCAGACTCTTATCTCCTTCCCCAGCCTTTTCTTTAGAGGGAGGAAAAGGAGAGGCATGGGGGTGCTGGAGACATAGTTGCCATGACAGACGACCCAGAGAAATGTAGGGCTGGAAGGGACCTTGAGAAGTCATCAAATCCAGCCTCCTGTGCTGTGGCAGGTCCAAGTAAACCTAGACCAGGGGTAGGCAACCTATGGCACGTGTGCCGAAGGCGGCACGCAAGCTGATTTTCAGTGGCACTCACACTGCCTGGGTCTTGGCCACAGGTCCGGGGGGGCTCTGCATTTTAATTTAATTTTAAATGAAGCTTCATAAACATTTTAAAAACCTTATTTACTTTACATACGACAATAGTTTAGTTATATATTATAGACTTCTAGAAAGAGACCTTCTAAAATAATTAAAATGTATTACTGGCACGCGAAACCTTAAATTAGAGTGAATAAATGAAGACTCGGCACACCACTTCTGAAAGCTTGCCGACCCCTGACCTAGACCATCCCTGATAGGTGCTGGGTAACCTGCTCTTTAAAAACCTCCAATGATGGGGATTCCACAACTTCCCTTGAAAGTCTTCTGCAGAGCTTAACTACCTTTATTGTTAGAAAGTGTTTTCTAATATCTAACCTAAGGGCTTGTCTACACTTAAAATGCTGCACTGGTGCTGCTATAATGTTTCAGTGAAGACGCTACCTATGCTGACGGGAGGGATTCTCGTGTAGGTAATCCACCGCTCTGAGAGGTGGGAGCTAGGCTCATGGGAGAATTCTCCGATCAACCTAACGCTATCTACAACAGGGGTTAGGTCGGTTTAATTGCCTTGTTCAGGTGTGTGGATTTTTCATGTTCTCTGGATGGTGTAGTTAAACCAAACTAATTCCCTTGCTGCAGATTAAGCCCATTACTTCTTGTCCTATCTTCAGTGGAGATGGAGAACAGTTCATCACAGTCCTCTTTATAGCAGCCCTTAACATAATTGAAGACTGTTATCAGGTCCCCCTCTCCCCCCTTCAGTCTTCTCTCGAGACTAAACATGACCACTTTTTTTAACCCTTCCTCATAGGTCAGTCTTTCTATACCTTTTATCACTTTTGTTACTGTCGTTTGGACTTTCTCCAATGTGTCCATCCCAACTCTCCAGATAACTTCAGGTTTATTCTGAGGAAAAAAGACATTATGAGATACTGAGTCTCTATAGGATCTCACTAGTTCCCTGCAGCTCCTGTGTTCTTTGGTTTCCCTATGGAAATAAGTGAAGTTGCCTTCTCTTAGCTTTACATACCACAGGGATCCTTTGGGGAAAGTGTGTGTGGGTTTTTTTTGTTTTTTTTTGAGAAGAGCAGAACTCTTTCCTTTTTACCTCTAAGTGTTGAGGTGCTCAGCTAGTCCTGATAGCTTTACCTAGCACTTTCCAGACTAAACAAGTCACATGCTAGACAGCCTTAGATTTGCCTCCCCCCGAGTAACTCGCAGACAGGTCAGGTGGCTGGGTCAGACCAATGGTCCATCTAGCCCTGTACCATGTCTCTGACAGTGGCCAGTGCCAGATGCTTCAGAGGGAGTGAAAAGAACAGGGCAATTATCCAGTGATCCACCCCCTATCATCCAGCTTCTAGCCGCACTGGGAAAACCGACAGTTTATTCCTACCTTTGTCTCTGATCTTTTAACCATTTACTGATCTGTGAGAGGACCTCCCCTCTTATCCCATGACTCCTTACTTTGCTTAAGAGCCTGTGGTGAGGGACTTTGTCAAAGGCTTTCTGAAAGTCCAAGTACACTCTATCCAGTGGATCAACCTTGTCCACATGTTTGTTGACACCCTCCGAGAATTTTAACAGATTGGTGGATCACGATTTCCCCTTACAGAAGCCATGTTGATTCTTTGTCAATGTATTGCGTTCATCTATGTGTCTGAAGATTCTGTTCTTTTCTTACAGTGGGAGTTGGGTAGGAGGTCTTTGGGGAGCAGTGACCAGCTGACAGCGATCCCAGTGATCCCTACTGTGAATAACAACCCAAGGACTCACTTGAGCTATTGTTCCTCAGAGCTTGCTGTCATAGTCCCAAACCGCATTGCTCTTCAGTCTCTTGCTTTAATTCAGTTATTGAATAATTGATGTCATGTGAGTCGGTGGATGGTGTTTCTTCAAGCACATATTACCCTGTGACTGCCTTCAGGAAGGAAAAAGAAACATCTTTTCCTTTAGCAGTTTAGCTGCTTGTAGTTGAATTGGGATGCTTGCTGTTTGTGCACACTGCTTATGAAAATCAGAGAACTTTCCATTGGGAAATATTTGTTAATGGTCCATTGGCAGTAAGTAGCAAGAATCTTGTCATGGAGCTTTTGGAACTGTTCTCTGCTCAAGTGGCACGGCTGCCTGCCTCCCGAGAGCTGCAGTTATAAGCAGAATTCATTGCAGTCATCCAGCTCCTAGCAGGAATTCAGGCACAGTGAGCAGCACAGATGCTTGCCGAGAGCTATGGGCCGTTTTTGTTCTGTCTGATGAGGAGTCTAGGGGGCTAGTGTACTGATCTTAAGTCTAAAGGCCAGAGTTCAAATCCTGTTTTAGGCCACATGTGAAGATGGATTTATTATTATTATTATTTTGTTCTGTCTAGTCTACAAGTCTGTGATCAGAATACATTCTTCAAATCAAGGGGTGGGGAATATCTGACCTAGCAAACCTGAGTTTCTGGTTCATGTTAATTTTGAATGGCCTGTGAAGAGAGTTGGGGCACAGGGTTTGTTAGTACTGGATTACATGTTGCTGATTACTAAAAGGGACAAGCGGATTCTATTGCATTTTGTTCTTGTGATTGGCAAAGCATTCGGACTTAGTGCATGGTGCTTCCGACTTATTCTACACATAAAGCAAATAAATATGTAGCCATTGTTTTTCTTTCTCTCTGACTCCTCAGTAGCCTCTTCCGCCCCCTTTCCCCCCCAATATCATGATTAAACTGATACACTTGGCTTCAGTGGCCTTCCATGGTAAATTACTCTGTTTTATTTCTGTTTGTGAGGTGGTTTTGTTTTGCTAGAGTTCTCTGTTTTACTCCTAGTTTCTTACGTGTGTGAACCTCTCACAGATATAAACATCTCTAAAGTGGTCATTTAATCTATCATCTTTGTTAATCTGTTAATGTTTTAAACGCCACATCAGGGCACTTCATAGTTGTCTCCTCTCTCCCAGTGTTTAAAACTAGTACCAGCCCCATGCTACCCACTGTCCCAGGCAGCAATAGCTTTCCTGGGGGACAAAGACTAGGCCTGCACACAGTGCTTCAGAGGAGGGTTAACAGCCTCCGGCAGTAACAGTACAGATCTGTTTTTTGTGTTGTGTTCTGTAATCTATTTCTACTCTCGCAGACCTAGCAACAGAGATGTTTTATTAAGACAGCCAAAGGGCCGTTTGCCTTGAGGAGCTGGGAAATTTCCAGGGCTGACAGTTCTCTAGAATATGGAAAAAGAACCATCTGTTAGCAGGGTGAGAGGGGATCCTATGATCTGTAAAGCCTGCTTCAATGTCCCTGTTGCACCCCCCCCCTCAAGGTGTTGTGAAAAGAGGGGGCACCTTCTCCTTCACCTCTCACCACCTCTGACTTCACTGTGTATTTACAAATGCACAAACTGGTACTTGCCAACAGAAAAAAAGTGCTAACACCGCAGTGGCGAGATCCTTATGAAGTTTGTGGGAGGTGGGGAGATAGCAGCGCATGATATGAATAAACCTTGCATGGAGCCTCAGAGGTGATGTTTAATTAAGAAATGCACAAAATGCCAAATACATGTTTTTTAAATTAAAAATAAAGTGTTTGCTGCTGGCAAATGGTGCTGCATTTACTGCCTTAGGCCTTGTCTACACAAACGCTGAAAGCTGATGCAAGTTACACTAGTGAAGTTACATAAACTGCATAACTTGATTCAGTGTAACTTGCATCGACTTAAAGCGGTGTCTACACCGCGCTGTGTTGATGGGAGACGCTCTTCCATTGACATAGTTTCCGTCTCTCATTGAGGTGGATTAATTAAGTTGATGGGTGAGTGCTCACCCATCGACTTACCGTGTTTTCATCAGACTCGCTACAAGTTGTCTTTATATCCTGAACAGATACAGCACAGGTAGCTTGAGTACAAATTGCCTTAACCCCTAACCCTGTCTGCCACATTAATGTACCTGCTCTCTGATATTAGGGGTCAGAGGGAGAATTCCATCTTCAGAAATTCAATCCGACTTAGGGTACCAATTTGTGATATGGGGCTGAGATGCTTACTCATTTCACAAAGGTCACCTCAGCTGCCATCAGATGGTAGTGACTTTCAGCTCCTTGGATGTTAAACCATCAACTTTCAAGCCTTTGTAGTTCCACCTATCTGAGCCATGCAGTACCTTTGCATGTTTGTTTAAAAGATATGTTCAGTTTTGTGATATCATCACATGCCTCAAAACTTCAATATATTCTGTTCAGCAGAATCTAAAAGTTCATGTTAAGCCCTTTTCCTTCTCTGGGAAAGGTAGATGTAGTTAGTCTTCATATTTTTCAGAAACAATGAAATTACCAGATCTGCCCTAGCTGAGGATTGCTAACAGCTTTAGCTGCCATTGCTTTAAAATGCTGGCCAATACCAGGCATTAATTGTACGGTACTCTTGGCCAAGGTTTTGTTACGTTTAAAAAAACCCAAAATAACGTAGAGTTTAGGTTTGTGCATTGTGCTTAACAGAATTCTCTGCTTGGCAAATATGCCACTGACATTTTGTCAGTTAAAAAAAATAAATTAGGTCAATACTATATCTGTCCTTCAGTTCCCCTGCCAGATTTTGTCATTTTACAACCACATTTTCCTATATTTTTAGACAGTGATGTCTCTCCTTTTGCTGTCTGAAAGAGCCACATAAAAAACAAGGGAAATTGATTTATTTTATTTAATTCATTTAACTGTTTCCCCTGCATAGTCCAAAAGGGCTTCATTTGCACAAAATACACCCCCAAAAATAATTTTTTTCTGATCTTTCAGTTCTAGCAATTTTAGGATTTATAGCAGGCCAAAAATTGTTGAAACAGTAGTTTTAAGTTCATGCCCCTTTTAAGAATTCTGAAGATTCTCATATGCTGATGCTATATATTTCAGAGCTATACTAAGATTGCAGAATTTTGGAAGCTCATTTCTCAGCACAATTCAAATCTTGGATTTAACACTTCAGGTTTCCCTTAAATTTTCTGTTACTTGATATGATTAGTTGGGGTTTAAAAAGAAAAAAGTTAACCAGAATCAGCATATTGGTAGCCAGAGTAGTAATATAAAGGCAATGCAAATCCAAGGTATTGCCAGCAAAAAAAAAAAAAAAAAAAGAATTATGACTTCAGTAGAGGCAGCCAAATATGAAAAATATACTTTTTGGACTAGAAAATGAGTATGATACTTTGAGTATGTGGGATCCGTTCTTGGCATACATCACTGATTATTAATCCCTTTAAGGTCTTGTTTGAAGAATGAGGATGGCTTTTAGGGGAAAAGTTCATTTAAAATATATATTTTCATAGGAATATAATTGCCAGACTGGATCCAGAGCAGTGGTCCATGTAGTCCAGTGCCCTGTTGCTGACTGGGGGCAAAACCACATGCCACAAAAGATGGTGTGTAAACCTGGCAGTAAATTTTGATTTACTTCTCATCCTGTCTTAAGCAAACCCGGTACCTGTGGATTGATCTCTTTCTGATCTCTGTTAAGCAGAGTGGCTTAAACTCTGAAGCACAAAGTTTAATAGCCCTCCCAAAGCTTTTATTGTCATTAATTATTATAACTCTAAATTCTTGATATCCATCTAAAAATCTAATCCTTTTTTGAACCTTACTAAATTCTTGGCCTCCATAATATCCCATGACAACAAGTTTGACACTTTTTCACTCTAGGTGTGATTAAACTATTTCCTCTTACCAGTTTTTGAATTTCCCGTTGACTGTTAGCCAATTTCTTGTATTCTGAGATCAGGGAAACCGATGCTCCCAATCTACTTTGTCTGTACCACTAATTATTTTATATACTTGTATCATGTCCCCTCTTATAGGCCTCCTTTCTAAAGGTAAACAGACCCACTAGTCATAAAGGGGGCTTAAGATTCTGGTGACATTAATTTATTTTTGCTTTCTGTAGTGAAAGTCCTCTCTTGAGTATAGGAGATGGCATGTTTTGGGTACATATTAAAAAAAATTTCTGTTGGGCTCTTCTTCCCAGCTGCTGGATGTCCCCTACTTAACCACAAGAGACCAAAGTATCTGAGGCCTGGTCTACACTAGTGGTGGGGAGGGGAGGATCGATCTAAGTTATGCAACTTCAGCTACGTGAATAACATAGCTGAAGTCGATGTACTTAGATCTGCTTACCGGGATGTCTTCACTGCGGTAAGTTGACGGCTGACGCTCTCCCGTTGACTCCGCCTGTGCCTCTCGCCCTGGTGGAGTACTGGAGTCGACAGGAGAGCGCTCGGTGGTCAATTTATCGCATCTAATTGACCCCCGTTAGACCGATCGCTGCAGGAGTTGGGTATCTTGGGAATGCCTGTACCACCCTCTTCAGTGTGTAAATGTCCCCTTTAGTAGCCTGATCCACAGAGGATGAGAGTCTGTTACAGCGCTCAACCAGAGAGCCTGGCTCTTTAGCGCAAGCTGTGTAGATTCACACTTTTAGTTCTGGAGGACCCAATTTTAATCACAGGTGTTAGCCAGATGATGTCTGTCACATCATTTAGTGATTCGTTCTAGTTGAGCAGCCTGTAAGTGGCCGAAGCCAGATATATCTAATTGTGTGTTCAGTTATGGAGGGAAAAAGCAGGTGGACTGTGTAGGAAAAGAAACTACAGTGGAAGTTTCTACATTACTAGATGCTGCTCTGTGCAGTCACATGCAAATGACATGAGTTGGGATTTGGGGGGAAGTAATATGACCCATTTGGTGTGGAGCGTGGAGAAGTAGATCTAGTGGAGGAATGCATTCTGGGAAGTGTGTGGTGTTTTGGCAGAGACTCTGCCAATTTACTTGCCTCTCATTATTCCCCTGTGTTAGATGAGATGAAATAGTTGGGTGTATATGAGCTGGCAGACAAAAGGCCAGGGAGGTTATGACTTGATCCTTACAAATTTGCAATTGGCACTGAAAATGTGAAGCAGCTATGTCTAATTCACTTTGCTTGTTTGTAGAACAAACACTTAAAACGCTTGGTGGATGTTCTAGTAAATCAGTCGTCAGTCTCACTTTGTATTTGCCTGACATATTTGCATTCCTCGGGCACATGGTCTAGTACCTAATGAAGAATGGACAATATTATAGCTGGCTTAAGTTTGCAATTAGAGAAATTTTGATTTACTTCTAATCCTGTCTTAAGCAAGAAGAATCTGACTTCTAAAGGCCATATTTATACAGTTCCTTCCCACTCAAGTACAATATGCATTTTTCATTCCGAAAAAGGGTGTGCATGGGGAGAGGGGAATTCTTTTTGGTTTCACTGTTTTTTTTTTTTTTTTTTTTTGCGCAGACATCAGAGGAAAAAAATTAGTCTCTTGAGTGTTTCCCAAAAACTTGTAGTCTTCTACTTTTTCCAGTCTGACTCTTATATTTTAATGGGGTCAAGTAGAAATCATTTCCTATAATGAGGCTACATATCTGAAACTCTCATCAACTGACGGACAAGTTCCGGGCAAAAAACAAAACAATGTTTTTTTGGGTATTTGTTTATTCTCTACGAGGTCTAAAAATAGAAGCTGCAGAAGAATTGTTGGAGACTCAACAAGAAGCTAGCAGTTCTACTTGAAGAGACTAGCTTTCATTTAAAGCCATCTCTTTCCCTGTGCCATACTACCACCGCTAAGATCAGCAGAGGCACTCAAGCTGGAGCCTCGATGATATAAACAAGAGGAGGCTGCTACTGGGTGTTCTCTGCATGAACCTCCTCATTTTTGAATTGTATTTTTCTTCCCTCCCTCTTCCGCAATCCTCGTTTTGAGATGGCCTGAATCTGATGATCTTCAGTGCACATGGCAAAGTTCCTCTTCCTCCTCCTCCTCTTCCTCTCTCCCCCCTGCAATGGAAAATTGGAGTGAATTATAAGCATGGGAAATGTTTGAGAGGGAGGCAGATTTGAAATTTGTTTCCTGGTAGCTTATTGGTTGTAGGTTCTCACCTACTGTTATGATTGCCATCTTACAGAAAGAGATTATTGTTGTGATTAAAATTTTCTGAAGTGCTTTCTATGCTCACTGTATGGTGAGTGTAGACAGGTATAAAAAACATAAAGGACTACTCACAAATAAATGCAACCAACTCTGAGGAGGAATGTATAAACTGTTCTAGACTCTGTTTATTTTGGTCATTGCATCTTGGGCTGTAGCATGGTTGGAGAGACATGAAAGGGAGAGGTATTACAAAGAGACTTGTGAATGTTGGGGTTTTAAATGCTTTAAAGTGTGTTCGCAAGTACTTGTGAGTGAGATCAAAAGTGGAGTCACACCATTAATACAGCCTTTTCATACTGAAAGTGGACTTTACATCCCCTCCTAGGCAGAATCATAAATTTTCCCCTTGAGGTGGCTTGTCAATTTCATGTAGAAACTTCACACCCTGTGACAAACTGGCAGTTTTATGCTGCAAAAACAGCTTTTTCTTCTGAATTATTTGAGATCAGAACTACAAAACTGTAAATTTTCTAGGAACTATTAAAGTTATTCCCCTTTCCAAGCCCCCTTCTACTGCTGCTGTCTCTGTCACCGCTGAGAGTATTTTGTTTTTTCTAATGGAAGAAATGTCTTGAGCTGCCCTGAGAAACAGTTTGCTGCAGTAGCCATTTTACAAAATCCAAGTCAAGTGAAGGTACTGCATTCTACTGCTCAGGACTACATGGTTTAATTCAATGTACTTTTTTTTTTTTTTAAATCACTTTCAAAGCCTAGTTACTGATTGGAAAATACTTTCGAGATTCTCAGCTGGAAAATTCTAAGCGGCCTTCAAAGTTGTGTGCACTGATCATATCACAGGTTGCAATCTAACAGCTTTCATAACTTTTTTTTGATGTCTTGAGAGAATATTGCAGGATGAAGGACTAACAGTTTCCTATAATGTTTGGATGACAGACAATCCCTGTGTACCATTGGGCTTTGTTGTGTTTATCTGTCAGCAAATGGCCAAGATTATTCCATCTAAAATATAGCTGGTAGCAGCTGCTTGTGCTGGGAAATCAGTTCAGTTTTTCCATTAGCACTGTTCCCTCGTTAACAGTGTGGGATAATGAATTAGAGCAGCAAAGGGCTTTGGAGGGTCTTGTGTTCTCCTGTAGGAAAGCTGAGGATGACGTTGTATAGTACGTGCCTACGGTCTCCATGGGTTAACTCGCTTTGAGACCTCCAGGGAATCCACTTGACCTCGTAAATCTGTCAACCAGGTTAGAAAATGGGGTAAAACACAGGACCCCACTGAAAACGAGATGTTGTGTTTGAACTGAGCTTCTCTGCATAAGTAAATTACAGACAAATGACATAATGTGGCTGTAGGCCCATTGACTGCATTTTAGTTCACCCAGAATGTCTGGTCAGATCACAAAATTCCATCCTAATCCTAAACAAAATGCAGTTCAACAAGCCAATCTCTCCATTAATATAAAGCAGTGTTGGGCATTTTTTTCTATGCAGCAGCACTGAAATCAGGACATGACTGGCATCTCAAACCAGAAGGGAGAATAGCAAAATTTGAAAACTGAGAGGCTCAAAAATGACCATAGAATATCTTTATGAATAAAATGAAACCAAACTGAGCAAAATGAGATCATGACTGTTTTAAATTGTTTGTTTGTGTTTGTTGCCCCTAAGATCTAAATGTACGGTCAATTGTGTGCCCCTTGCTTTGTGAAATTTCTGGCTGAGCGACTGCATCACTGCCTACTGGCTTTAACAGCTGTTTGGATACACAAACATATCTAGGTCCTGTGCATCCACAAAGAAGCAAACACTGGAAATGGAAAAGAGCTAGTGAGGCATGTAATCCATTCCCCTTGGTCAGTTCAGGATTCTCCCTTTGGTATTTTTTCCATTACTTAGTCCAGCCCATGTTCTTCAATAACCTGAGCCATGCAGCTCCCTACGTTTCCTTTGGGAGACTACTCCACAGTGTCTCAGATAATGCGGCTTAGGAAATGTTCATGACAACTCAGCTTTAATCCTCATTTGCTCAGTTTCAGCACCACTATTTTTACCGTCCGTTGTACCACCCTAAGTGCTTCCTTTCCTCTTTGGTGGGTTACACCCTTGAAATGTTGTACAAAGTGGTCATGATGCCTGGATGACATAGCTATGATGCAGAGTGCCGCAGCTTTGCTAACCTAACCTTCCAGTGTAGACGTAGGTAGGTCAACAGCAGCGTTTTTTTTGTCAACCTAGCTACCATTGCTATTTCTGCACTGCAATAAAACATCTGTGGCTGGCCCTTGATAGCTGACTTGGGCTGCCGGGCTATAAAATTGCAGTGTGGACATTTGGGCTCAGGCTGGAGCCTGAGCTCTTGGACACCGCAAGGCGGGAAGGATTCCAGAGCTTGGGCTCCCACCCAAATGTGTGCACTGCAATTTTACAGCTCCATGAGCCTGAGTCAGCTGACATGGGCTAGCTGCGGGTGTTTAATTGCAATGTAGACAGACCTCTGGGAGGTGGAGTTACTACCAGGATAGAAGAACTCCTTCTGTTGCTGTAGTAACTTCCCCATAGCATTGGCACTACAGGGTTACATCCATTGTAACCCCATAGTACAGCCAAACCCTGAGTGTATTTACTTGGTTGTTCACATAAACAGAATGTTGAACGCTTTTTTTTGTTTGCAAATAGATCCTGATTTTGTGACAAAAATATATGTGTGGTGCAAGAAACAGAAAGCTGATGGACCTCTTCTTGTTTTCTTTGCAGTGAGTCTGGGAGAGGGAAGAGAGTCTGTATAGTGACAGCTTCCGAGGCTGCATTTCTCCCCTGCAGTGAACGCTTGTGTGGAGACACACCGGAGAGAGATGACGCTGCATTGATTTGGGAGTGTGTGAGTGAGACTGAGAGTGAGCAGAGCTTGGCTAGTCTGGAGGTTTCAGCTAAGGACAGAAAATTCTAAGAGTCATGAAGGTGAACATTTTGGAACTGGAAATATTTTCTACCAGATGGGGAGAGGGCAACTTAGCCTGAACTGATGTAGCACGGAGCCTAATATCCAGCTCAGGTAAGACAAACTTAAGCCAAGTTGGCATTGCATTTCTGTGCCATCTTTTTCTAAATTTTAAAATCGAGTGTGAAACTGGTGCTTCTGAAAGAACTAAACGAATTAGCTGAAGTCACTCGTAGTGCATGATTCTTCTCAGATATCTGAACATCTTGGTCTTTTCCTATAAAATCCCTTGCTATTCTGGTTTTGGGCCTTGCAAAGCACTGCTAGGTGTGCCAACTGTGTTGCCTTGTGATGTGGATAAATGGGTACTAAATGAGACCACTATGTTAACTTTTACGTGTAACCCTAGACAGGATTTAAACTTATCTCCAGAAACCACTAATTCCCTACACCTCTTAACTTGCATCATCAGTGACATTATTGGAACAGGTGCTTTAATGAGCCACATATAGATATTGTGTGTGTGTGTGTGTGTGTGTGTAAAGGTATTTTTCATAGTCTGTGGGTGAGAGTTTCAAAAGTGCCTGAGAGAACTTAGGAGTGCAAGTGTCAAGAAAAGTCAATTGGACTTGTGCTCCTTAGCCCCGTAAGTGCTTTTTGAAATTCTTGTGCCTTTCTCGTTGCGTTTGTGTGGTGATGGTGGTGGTCAGCGACATTTGCATGAAAACAGGATCTTTTTCTTAGGAGTTCATCCCTCTAGATACTACTTCCTTCCCTAAAGTGATAACCATCCTTAAGAGAGTATTTGAAACCAGTATCTTCCTTTTTTTTGCTCCCCTGTAACTTAACAATTGCCAGAATTTGGTTAAAACAGGTTTCTCAGGTGTGGCATGCTGTTGTGGTGTGGATGATTTATGGGGCTGAAGCACCCACACACCCAATCAATATTATAGCTCCACGCCCAGTTGTGGTGGATGGGGTTGGGGGGCTGCTGGGGCATGTGACCCAAAAGTCCTGGTGCCATTGGGGATGTTGGAGTTTCAGCTCCAACCAAAACTTTAATGTCCAGATGTGGAAACATTTTAAAAGTAGGGGTTGAGACTTTCAGATTTACCTAGGGGACTTAACCACAGTAAGGGCAGGTCTACACCACCGCTTAAGACAATCTAATTTATGTTGCTCAGGGATGTGAAAAAGACCCTCCTCGAGCGATGCAAGTTACAGAGACCTAAGCGCTGTCCATACCGACACTATGTTGGCAGGAGATGCTTTTCCACCAACATAGCTTCTGCCTCTCACGGAGGTGGAGTAATTGTGCCGATGGGAGAGCGCTCTCCTGCCGGCATACAGCTTCTTCACCAGACATATTACAGAGGTGCAGTTGCACCGGTGAAGCCGCGCTGATGTCGTGCTTCTCGTGTAGATCTACCCTGAGAGTTCTGTGGTTAAATCCCCTCATTGGCTTTTGAAAATCTCATCCAGGTTTTCTAATAAAAATAGAGCAGTGCTAATGGGTAGGCCCATAACAAAACTGAAGAGAAAGTGTGTCTTACAAATCTGTGTAGAGGAAATGTTTCTGATGCTTGCTATAAAGCTAGTGGTCTCCGGAGAAGCAGAAGCTCGCCATGTAGTTGAATACTTTCATGTTTCTCACAGGCAGCCACAACCCGTATTTTCTGCTACTCTGTTCATAACCTTTCCCAGACTATGCAAGCAACACACCAGGTGGGGAGTGCCGTTCTGGTGAGACATGGCTATATTCTTAGTTGGAGGAATTGCCATCCTGGATCAGATCCACGGTGCACCTAGTGCACTGTCCTCTCCATCCCCTCAAATGCACTGGGAGATTGCCAAGGCTTTAATCTCATTCTGAAACACGGATAAGATCTATTCTAGGCTATACACTAGAACAGTGATACTCAGACTGCGGCTTGCGAGCTGCAAGTGGCTCTTTAATGTCTCCTGTGGCTCTTTTCAGCACATATTAAAACACTGATTGAATTATTAACCAATTAGGATGCTTTTATGTTGTTAACCAATTAAGTTGTCAACTTGCACTAAGTTATTAATTTATTTCCTATGAGAATTTTATTGAATATATATTAAATATTTCCCATAATATTGTTTAAATATGAATAGTACTATAGTAAATGAAACAATGAATTCACACTTTTATGGCTCTTTTAGGTAATGTTGATCACTAATTTGACTCCTGAACAACTGAGGTCTGAGTATCACTGCACTATAAAAATGTCAGTGATAATGGAGTTGTAACTAGGTACCCAAACATGGTTGCATTTGGAGTCTCAACAGATTTTGAGCTTTGTCCCTTTTATTTATTTATTTATTTATTTATATACATATATACATACATACATACTGTGTGTATATTTAATAGTTCAACTGTTCCATTACTGGTTTTGAAGGATTTTCTTAATCTGAGGCTATTCCATTACAAGTCTAGAGCTCCTGTAGGAACACCAGTTTGGTAGTAAGCTTGCCTTAAAGAGAGTACACTTGTCAGTCAGAGAGAATCTCACCAACTTTTATTGTTTGCTCTTGTTGTGAATTAATGTCTATGGTGACCTGAAGCATATGAAGGTCTGTTTTATGTACTTTGATAAAACCACATCTGGGCATTTTAGCCTCTATTAGCCCTTGTCAGGGTTCCCTCCCCACTCTGAACTTTGGGGTACAGATGTGGGGACCCGCATGAAAGACCCCCTACGCTTATTTTTACCAGCTTAAGTTAAAAACTTTTCCAAGGCACAAATTTTTTCTTGTTCTTGGACGGTATCGCTGCCACCACCAAGTGAGTTAGACAAAGATTTAGGAAAAGTACCACTTGGAGTTTGTTTCCCCAAAATATCCCCGCAAACTCCTTTATCCCCTTTCCCGTGGAGGCTTGAGCATAATATACCAACCAAATAGGTAAACAAGATGAGCACAGACCAGACCCTTAGGTTTTTAGGACACTAAAAACCCATCAGGTTCTTAAAAGCAGAACTTTATTATAAAGAAAAAAAGTAAAAGAAGCACCTCTGTAAAATCAGGATGGAAGGTAATTTTATAGGGTAATAAGATTTAAAACACAGAGGATTTCCCTTTAGACAAAACTTTAAAGTTACAAAAACAGGAATAAACCTTTCTCTTAGCATAGGGAAAATTTGCAAGCTAAAACAAAAGATAAGCTAATGCATTTTCTTGCTATTACTTACAATTTTTGTAATCTTGGATGCTTATTTTAGGCAGGGTTTTAGGAGATGTTTTTTTTCTGCCCTGGTCCCTCTTTGTGCCTAGGTGCCAACCAGATTATTTAAGTTTTTTAACCCTTTACAGGTAAAGGGATTTTATGCTACCCTTAGCTGTATGTTTATAACAGCCTTATGCTCAGTTAGCTAGTTTTTAATTGCCATAGTTAGCATATCGTGCACTGTACTGTTGCTTTACATGGCTGTGTTTATTCCATGGCACGCAAATGTGATAATCACTCAGTTATAGCTAATAGCAGCTTTACAAGTGAAAGGTATTGTTTTACTGGAGAAGGGTAGCAATTGTCTGAGACAGCTGAAGAATACAGATCTGCCTTGTTCGCTATGGATCTCTTTCTTTTCTCCGCAAAAATAAATGATCTATAAGACCTTCCATTATTATTAAATGGTATACGTTATTAAATGGTAGAGGCCAGCTTTATTAGGCATGTTCTTCAAAGGAAAATTGTAGGGATTAATTTATACCTTAGACAGTTAAACATTTACAAATTATATGTTGGATTGTGTTTTTAAAATAGTTTCTAGAAATCCCTGTTCCTGTTTTAGTATCTCAAGATGGTGGATGCTGTGTCTGAATAAATTAAATTTTTACTCTTGCTTCCTAGCAGGAGTTTCTCTGATATAAACCAGGATGTCAATTAAAAGCCCGATTTGTCAAAGTTATTGTAAGAAGTTACTTCTTGATTTTTGGTTGATAAGGGTTTGTAACAGTATTTTTAATTTAATATTTTTAGTACTATAAAGTCACGACTGTTTTCTTATATGCAACACAGATTCTTTCAGTGACTTGTTCTTTGTAAATAGATGTAATAATTAGAATATCTTCTATAATGCTGTGTGTTGCAGCTTGCCTTTAAGGAATTACAAACATTTGATCAATTTCATTTGCTGTAATTGTTGAATATGGCTTTTCTACTGATGACCCTAAAATTACCCCTGGTGTCAGATTGTGTGTATAAACACTGTAAAATATTAAAAAAATAAATGATTGGTATGTGCTAATTGTTGGTCCAAAATCAAGTCTCATTCAAAGGTAGACTATAGTGTAATTAAGGCAATGCTATATCAGGTACTATCTTCATTTAGAACACCCCTCACCTGCCCAAGTGTTTGGGACTTTGTACAAACAGTTAAAACATAATATATTTTTAAAAAAATCACAAAACAGGTAATCTGAAAACAAAATAAATAGTAAAAATTCAAAAAAATGAGCATTGTTTAATAAAAATAAAGGTTATGAGTTTCCTGACAGCATTTAAACCAGAAAAGGTGTGTGGAATATACAGTATTGCTACATTTTTCTTTTAAATGGGGTGGAAAGGGCTGAAATGAATGCTCCATAGGAAGTGAGTTGAAATACCCTAGGGGTAGTCACAGCAAAGGCTGGTCACCTGTTAACTTAAGGAGCAATGGTGGCCTATATCCAAATGTAGATACCCTGCCAGGATTAGACTCATTGTGGATTGCCAGGTTCCTTCCCACTGAAGGGATAGAATATAGCCATTTCTGTCCCCATTAAAAGTGAACAGAGTCAGTATAAAATCAGAGACTTTTCATAGAAGTGTACCGTAAGAGTGCAAGGAGAGTGTAATATGGTAATGGCTAAATGAGGTAGAAAACAGGACCCTCTCTCTCTCTCTCTCTCTCTCTCTGTCTCTGTCTCTCTCTCTCACACAAAAGAAATGGTAAAGGAACAGAACAAGAGGTCCATGTTGCTTGTAGAAACGTAGTGGCCCCATCTTAATTCCAAGATATCATCATCCAGCCTGTACAGCTTGAGTTGAGAGTCTATTAGCCGCCCGCGCTTTCAGAGAGGGGAGATGTATGAAAGGATTATGGGAGTATGACTCAACATTCTTGTGAGCACAAGGAGAGTGAATCTAGTTACTCTCCCAATTATCAGTCACTTTAAAAAATTGTTTTAAAAGTAATCAGCCTTGCATGGTGTAGTACTGTCAGAGGTGAAAAGCAGAGCTTGAGTAATTCATCTGACACAGATGCAGTCATCACACTGTCTCCTATCCATTTTGAATTTCATTCTGAACCTACTGAAAGCAACTAATTTTCCCATTTTTAACAGTTTACAGTGGCTTGAGGAAAGGGAAAGATTTCTAAAACAATCTAGAAGTTGTAGTACTCGAACCTGTAGAGGCTCCATTGACTGGATTTTATGGTAACACTGGTTTAGACAAAAGCACTAGAAGATAGAATGTAGAGAACAGTCCTCTCTTGGCTCCCAGAGGATGGACAAATGATGATCTAATAGTATTTGTCCCACCCTTCCCACACCTCCTTTATTTCTAATTTCTATGATTCTGTAAATACTAAATGAGAATAGAAGTGAACCTAAGAGCAAAGTGTTCCTCTCCAATCCATGTGGCAGGGAGCTGCTGTACATTCTTGTTCTTTACACTGAAGTCCCACTAATGTTAATGGCAGTGCATGTACCACATGCAAGAAAAATCTGACTGTGTGCAGGAGAAGTCTGGCAGTGAGAAGCATGCAAGCAGCATTTTGAGCTAAATATTAGGCTGTGTGTGTCTAAATCCTGCTACTTCTTCCTATACCACATTTCACAGATTTGGCCCTTCCTCTTTATCCACCATGCTAATACTAATCCAGTTCTTTATCTTGCACTGTGATTGTTGAATCCTCTGCCTTTCCAGCCTTGAGTGCTGTAACCTTAGCCTCAGTAGGTCCTTTTAAAACACTTCTAAGATCATCTTGTAAAGCTCCCTTCAGTGACTCAAGAGTGAGAGTACCAGCCTCAGATTTCACCAACCAGTTATCAAGTGTAAACTCCTCAGGCACTAACAGCCTAAACATGGAGTCACAGACAGTCTCCTTGGATATTCCGATCCATCTTGCCACCCAGGTGAGCATACCTTTGTGATAGATGATCTGTTATACCAAGTATTTAGGTTACTTCCAGACCCGAAGAACAGCCACTTACCCCGGGTCAGTAGCACCTTAGATCTTACATCAAAGACAACGCTTCTAGCCAACCCTATATTAAACTATATAAAATGTATTAAGTAGGAAATGGAAATAAGAGTTATTTACAAAGTCAAGGCAGGTAAACATATATACAAATATGTTATAATCTTAAATTTCCAAAGTTGTTAAGAAGCTTCTGTCGTCAGCAAGCTTTACGTGTCCTTTGGGGCTAACCCAGGCTAAGTAGCTGGGGATCTCTTGCTTGTGCTTAAGGAGTCCTGGCATCATAGAGATAATCAGTTCCTTCTGTTTGGGATTTTTATCCCATGCCTGCCATGTGCTCTAAGCTGCAAACTCAGGTGATGGGAGGAATCCACTTGCATGAGTCATCTTCATGGGGAGGAGAGCAGAACAAGCAACATCTTTTGTCCTCTTTAACATCCCAGAATAGTCTGTCTGTTGATGGACCTTTACGATAGTTAATGTCTCTGTCCCGTCTGGTGACACATAGTCACAGAGGCTCACAATACAACCTTACAATATGGTATACAGAGGATTTAAGGCAGGGGTTCTCAAACTGGGGGTTGGGACGCCTCAGGGGGTTGCGAGGTTATTACATGGGGGGTCATGAGCGGTCAGCCTCCACGCCAAACCCCGCTTTGCCTCCAGCATTTATAATGGTATTAAATATATAAAAAAGTGTTTTTAATGTATAAGGGGGGGTTGCACTCAGAGGCTTGGTGTGTGAAAGGGGTCACCAGTACAAAAGTTTGAGAACCCCTGGTTTAAGGGCTTGTCTACACTGGCAATTAACAACGCTGCAACTTTCTTGCTCAAGGGTGTGAAAAAACACCCCCCTGAGCACAGCAAATTGCAGCGCTGTAAAGCATCAGTGTAAACAGTGCCCCAGCGCTGGGAGCTACGCCCCTTGTTGAGGTGGTGTGTGGTTTTTTTTTTTTTTAATTTATTTATTTATTTATTTATTTTTAAGAGCGCTGGGAGAGCTCTCTCCCAGCACTGCGCCGCGACCACACAAGGCATGTTAAAGCGCTGCCAGTGTAGACTAGCCCTGAGTAAGACTAATGCCTGCAGCAACTCACAAGCATTCAATAAAGTCTAAACACTAATCACATTCTTATAATTTTGAATACCTATTTTAACGATATTAACACACAGGTGAGCCAGACTGATGCCAGGTATGTATTTGTCAGTGTCCAGTTGAGACACGGGAGCTTTGGTATGAGCTTGGCACCTTGTCTGCCAGTGTCACACATCTTCTGGCCAGTCTTTCTGACACATCATCCACTTTGAGTCTCTCCGTTGCCTACCCTTATCCTTATCTTTAATGCAATCCACAATTAAGCCTTGAATTACCCTATCAACTACCCCCTTTACTCCACCATGATCTCTTTTTAAAAATTTTTCATACCGCTAGCATATGCAAAAAAATTTCTTTTGATTTCTCATCCTTCTTCCTCCACATCCCTTGTTTGCTCTTCCACCTGGTGCATTTTATCTTGAACTAAGGTAGTATCTCGGCCTTTTGGCTGAGGGGTGAAAACATTATCTACTATCTGTTCTTATCAGTTTAATATCCTTTGGGACAGAATGTCTTTTGCTGCTATGTCTGTACCGCACATAGCACAACGGTACTCCAATCTGATTCGGTCCCCAATAAATAGTTCCCATTTTCAGTTCACTTGTAGTCTAACCTGGGGGCAAAGAATGTGTAAACTGATGAAGGGCCATGGGGAAATAACTACACATTGCTGAAGCAGACAGATGTTGCTTACAGCTGTGGTTGCAAACAACTAGCAAGCTTGTCCTAAGCAGCTGATGAAGAGAAAACAGAGTGAGAAACTCATTGTTATGTCCATAGGTGGATATACTAAGCTGTGATAAAAGCACCCTTCTAACCCCAACACCTGTTGTTGGAAGCCAGAGGACTCTCTCTGCTTCACAGATTTGACAGATGCTTGTACAGAAGGTATTTCTGGAACGAATGCCCGAATCTCTGTGCAGCAGAAATAACTGTCAGAGTGTAACTGTGTCATGGACTTCCAATGTTCCAAACACCTGCCAATTAGCAGCTGAACTTGGCTGTGCCAGCTGCTATATCCCAGGCATTTTTATGAACTCCTGCATCTCCCTTTAATATAAATAAATCATCATTTCAATGCTAGACAGAACATCAACAGTCAAAGAAACCACTTCTTGCTCAACTTTCCTGCTTGTGTCTTGAGCCACATCTGCTTACCTCCCTGACGAAATCTCCCTCCCGTTAACTGCAGAACCAACCCACTGATGGAACAGTGAGCTGGGTTCTACTTTGACTCACAAATAACACTGCTAGCTAAATGCTATTTGCAGAATCTTAGTCACTAGTGTACAGAGTATATAAGGCAGGATGATCCCAGTTCAGATCCCAAGTGGAGTTTTCAGGGCTGGCAAGTAGAAAAATCAGCTTTTGAGTTGTAAACTGATCACATTTGAGCTGCATGTCAGTGAGAGCATACATAGGAAACAGCATGGTAATGTTCTTCTTCGAGTGCTTGTTCATGTGAATTCCAATCAGGTGTGTGCGTGCCGCGTGCACAATAGCCAGAAGATTTTTCCTCTAGTAGTATCCGTAGGATTGGCTTTGGCGCCCCCTGGAGTCACGCCTTCATGGTGCCCAATATAGGGCCCTGCCAACCCGACCCTCCACCTCTCAGTTCCTTCTTATCGCCAGTGATGGCTAGTTGGAACTTCCCTCGCTCTTGCTTCTGCAAGCGCCTCTAACAGTGTACTACTGTCATTTGTATATGGTTAGTCTTAGCAGTGTTAGTAGTTTCTCTAAGGGCTGGTCCACACTAACCCCCCAGTTCGAACTAAGATACGCAACTTCAGCTACGTGAATAACGTAGCTGAAGTCGAAGTATCTTAGTTCGAACTACAAGGTACTTACCGCGGGTCCACACGCGGCAGGCAGGCTCCCCCGTCGACTCCGCGTACTCCTCTCGCGGAGCAGGAGTACCGGTGTCGACGGTGAGCACTTCCGGGATCGATTTATCGTGTCTGCCGCTCCGGCCTCTGTACCGGCGACCACTCCGGCCTCTGTACCGGCGACCACTCCGGCACCGGCGCCTACCCTGGCGATTGCGGCACCGGTGTTACAGCAGCCCAACCAACAACGTGACCTTCTTGGGGCCAAGGGCAGTGACCAAGGCCATGTGCCGGTGCTCTTGTTGTTGTCCTCCCCAGATGAGGCCGTTGCGGGCACTTCAACGGCCCCGGCCTTGGAGGATAGCAGGGTCCTGCAACAGTTGTTGCGCAGGGTGGCCCAGAACCTGGGGACCCAGGCAGAGGATGCTGATTCCATGGTGGACATCCTCATCCCCTCAGGGCCCTTGCAATGGCGCTGCCACTCATCAAAACTGTAACGGAGGCCACAAAAACTTTGTGGCAGACACCGGCCTCTTTGCCCCCTACACCGAAGATAAATGAGACACTCTTTCATCCCCTCAATGGGATATGAGCATCTCTATTCTCACCCTCCACCCGACTCTTTGGTGGTGGATGCTGCAAACCAAATGGAGCGTCAGGGGTTTCAGGGACCCTCCCCCAAAAATTGGGAGGCGAAAAAGGTGGACTTGTTCGGGAGAAATGTCTACTCCACCGGTAGTCTGCAGCTCCGCATTTCAAGCCAGCAGGCCATCATTAGTAGGTACTCCTTTAGTACCTGCGGAGCGATGGCCAATTTTGCCACGCTATTACCACCAGACTCCCACGCCGAATTTAATGCCTTTATGGAGGAAGGCAAACTCATTTCTAGTGCCTCCTTGCAGGCGGCTCTTGATGGTGCCGACGCGCGAACCATGGCTACGGGGGTGGCCATGAGAAGGTCCTCTGGGCTTCCTTATGAAGTCCAACAGACCATCCAAGACCTACCCTTTTAAGGTCAGGCCCGTTTCTCTAAAAAATCAGACAGACAGGAGACTGCACAGTTTAAAAGACTCAAGGACCACCCTCAAGTCCCTGGGCATACACACCCACGCTACACAGCGCAGGCACTTCAGGCTGCAGCCTCCTCAGCAGTTTTACCAACAAAACCAACAGGACGGTTCCCGAAGGAGGAATAGGGGTGGCAGAAAAAGGCTGCACCCATCCTCAGGCCAGGGCTCTGGCCATCCCAAGCCACCTTCAGGCCCCAAACCGGCCTTTTGAAGATGTGGTCGAGGACGGCGCGCTAGGACAAGAACTGGATCTACCCCGCCTTACCTTTTCATCCCAACTGTCCCCTTTCTACCATGCATGGTCCTGTATCACTTCGGACTGCTGGGTGCTCCGCACGGTAGAGAGAGGATACTCCATCCAGTTCTGTGCCCTCCCACCCTTCCACCTCCCCTTTCTTATCCCTCTTCAGGGACCTTTCTCATGAGCATCTCCTTATACAGGAGGTGCACTCGCTCCTTTCGCTAGGGACAGTGGAAGAGGTTCCTCAAGAGGAGAAGGGCAAGGGCTTCTATTCCTGGTATTTCCTAATACCGAAAGCCAAAGGTGGGCTAAGGCCCATCCTAGACCTGTGTGATCTCAACAAGTTTGTGAAGAAGCTCAAGTTCCGCCTGGTCTCCTTGGCTTACATCATCCCGTCATTGGATCCAGGAGACTGGCATGCCGCCCTTGACTTGAAGGATGCGTACTTTCACATAGCAATAACTCTGTCCCACAGAAAATACCTCAGGTTTGTGGTGAAAGGCACCCACTACCAGTTGACAGTCCTCCCATTCGGCCTGTCGGCGGCACCTCAAGTGTTCACCAAGTGCATGGCAGTCGTAGCCGTGTTCCTGCGCAAGCAGCAGGTACGGGTGTTCCCATACCTCGACGACTGGCTCATCGAGGGCTGCTTCAGATCTCAAGAGGCACAAGTCGACTGCATATGAACGACATTGGATGAACTGGGCCTCCTTCTGAATGAGGAAAAATCAACGCTGTCCCTGGTTCAGAGGATAGAGTTCATAGGGGCAGTTCAGGACTCGACACAAGCCAGGGCATACCTCCCAGAAGCCAGGTTTTGGTCCCTCGGTGACATCATACGAGGTCTCAGGCAGTTTCCCACCACCACAGGAAGGAATTGCCTGAAACTTCTAGGACACATGGCCACTTGTATCTATGTGGTGCAACACGCCAGGCTCAGACTCTGGCCTGTCCAATCGTGGCTAGCCTTGGTGTATCGGTCAGCTCAGGACAGTTTGGATAGGGTTGTGACTCTGCCTTGCCTGGTCCTCGACGCCCTCCAGTGGTGGCTTGACACACAGGTAGTATGTGCGGGAGTCCCCTTCACCAGCCCTCAGGCATCTCTCTCTCTAGTGATGGATGCGGCGGCTTTGGGCTGGGGAGCACATCTGGGAGACCTCAGGACACAAGGCCTCTAGTCTCAGGTAGAACTCACTCTCCACATCAATGTCAGAGCTGAGAGTGGTACGCCTGGCGTGCCAGACTTTCTGAGCCCACTTAACAGGGAGATGTGTATCAGTTATGACAGACAACATCATGGCGATGTTTTATATCAACAAACAGAGGGGTGCACGCTCTTCTCCCCTGTGCCAGGAAGCCCTCATGCTGTGGGACTTCTGTGTAGAGCTTCATAGAATAGAATATCAGGGTTGGAAGGCACGTCAGGAGGTCATCTAGTCCAACCCCCTGCTCAAAGCAGGACCAATTCCCAACTAAATCATCCCAGCCAGGGCTTTGTCAAGCCGGGCCTTAAAAACCTCCAAGGAAGGAGA
>NW_020664601.1:1413980-1444049 GCF_002925995.2 Terrapene triunguis | reverse complement strand
GCACCGGGCCGCCGGCGGTGCTGGGCGGCCGGGGGGCGCGCTGGGCGGCCGGGGGCTGGCCCGCGCCGCGCCGCCTCACCTCTCTCCCTCCCCCCCCCCTTACCTGCTGCCTGCTTCCCGCGAATCAAATGTTCGCGGGAAGCAGGGGAGGGGGTGGAGTTGGGGCGGGGACTTTGGGGGAGGGGGCGGGGGCGTGGGCGGGGCGGGGCCGGGGCCCCGTGGAATGTCCTCTTTTGGGACACTCCACATATGGTAACCCTAAATAAAAACCATACAAGGGGGAATTCTCTTAAAATATAAAATACAGACAGTTATTTTGGGATCATAATAGCAAGTTGTGACTTGTAGGCTAACAAAAGAATACTCTTAGGCCCTGCCTAATCTATATGTTTTTATGTGAAATTGCCTTGGATATTCTTTTAGGGCAACAGAATTGGGGGTAACATTATTTGAAATCCCAGCTCAGCTGAATTAGCAGCCTGGAAATTTTCCAGGTCATCTAGGAAAGTCGTTTGTAGAAGTGTGAAGAGTTCAAGCTACATATTGATTGCTGGATAGTGTTCAGTGCAGATAAGCAGTAACATACTTTCTATTCAAGCCTCTATTGATCTTCTGCTGGGGTCAGTTACAGCTTAATCCTTTAATTCCTTAACTCTTGATTTTGGGAGCTTGAAGTTTGGCCTCTATAATCCTATTAGGTCCTTTTTTATCTCCTTTCAATTCATGAGAAATTTTAAAAAGAAACAAGTGCATCACTTGGTTATTTCCTAACCAAAGTCATGTACACAGCTTTACCTGCTATTAATTATGGCAATCTTTCTGCCATTAGCTCTGATGCATTCTCTGCTTTCACTGAGCACATTCATAGCTGCTTTGGGACCTACAATACACTGCACTCTTTATAAATAAGGAAACCCCCACCCTTGGGGGAAAGGTAAGAAAATGAGAGAGGAGATCTGGGAACCAACCTTTGAGTAAGCAAAAATATTGGGTCTTAAAATTGACATAAGTATTTGTTTGCTTTTTATTTTCTAGACTTTTTCAGAGGTGGAGTACAAACTGAATGGTGCTATTTAGTTTGCAGAGTTTACAAGCTCCTCACATCACCAACAGAACTTGCAAGCTCTTTGAACAAGCCAGTGAACACTTACAGAGGTGGGGGCACAGAGCCACTCGTTTGAAGGCATGCTTGTATATTTGAAGACATTTTCCACTGCACATGTTCAGTATTCAATTTTCAAATGGCTGCTTAAATCAAATCCAAAGCCAGTTTGTTTTCAATTTAAAAAAGTAGTGACTTACAACAACAACAAAAAGTGAGGTTAGAATTTTTTTTTTTTTTTTTTTTTACAATGGAAAAAGTGTAATTTTTTTTTCTGTCATTACTCAGACTAGGGAAGGAATTTTTCCTCAGACTTTCCAAGTAAAAATTGAACATCCAAATGAAATATGGAAATTTTGTCTCAAAAGTGAATATTTTGACCATTCAGCATGTCAGTTTTGTGTGTTTATATCTCAAACTGTTTTGCAGCCTGATATTGCTCAGGATCGAGCAATGACACTAGTCCACTAACAGGAATGCTATAATAAAGCACAGAAGCATTTTCCATCTACAAAGTGCTTCAGTTATTAACCATCTAAGCCTCACAGCACTCTTACGCGGTAGGCAAGTAGTATCGTTCCCATTGTACATATGGGGAAACTGAGATGGAGAGATTAAGTAACCCACTCAGGGCCTTAGGATGAATCAACAGAGCGAAGGTTAGAATTTGTGAGATGATGATGATGATGATGATGATGGCGCGCAGTCACCAGGTTGTATTGTGTCCCTCTTTTGAATATTTTGCTAGGAGAAAACGAACGTATTGAGCAATAAATCAGGATTCCCCATCACGCTTAGTGTTGTATTAGGCAATGTTTATAGCAAAATGAATTATTTGATTCCCCCAACAATCTAATGTTGATAAATCCAAAGTAACGCACATTGGAAAACATAATCCCAACTATACATGTAAAATGATGGGGTCTAAATTAGCTGTTACCACTCAAGAAAAAGATCTTGGAGTTACTGTGGATAGTTCTCTGAAAACATCCACTCAATGTGCAGCAGCAGTCAAAAAAGCGAACAGAATGTTGAGAATCATTAAGAAAGGGATAGATGTTAGGACAGAAAATATCATGTTGCTCCTATATAAATCCATGGTACGCCCACATCTTGAATATTGCATGCAGATGTGGTCGCCCCATCTCAAAAAAGATATATTGGAATTTGAAAAGGTTCAGAAAAGGGCAATAAAAATGATTAGGGGTATGGAACAGCTTCTGTAGGAGGAGAGATTAATAAGACTGGGACTTTTCAGCTTGGAAAAGAGATGACTAAGGAATGACATGATTGAGGTCTATAAAATCATGACTGGTGTGGAGAAAGTAAATAAGGAAGTGTTATTTATTCCTTCTCATAACACAAGAACTAGGGGTCACCCAATGAAATTAATAGGCAGCAGGTTTAAAACAAACAAAAGGAAGTCTTTTTTTCACACAATGCACAGTCAGTCTGTGGAACTCTGCCAGAGGATGTTGTGAAGGCCAAGACTATAACAGGGTTCAAAACAGAACTAGATAAATTCATGGAGGATAGATTCATCAATGGCTATTAGCCAGGATGGGCAGGGATGGTGTCCCTAGCCTCTGTTTGCCAGAAGCTGGGAATGGGCGATGGGATGAATCACTTGATGATTACCTGTTCTGTTCATTCCCTCTGGGGCACCTGGCACTGGCCACTGTCGGAAGACAGGATACTGGGCTAGATGGACCTCTGGTCTGACCCAGTATGGCCGCTCTTATGTTCTTGATGCTGATGGATCAGAAAGGTAACAAGTTACAAGGCTTTTCATATTGTACCAACAGTACCACCTTCTTGCAAACGAACCTGTTTGTGCCCCTGGTTTTATTAGCTGCATTTAAATTTCTTTCTCTGTATTTGGTCCTACTCACATGTTCATCATTTGAGGCTTGTAATGCTCTTCTGTGGCTTCACTTGTAGCCTGTATTAGGAGCTTATGGCACATATTTGAGCTAGCATCTGTGGATAATTGAAGGAATAAGCTGTTAGGCATGTTCCAGGCCTGTGTGACAAGAAGGCAGAAGTCTGTCTCACCACCATCGCCACCACTGAGGAGTTTGTGGTTTGACATAGTCAATAGCATGGCTGCGGAGAGAACTAGATTGCTTTCACAGATGATCAGGTATGTTTTGTATTCGCCCAGTCCACTTTCTGCTGCTGTCTTTATATCCACTTGTTCTTTGAGTGATGGTCCCTATGTGCATGAGTGGTGGGTGGAGCCCCACTTCGGGGAGGCTAGCCCCCGGCTCCGCCCCTTCTCCCCACACACCCGCCCCCAGTGCCAGAGCCCCGAGGCTCCCTCCCTCCTGCAGCTGGAGACCCCCTGTGCCTCTCCTGTTAGTTAGCTTAGTTCTCTCTGCCTCAGGGAGTTTCTCCCTGTGGATAGAGACTATTGCAAGAGGGACTATGCTAGGAGCTGTCTCCTGCCCTGTTCCTTCTCTGTCAGTGACAAACACTAGTTCTGCCTTTATTGTCACCAATTGCAGTGTCTGCCAGTCTTTCTCTCCCTGAACTCGTGAAGGATGAGAACTCCACTTGCAGAAGCAACTCATGGAGCAGGCTATGAGGCCCCATTTGGATCCAGTCTGGGGTAACCCCCCTGTACAGTGTCCTCAGACCACGATCAGCACCCCTCTGGAGTAAAGGCCAAAACACTTAATCCTAAGAAACCCTTTCATGAGAGTAAGAGGATATGACCACAGGCATAAGTACAGATCCCCATCCAGAACTGCCTCTAAGGCCTGGTCTACACTACGACTTTAATTCGGATTTAGCTGCGTTAATCCGAATTAACCCTTCACCCGTCCACACTACAGAGCCAGTTAATTCGAATTAAAGGGCACTTAAAATCGATTTCTGTACTCCACCTCGACGAACGGAGTAGCGCCTAAATCGATTTTGTTAATTCGAATTAGGGTTAGTGTGGCCGCACACCACCGAATTACTGTGGTTAAAGTAATGGGGTAGTGTGGCCGCACACCACCGAATTAATGTGGTTAAAAACCGAATTAATGTGCTTAGTGTGGCCGCGCACAATCGAATTTATACAACCTGTTTCCCAAATTCGAATTATCTAAATTCGGATTAATCCTGTAGTGTAGACATACCCAAAGACAAAGGATCCCTCCTCATCTCAGTTCAAGTTGGGTAAGTTCTCGCATATGGGCCCTAAGGAGTTAGGTTTGCATAAACTTCCTTTTCAAGAGGGTAAGGCATGAAGGAAGAAGGATCCAGTGGTACCAGCTCCGTCCCACAAACCAAAAGATCAGTACCCACCGGTCCCATTTGGGAGTTCCAAACTGGACCCCCTTTGACAGTTCTGACACACTCCTTGTGGAATCCTCCAAATACAAGACCATTTGACAGCCCAGATCTGCTGTCCCCTCCTCAAGGGGATCGTCAGGAAGGATCGAAAACTTTACTTCATCAGAGGATATTTTGGCTTTCTCCAACCCAAAGTCTCCTCTTGGGCCTGGTCCTCCTTGGAGACATCACTACTCCTGAAGAAACCACCTTGAGGAGAAGGGGATCCTCACCTATTGCATCCACAACTTGGAGCATTCTCCCACCGGTATTGATTGTACCACCAATAGAGTGGGAGTCTATTTCATTGAGCCAATATGATGCTTCAGATGTGTATACCTTTTCTCCCTCTGAAGGGAAACAAACCCAGACAGAACGCGTGGAAAGTATTGGAACCATCCAGCTCCTTTGGGATACGGCTACCCTGACATAGAGTGCACATGTTCAATGGCAGTTCAATCTGTTCTCAACCAAAGCAGGAAGGAGTCTACTAGGCGAAGCATTTCTGGAAGCATTTCTCCTCTTGTTATCCCCAGAATCCATTGGGAATCCTGTTATTAATACCTACTAGCCCTTAAGACATTAAGCTTCTCTGGGACCATCTTGCAGCAATCAGCACCTTTCATTTTCCAGTTGATGACCAGACTATCTTTACTCATCCTGCGACGACTAGATTCCTGAAGGGACTACTTAGAACTTTCCCAACAGTGGTGAAATCCACACCACAAGGGGATCTCAGTCTCATCCTTTGTTCTCACCAAAACTCACTTCTAACCATTAGCCACCTATTCTATATCTCATTTCTCAATAAAAGTCGCCTTTCTAATCGCCATCACATCAGCCAGGGCCACTCGTGGCAGATCTGCCCCATACCATTTCTCATAAAGAGAAGGTTTCTATTTGTCTCGACTCAAAATTCATCCCTATAGTAATTTCAGAGTTTCACATGAATGAAACCATCCACTTACTGGTATTTTTTCTGAAACCTCATGCCTTTGATCAGGAGAGAAGGGTTCACTTTCTAGATGTTTGATGGGCTCTGGCATTTTACCTACAAAGCAACTAGGAAAATACCTAGACTTTTTATCACTCTAGCAGAGCAATCAAGAGGTCAAGCTCTATCTGCACAGAGACTTTCAGTGGATCTCAGGTTGCATCATCCTTTTGTTACCAACTAGCTCAAATTCCCGCCCTCATCCCTATCCCAGAAGGGGTGAGATCCCATTCCATCAGAGAGCAAGCAGCCCCTGCAGCATATCTGTGAGATGTACCCTTACTAGATAGATGTAAGGTGGCTACCTGGAGCTCCATACATATCTTTACAAAAAATTACGCTTTGGTTGCACCCATATCCTGTTCGACTACTACTTACAAATCTCCCATGTGTTGAATGCACATAAAGACCATCACTTGAATAAGAAATGGAGGTTACTTACCTGCAACTGGAGTTTCTTCGAGATGTGTGGTCCCTCTCTGTATTCCATTACCCGCCCTCTGTTCCCGCTATTGCACATCATGACGAGAATTGTAGTAAGAAAAGGAACTGGAGTGGCATCCGTCTGCACTGCCCTTTGTATCCTCAGATCAGAGCATGAGGAGAACTGTGTGTGAGCAGACCAATGCACACTGTTTACTAAAAATTTCCAGACTCAGGTGCACGCATGTGTGGAATACACAGGGACCTCACATCTCGAAGATCCTCCAGTTACAGGTAAATAACTTCAATTTACTCAGTAGATCTTCCTCTTTCTCTCTGTTAATGTGTGGTCAGAGGCATTCAGAACAGTTTCTGATTCTTATGCATGTTGCTAACCTATGCATTTAAATCAGCGTAGAAGATATAATTCTATTGCAGTAGACAACTAGAGGTCCCAGTGTGGGACCAGGATCCCATTGTGGTCCAGTGTACCTATATAATAAAAAGATAGCCCCTGCCTCAAAGAGCTAAACTTATGAGAAGTTTCAGTTGGAGCAGAAAATGGGGGCTGTAGGGAGGAGATGACAGTGAACACCTCTAGTAAAGATTTAGTAGCAGGTGATGTAGTAAGGTTTATTGCTCAGATTTTGCTTATACTTGGGCTTGACAGAACTCAATTTGTTTTTTGTAACTTTGATGGATAATATCAATGTTTATTTTTAAGCATTTTTTCAGTTTTATTGATTTGAAATTTTCACAGCTATGGGAAATTATGGGGGAGACATAATTATTTAATGACAGTAGACATTGAGAAAAGCTTTATACATTGTTAAAATACATTGTCAATATAACATCAAAATATACAAAATAAATATCCTTCAATCCACAAATCAAACATGTTTTTACTACTCATTTGCCAGTCAGTTTGTAAGAAGTCTAATTCAAAGATCTAAATCCCTGGATTTTGACTCTAGTAAGTTCTCATGCAGCATTTTTCTTTCTTTACCTATCTGTAAATTTCTGTTATTGCTGGAAATACTTTTTCATTGGTTTGTGTGTGTACAGTGATATTGATGTTTAACATTTACAGATAAAAAGCTAATTCTTCCAAGGCTACTCTTACTACAGTATCTGCTGTAACTGGGAAAATATATGAACAAAATACATTTTCCAATGGAGAATTCTTGTTTTATTGTGTCTGTTTACCACTTCAGTAATGCACCTCCCCCCCCATCATTAGTGGGAATTAACAAGATTCTTCCATTGGCCTTTATATTTACCTTTTTAGGAGTCTGCGTACATGTATTTTAAGCAGTGTAATTCCCCATGTTGTGCTGGCAAAAAAACATGCACACCAGGAGGATTGTTTAATATGTTTGTATATTTACTTTGTAATTGTAGCTCATTGAAACAAAAAGGAAAAAAAACCTAACGCTTTGCAATTTTGCTAAGCAGCTGTAATACAAAAGTTAAATCCCTTCAGTATTCAGACATTTACAATCAATCTTTTGTTGCTGCCTCAAACATTTTAAGGTTTTATTTTCTTCATAAACTAAGCTGAACTACTGAATAAACTTTGTAATGTCTTTTAAAATGTGAATACTGGGCCTAATGGATGGTTAATGTTCATGCACTTAGCATCACTTGCAATCATTTGTGTTTGCGAGCAGCTTTCAAAATGCGGAGTCTGATGTGAAGGATGGACCTTTTTAAGGCCTTGGTCTGGAACTGACGTTGTATTGGCAATGAGCAGTTTGTAATTAAGTATGGTTCAGTAACCTGAGACATTATCTCTTAATGATGCTTGAAGGCCCAAAGGAGAGTAAACAGGCTGAATATCAGAATGTGGTTAAGGCTTTGCTCACCACATCTCCTCCCGCTGTGAGAGGTTATGCAAGGAAAGTCAGGTTCTTCAAAATATCCCAGTGCAACAACTCTGGGCTGAGCAGGCACCGCAGGGTTCTGATAACTTCAGTAGCATGCTGTGCTGAGGCTGCTTATGGTGTTTGCATAGCAGGGGCCATGACAGAGTACCTCCTGCAGCATCCGGGGTGGGAAAAACTCCCTGCAGGGAGACTAGGAGAGGGGGAAATACAACCTTTCCAGTGGAAACCTATGAAGAGAGAGTATGAGGGGGTAGCCGTGCACGAAAGCTTATGCTCCAATACATCTGTTAGTCTTAAAGGTGCCACAGGACCCTCTGTTGCTTTTTCTGAAGAGAGACTAATTTCTATGTGGATTGAAAGGTGCTCTTTGGGTTGCTGTTGTATTTTCTTTCAGTGGGAGAATAGAACCCTCTGCTTTAGCCACTTTCTTTAAGGAGAGAATAGAACGGCGTCCAGTGTTGCACTTTGGAGGGGCTCGGATGTAAAATGGAGACATCCCATATTAACCCTGTGTCTGCCGTGCACAGGAGGGTTCCACAAGGAGCTTTCCCAGCTACTGGACAGAGGAATAAAACTGCACTACTCCATCTCATTTTTGCAAGTTCCAGTTTTCTTTAGCAGCTCTCCCCATTCCTTAGCATGTTAGTGATGCCAGTGATTGTCTGTTAATTCCTGTTCAAGTTAGTATATGCGCTTTGGGAAATTGCTCTTAAGGGTCTAGTCTCCTTAATCGGTGTGTGTGGCTCCCATTAACTTTAATAATAGTTTCATATGCAGATGGAGAATGGTATAGCATGTGTATGTATCTGTTAAATGGAGGAGGTCACATTTTAGCTTTCCTCAAGTAGGAACAGATGTTTGTTACTAAGTTGTTACTTTCGAACCCTCTTCCAAGAGGCTTTTCCAAGTCAATTCCATTAGGGCTTTTCACATTCTCCAGAGAATCCCTTTTAAAATCCTACAAGAAAGAGCTGGGAGCAGTTTGCTTTTAAGGCTTCTGCATTAATAGGGACTATTAGTGTTGTTTAGTTTATGGATATACTGGTTAGAGCTTTAAGTGATAGGTCACAATTCAATGTGTAGCAGTGGGAGAGAATTGTTGTTTGACTTCCGTAGCTTTTATATTTTTCCTGACTCTGCTGAATCCATTTAGAGCACAGAGAACAGATTTCCCCCCCCTCTTTAAACAAACTATTGAAAGGTTTTGTGACGCTTTGGTTTTTTAATTTTCTCACGTTAAGCCACCTGTGAAATAATTGCACTCAGACCACAGTGGATTTCTGCTCTTGAAATGCCACCAGTTTTAGCTGTATATATTGGTCTGGAGAAATATGCTTTCCAGTTTGAGCAGTATCTGTAGTTGGTATGAATTATAGATCCTAATACTAAGGCCTTGTCTGCATTACAAAATGAAGTCAATCTAAGTCAACATACAGCCACTGCAGCAATTACCGCGGTGGTTCATGTCCACGCTACACCTCCTCTGTTGGTGATGCGTGTCCTCACCAGGAGCACTTCCACCAACTTAACTGTGTGGGGCATTGACAGCCAGAAGCCCCCTCGCAACCGCCAGGGGCTGACAGCTTGGGCTATAAGCCCTGTGGTGGCTGGGTTCTAGCTGTGAGTCCCGAGGTGGGGTAGACAGCCAACAGGCGATGTAAGTAACACAGTGGCAACACCAGGGGTGGGCAAACTACGGCCCGCGGGCCACATCTGGCTCACCAGCTGATTTAATCTGGCCCTCGAGCTCCCACTGGGGAGCGGGGTCGGGGACAGCTCCGTGCGTGCGTGCAGCGGCTCTGCGCGGCTCCTGGAAGCAGCAGCATGTCCTCCCTCCGGCACCTATGCGTAGGAACAGCCAGGGGGCTTGGCATGCTGCCTCTGCCCCCACAGCTCCCATTGGCTGGGAACTGTGGTCAATGGGAGCTGCAGGGTCGGCGCCTGTGGAGGGGCAGCGTGCAGAGCCTCCTGGCCTTGCCTCCGTGTAGGAGCCGGAGGGGGGACATGCCGCTGCTTCCGGGAGCTGCTTGTGGTAAGCGCCGCCTGGAGCCTGCATCCCATAGCCCCTCCCGTACCCCAACCCACTGCTCCAGCCCTGATCCCCCTCCTGCCATCCGAACCCATCGGTCCCAACCTTGAGCACCCTCCTATACCCCAAGCCCCTCATCCCCAGCCCCATCCCAGAGCCCACACCCCCAGCCAGAGCCCTCACCCCCTCCTGCACCCCAACCCCAATTTTGTGAGCATTCATGGCCCGCCATACAATTTCCATACCCAGATGTGGCCCTCGGGCCAAAAAGTTTGTCCACCCATAGTCTACACAGACACTGTGTTGCCTTAACTACGTTGACCTAAGCGGTACGCCTCTCATGGAGGTGAAGTTATTAGTAAGGCTTGGATTTTATCACGGAGGCTGCGGAAGTCACGGAAACCATGACTTCCGAAGACCTCAGTGAATTTAGCCCACAGGTGGCTCGGAGCTGCAGGGTCCCAGGGCAGCCAGGAGCTGCAGGGTCCCCCTGCCACCCAAGGCAGTGGGGCCTCCAAGCTCCGAGGTGGTGGGGGTACCCCACAGCTCCTGGCTGCCACAGGCCGTGGGGGACCCCCGCAGCTCCCAGCTGCTGCATGCGGCGGGGGGAGGGCTCCTAGTAGCTGACAGTGAGGGGGGGACCCTGCAACTCCTGGCTGGCCCCTGCAGCTTCCAGCCTCTGGTGGTGGGGGACCCCACAGCTCAGAGCTATGGGGGATCCTGGAGCTCTGAGCCCCTATGGGTGGTGGGGGCCCCCAGAACTCCCAGCCAGGCTCCTGCAGATGCCTAGCAGCTCCCCATTTTGTGATGGATATTTTTCGTAAAAGTTGGACAGGTCACGGGCTTCCGTGCATTTTTCTTTATTGCCCATGACTTTTACTAAAAATATCCGTGAAAAATATCTTAGCCTTAGTTATTAGGTCAGTGTAGTGAGCAACTTACATCGGCGGGAGCAACATTGTAGTATAGACACCGACAGATCGACGTAAGGCAGCTTATGTCAACCTAACTCAGAAGTAGAAAAGGATGCTTAACTCTGGAGTGGGCTGAAGATTTTATCTACTTACAAATCACTGTGGAATGGTCAGCAAGTCAGTTGCCTTTAACCCAGTAATTGTGCACATAGATAGCTTCAACAGATGAGGTACCTCCTCGTAAATTATTCCATTGCAACCATTGGTCTCTTCCAATTTTGGGCCTAATACTGCCATCCTTCTTCCCATGAGTAGTCCCACTGAGTAAAATTTTCAAAAGTGATTAAGTCCTATTGCTTTGCAATGGAACTTAGAAGCCTAAGTAACTGAAGCCTATTGGATAATTTTACCTATTGACTATTGGCTACAGGATCCGGCCTCATATTTATAACTTATCCTAAAGATGCCCTTTATAGTTTGGTTGCCTGGTTAACAATGGTTCACTTTCTTATCGACTTTGCAGCAGAGGTGAAATGACATGAAAAAAGCTTGGAGGGGTCTAGAGTGAGAATGCAGTAGACTTGTGCCCCCTCACTGCAGCTGGGGAAATTGTGAGGGAACGTATCCCCTGCAGCGACTGCATCTATGCTTTGCAGCCCTGTAGCTGAGAATTGGAACGGTTTGTGGTCTATGGCAACCCACAGAGGTGTTGCTTTGTTGCAATGAAACACTCTGGTAAAACTGTACAAAGGTTAGTTTTCCAACTTTCCTATCTTAGATGTTAGGTAAATATTACATCAGCTAGAATGTAAAGCATGTGTCATTTATGCTAGACTAGACAAATCTGGAGAGTACAGTAACTCCTCACTTAACGTTGTAGTTATGTTCCTGAAAAATGCAACTTTAAGTGAAACGATGTTAAACTAATCCAATTTTCCCATAAGATTTAATGTAAATGCGGGTGGTTAGGTTCCAAGGAAATTTTTTGGGGGCAGACAAAAGGCATTATATACTGTACAGTACTGTACTGTGGTGGGGAGGTGCCCCTGGCTTACCCCTGGGGCTCAGGGCTGGGGGTGCAGCGTCTGGGAGGGAGTTAGGGTGCGGGAGGACGCTCAGGGTGGGGGTGCGGGAGGAGGCTCAGGGCTGGGGCAGGCAGGAGGTGCAGAGCACTTACCTGGGGCAGCTCCTGTTTGGTAAAGAGGGTGTGCAGGTGGCTCTGTGCAGCGCGACACCGCCCCCATGGCCGTGATTCTGGGAGCTGCCCACCCCACCCCCTGGCAGGCAGGGCCACCTGGAACGCAGGGGCTTTAGGGACTGCAGGGCCCTGGGCTAAGGGGGCCCCGGGGCCCTGGCCTTCAGCTCTAAAGCCCCTTTCAGAATGCAGCCCTGCAAGCATGGGCCGGAGGACTCAGGAGGAACAGGGGCAGCCGCGCAGCCAGTGGCCGGAGAGAAGCAGCGCTTTCCCCTTCAAAGTGCTGCTTCTCTCCAGCCGGCTGGCCCTGCCTGCCCAGGGGGCGGGCAGCTTCCCCGCTTGCTCGCTCCCTCCCTACCTCCCTCCCAGAAAGTCCTAAGCGCCACCAAACAGCTGTGGGAAGTGCTGGGAGGGAGGGAAGAAGGAAAGGGGAGGAGGCAGAGAAGAGGAACTTGTGCAATGCTTCCTTGTAAAGTCAGCCAAATGACGTTATAAGGGCGCATTGCACAACTTTAAACGAGTATGTTCCCTAATGGAGCAGCGACGTAACTTCGAAACAACGTTAAGCGGGAGGATGTTAAATGAGGAGTTACTGTATACTGAAGGGAGCAATTTTGTATTAGTGTGATGAGGGAGGAAGATGATTTAATGGGTCCTCTCTCAATTCTATTCTCTGCAATAGACGGTAAAATCCACAATTTTTCTCTGCCATTTTCTTCCCCTAGCCTTCTTTTCCACAGTAGATCATATTGTCAATGCCTATGCTTGACGTTCAGGTTTCTTCAGACTGCACCAAATGTTGACATTGATCCAGCATGGACTGTAGAGCACAGGTATCTAGGAGACTGCCAGTGCTCGTTTGGAAATATGCTGTGGTTTGATTGGAAGGCCATTTGCATCAGCGAGGGTTTGTATGGGGGAGGGGGTTAAAAATTGAAATGATATATGTGAAATTGGAAGTTGTCTTGCTAGTATGTACATACATGTTTGGCATGACAATGTTCTGTTACTTCGGCTGAACTATTTAATCATTTTATATGGAAGATGGGAATCCAATACAGTAGTTCACTGTACAGTTACTGACTTGCTGCATCCTGATTTCTTTACAGATCTGTTGCATATGCTGACCAACTAGACACCCATTTATCTGTTTTTATTACATATGTGTACTTTAATAAGTAAAGTTTTTTTCTGATTTTTCTTTGACCTACAGACTGCCTTCAGATATACATGTGGAGCTCTCCATGACTTCTGTGTACGTATCTGAGGGAAGAATTTGGCATTTCATTTTTATCAGAATAAATGCTCAGCCATTTAGCAATCCAGCTGGCATGCAGTTTGGTATAATGTAAGACCTGTGCTGTAGCAGGACTGCTTAATAATTTTAAAGTATCCCCATTAAAAACTTGATTTTAGTACAGGCATGTGCACATACTAAACAAATATACAGTGTCTGCTCCTGCAGTCCTTCATGTAGACAAAACTTTCACTTACTTAAATACAACTGTTTGCCCAGGCAAAGACTGTAGAATTGGCAGATATGCTCTATGTGTGTGAGTACCACACACACACTTTGTACTTTCAGCTTTTCATTCTCAGTCTAATTTTAGCCCTGGGATAAAGCTGGAAGTTGAAGTTGTGAGCGCAGCTTTTTCTATTAGCGCTTTCCCAAAATATTCCTTTGGCTGCATACACATTTGCTTATTATCGCCTTTTCTCTTTTCCCTTTATACCTTACAGCTTCTGACATGAAGAAAGATATAGAGACCTTAATAGCAGAGGAAAGAGCAGAGATCATCGCCAAGTATGAAAAGGTACCGACCTCATTTTTCCTCCATTAATCTGCTCACCAGGCATGGGACTCCTGGTAGCTAAGCTGTCTGGGGAAAGCAGGAACGTGTCATACAGGGTGTGATGTCTTCATTCAGACCTCATGCCAGTAACAAACTACACAAACACAATCTTTTTTTCTGCCTGCAGAACTTTTTAAGGGTACAGGTGACGTGACAGTGTGTATTTAGTCATCCGTGATGGGTTTTCGGCAGATAGGCTCAGGCAGGGGCCTATGTCAGGTATACAAATACAGGTTCTGCCTATTCTACCTGAACAAGGTCAAAATATTTGGCCTATGGTAAGTACTCAGGCTATGGAACCAAATTGGAGAGCTTTCATCACCAGTCCATTTTTCCCTTTCACTCTGGGCTCCCAGTTTTTTCTCATTCAGACCTCATCATTTGGCACACGCCACAAATCCTGTGACCAAGAAAGTGACAGTCTCAGCACAGAGAGTGAATGGTCTTGAAGACTGAATTAAAACTAATATATTCCTCTCGCCTTCTGTATCACCTTACAGACAGGAATGGAATAAGCCACATACCACCCCAAAGATGGTCTTCCTAGTTCAGGGTTGACACATAGCAGCAGGACAGTATGGAGGGAAGTCTGCATGGGTGAGGCCTGTGCCTCATCAAATCTGTAGACTGAGTGGATTTTAATCACCAGGTTGCTCAGTCCAGTACCAGCTTCTGAGTGCTCAGGACAAACATGTGCACATGCTGATGGCCACACACTTGTGTTTCCTCCAGTCATGACTCTTGTGTCTCCTTTTGCTTTGTAGGGAAGGCAGGAAGGAGCTCATATTGACCCATGGGAAGATGCTGACTTCACCCTGTATAAAGTCACAGACAGATTTGGATTTCTGCAGTAAGTTACTCGTTTCTCCTCCCAGACACCCTTCAATGAAATAGATGTGGTGCTGTCATACACTCCGTGCAGGAGGATGTCCTGTAACAGCTCCAGCAACCTCAGTGCAGGCTGCTGTATGAATTTATTTGATCAAACCCAAATATCTAGAAAGGAATGGCAGTGTATCTTCTTCGGCATCCAAGCGTGTGGAAACCTTCTGATGTCAAAATGTCTTATTTAGACATTTTTGATCAATTTTCAACATTCCCAGCTTGAAACATTTTGGCTTATTGAACCAAGTCGAAACATTCAGGTTATTTCAATGTAGTACTGCATTTGTCTAAGGTGGCGCAGTGCATCATGGGAACTGTAGTTCAGGAGCCTCATGTCCCAGTTCTCTATGGGCTGGGATCCCCAGTTGCACTGAATCTCCCAGGATGTGGTCATGGGACGCCCATGATGCACTGCAGCAGTTCCACCAGAGGAGAGAGCAGTGGATCATGAGAGACGTAATCCAGCTAGGGAGCCCCCCCCCTCGTAGAAGAGAATGGGAGCATGAGGCACCTGAACTACAACTCCCATGAGGCACCATGACAGCTCAGGCAGATGTAGTGCAATGACAAACTGACTTGAAATGAAAAGTTTCAATTTGGTTTGACAACCAAAAGCTTTGAATTGTCGACCTGACCTGAAACTAAATACTTTGTTTCTATTTTCCCAACAGAAAATCAAAATATTTACAAAATCAAAAGTTTCCTGGGGAAACTGTATTTTTCTGTTGAAAAACCATTGACAGAAAATTGCTGGTCAGCTCTACTAAGCAGTCTCTTTAAAACAGCTCTAAGGTTTGCGTGATTGATTGTCCTCTGATAGACCATCTCTATAAGGCAACTAATTTTCCCTTGGTCCCTCAGGTGTAGTCAATTTAAGACTGCTTGTTTGCATTGTACTGTATATTGTGATCCATACCCCTGTTGCTTGTCGATACAATCCAATCCTTAATCTTTCAGTGAGCATGAACTGCCATCCCGCAGTGCAGTGGAAGAGAAGGTAAGAGCTGTCAGCTTTACTACCTATGTGGATCACACCTTGCAAAATATGGTGCTAACTGGGAAGGTGCTTAGGTCTGCCTTTTAAACAGCAAATACAGACTTTGCAGCATGGCCCACTAATCAGATTTTCTCCAAAAATATAAAAACCAGCATCTCTTAAGCTGATGCTCTGAAGTTAATGGAGCGGCACCTTAGCACAAAGTTACAGGAAGTGCTCAGTGAGGAGTAGTTTCATAATGCTGTGGTACAGGTGTGAGCTCGGTAGGAGAGCCTAGATGGCACCTGAGAAGGCAGTGGAACTCTCAATACTGCAGCTGAGCTTGGAGTAGGGAGGGGGAAAGCTGTGGAATTTCTTTAGTCCTGTGCAGCAGTTCTGACATGGAGAGGAGTGGAAGATAGGAAAATGCCATGAAGTTGCAGGATAGATCTTCACAAGAAGCAGTGTGAGAGCATAAAACAGAAGTGATCTATTCACAACAGGCCTGATCAGACCTTCCAGTTAATGGTTGCACTTTTTTTCTTTCAAATCTTGTTTCCTTTCCCTTTCAGTTTCATTATTATTAGAGCTTTTTATTTCATTGGTCCAGACTTTGGATAATTTATTGGTCTTGCTCCAGTGAAATCATAAAACTTTATTTAAGACTTATAGGCAGGAAAGAGGTTGATAGTCAGCCCCTGCTGAGAGAGTGGTCTCATCTATTGTACCACTTGCTCTCTATAAGCATGGTGGCAGAGATCAACAGGCTGCAGCTTAAAGTCAGATGGGCATCCAGATGCATTAGTGACTCTGAAAATCTCAGCCTAAATGCTTGATCCTCACTGGATGAAAAATGGAAAAGTCTTTGGGTATCCTGCTCCCCGTTCATGTCTCCTTAAAGTTTTTCTGTGTTTCTGTTCCTCCTGTGATGAGTGCTAAACCACCTAGCTAACTGTTAGTTGCATATCTGCAGGCATGGCTAGTTACTCTGTGTAGATGAAATGAGTGCTGCAGTGGGGGAGGTCAGGATCAACTTCCACAAGGAAGTATTGGGAACCCACGTTTAGAAACATTAATGAAGCTTAGGAGGGCTCGACTGAGATGCAGTATTTCTAAACATCTGATTCAGCTGAGACTAGATGCTAGATCCCATTCCATCACTTTAGGAGGGGCTAGATTGCTCCAGCTCACTGCAGGAGACCTATGCAGTTAGAGGATATTTCTCTACAAGTTCAAAAGCCCCAATTAAAAAAAAATAGATGAATACACTTTTTATTTTGAGATCACAAAGCTTAAAGGTTCTAAGTGGCGTCCTCTTATCAACTACACTGCCACTGGAAATAAACTAAAGTTCACCTCAAAACAAAAATCCCTATAACATGCTTGGATTGCGAATGATAAGGGGTGACTGAGCTCAGCTGGTAAAGTTGCAGCCGTTTGACCTCAAGGGAGCTGATTTGACTCTGGGTTGTGGTAACATGAATGTCTAGTTTTGAGATCAGGACTCTGACTGGGCTTAATTCCCCTGTAGTATACTTCCAGATAGACACAACACAGGGTAATTTGTGGCTGGATGAACTCCTAAGTATCTGCTACCTATCAAGGAAATTCTCCTGTGAAAGAATTGTCTGTGTATCGTGCTGATTTTTTTTCACTACTGTGTGTAGAAATTGTCTATCCCTGTAAGTACTTTCCCCTCAGTTATGTCCTCTGTCGCAGATACAAAAGGGTAGGGTGGGGGGTGAATGTGAAATGTCATTATCATCCTCATTCAGTTTAACTTTATGATGAGTTTTGTGCTTTCACAAGGAACATTTCTGTAATGTTTGTTTTGAAATGACACTTTTAGCAAAAGCTGCAGGAGATTGAACGAGTGGACAAATGGCTGAAGATGCTGAAGAAATGGGGCAAATACAGAAATAGTGACAAGGTGAGGAGATAAAAACAGACACTTGTAGTACTATAGGGAGAGAGATGGTGATATCGTTCCCTTTGTGCTTGTCATTTTTTACAAAGGTTTATAAAGAAACCGGAAACCCTTGAAAAATGCCTTATTTATTCTGCCTTTTAAAGTTTAATAGTGTGTTGGCTGAATAGAAGTGCTTACTGTTGTGACATACAGGGCCAAACTTTAAGAGGGCCTCCTAAACTCTGCCTGCAAATTTGGCACTTGTGCCCATTTGTGCAAGCAAAAAAACAACAACCATGCTTGTGAGCCTGACTGGGCACTGCATGCATATGTGCAGCTTCCTGTCCATGCACAACTTAGGAGGCCCCTTGAAAATGTGGGTAAGAGCCTAGATTTCTAGGCCAGTTTCCTTGACAGATAAATATGGGGGATATTTTTATTTGCCTAGGATTTACCTGTATACTATGTATCCTGATGCTGGTTTGATTGTCTGAACCCATTTGGCTGCTAACTGAGGCTATTGTGTGAACATCACCAATATGCCAAAATACAGGACTTAAAATAAACTCTATGCAGAACAGCAATGAAAAACCGAGTTATTTTAAGAGGTCATCTAAAAATCACAGCGTGAATCCAAACACATTTACTTAGCTTCTAGACTGTAGATGGAATAGGAGGGAAGCATGAAACCAAAACTGCACTGGTGAGAGTACTCTGAGAGGATGTGGGCATACCTTGGGTAAGAATTCAAAAACCCAAGGTCCTTTGTGCTCTGTGGGGATCTTAAATATCCCATAACTTTTCTCATACAAGTAGGAATTTTTCCAGATGTCTTTGCAAAAATACCCTCTGCTGCTCCTTTTCACTCCCCCTACTGTTGTACTGCTCTCTAATTCAAAAATGGTTGCATTTCATTAGTGGTGTGTGTATGTGGTGTGTAAAGCACTTCTGGATTCTTTGTGTCATTAGTATATTTACTAAAAGAAATGCATGTATTCTAACTGAATTCTCAGATGAAAAAAGGAAAAACCTGTCACCACATCACTATCTCCGTCTGTGTGAATGGTGGTGGGTGTTCTCACTGGCAGCTGTCATTTTGCAGCTGCTTCCTAGCAGGAAGTCCAGACTGTTGACATGTCTGTTCTGTTCTTCCTGCTTGTGTGTAATTCTAGTTGGTATCAACATAACATTACTTAACACAGGGCAGAGAGTCTACATTTTGGGGACAAGACTGGGAGCCAGGACTCCTGGGTTCTATAGTTTAGCTATGCTTCTTAATTTATTGAGAATTTGGATGAGTCATTTAACCCCTCTGTGCTTCCATTTCCCAATCTGTCAGTATTTGTACACCTGTAGACTTGGTCCTGCCTCAGCACAGGAGGCTGGACTAGATGACCTCTTGAGGTCCCTTCCCACCCTACATTTCTATGATTCTGTGATCGCCTGGAAAGCTTCATTGATGTTTCTAATGTGCTTTGAGATCTTCAGATGAAAAGTGTTTAGAAATAGACAAAGCATATTGCTTTGTCTATTTTAAAAAAAAAAAAGTAAAATATAACAGCACTTACGTTTTAATTCTCCAGCATTTCCCAGGCAGTAGTAGGATGAGATGGCACAATGCCAGTGAAGAGGTGGGCAGGCATGTAGTCCACAGATCTCAACTTTAATTAGCAGAGGTCAGGCAACACCCTTGTTTATGACCTAACAGGGAATGCCAAGATAAAGTATTTTTATAGTTACTTTGTGAATATAGTTGATTCCCAGCACCAGTCTCGCTTCCTACTTGTCTAGACTTGGTAGTATAAAAATGATATATTTTTCTATTTCTGCAGTGGAAGATACAAAAAATTACACAACCGTTCACTCTTGAGTGACCTCATTCAATAGAAACGTGCAGAATGTATATTTTTATAGTCTTCGTAGAGACTCCTAGTAGGGACTTGAATCCAGTTGCAGGATCTAAATAGATGGGGAACTGTGGGACAATGATGACCTTGACATTACCAAGCATCAGAACAGAGTCACGTGATCCCACATTCAACATGATTTTAAGAGGAGCTGTAGTTCTAGAGCAATCAGTTGTGAAGATACATAAACATTCTCAATTTTATTGAAGAAACAAAACAGATTTTTCAAACTTTACATTGATGCCAATCTGGGTATGAAAGGGGCAGGGACATACTTTGTTTGAATTTTATAGCTCTTCTGTGTTCAATTCAATGTTCTTTCAGTCATTCTCTATCACTCGGTAACCTCAGTAGGGAAAAATATGGGAGCCCTCCAGTGGCCATAATAATCCCTCTAACTTAAAAAATCAGTCCTAAGTGGTTGGTAGCTTATTGGATAAAGTGTCCTCTATTCTAGAAGGATTGAACCAGGTCCTTCAGCTCTTAGTTCTTCTTAATGCAAACCTTACTGACCTAAATGGAAGTTTTGCCTGTGTAAAGACTGCAATGTTTGGTTTAGAGCAGCGGTTTTCAACCAGGGGTCCGTGAGCTGATTTCAGGGGATCCACAAAGCAGGGCCAGCATTAGATTGACTTGGGCCTAGGGCAGAAACCTGAAGCCCCCAGCCTTGGCACCCTGCGGGGCCCTGGAGTTTTTATAGCCTGTTGATGGGGCCTCAGAAAGGAAAGGTTGAGTACCCCTGGATTGGAGTTCACATCTGTACTTGTAAATTGAAATTAATTAACCCATCAATTAATTAACCTATCAATACAGTTTTAAATTAATTCTTATCGTGAATCTAAAGTTGAAGGGGGAAAGAGCTGATGCAATATACTTCTGCCTACATTTACAAAAGTGACTAGTGATTTTGATGCCCAATTTGAGACACCTTAATGGGGCCTGATTTTCAAATGCCGAGCACCTTTGTATAATCCGGGCTCTTTCTGCAGTTAAAGGTGGGCACCCACAATTATAAGTGTGATAATATAGGCCTTTACATGTAAATAAAAATCCAAATGAGAAAAAATGCTATATTTTAAAATAACAGCCTGGCTAGAAAAAGGTTAGCAACTTAAATGGTCAAGTTAAAGGAAACCTGGGGCATAATACAAGGGGGTCACTTGGTTAAATTAAATTAAACAACAGTAATGAGGCCATATAAAAACCTAAATAGGATCCAGCGTCAATCTGTCAGTCACACTGGATTGTGTGGGTAGACCCTTCACATCTGTGCCAGCAAGTCTGAATCTGACTTGAATGTCTGTTCTTCATGGAGACGCAGTAGCCAGCTGCTCCACTGTACCATTAGCTCATGCTGTATTTTGTCCTAAGTAATTATTACTGCATCTCTATCATAAGCAAAGATGGTATTGTATCTTTTTGTACCTCACAACTGGATGGGGCCCAAATGTTTCAACAGGGCAAAATGATAATAGAGCAGGAAACTTAACATGGTTCCTGATTAGTTTCTTAACACAAATGTTTCTGTGACCTCAGTTTAATGACTTCTGATGTCAACAATTTACAATAACTTCTTGGGTTAACAGCAGGTCTGTATGATTAGAGCAAATGTGGGTCCAAACTGGCCCTCTCCTAATGAGAGATTGAGCTCTCATTCCTTTATTTCAGTGACTGAAAAGCATAGAGCTCTTGTAATCAGAATGAATGGAATTATTATTTATAACGAACCACAAAGGTTCATGATTCTTCCAGACAGATAAGACATTATCCCAGTGCCAAAGAGCTGACATTTTGCTCCCATTGACTTGAGAAGGAGCAACATTAAGTGCTAAACAGTGAGGGGGTGGGGAAAGGATAAGCCAGATGACATACAGAAACATAAAGAATCTTTGACTTCACTCCCATTCCACCCTAGCAATTCCAATAGAAGCTTCCATTGGCAGAGATTTGGAAAGATTCCTTATGCTATACATGGGGAAACGTGTGCAGCTGGTATTGCCAGTTCATATGCATGTCGAAACAGTGATACTGTCATGCAGTATGATATTAAATATAAAATTGCAGGGAATACAACCCAAAGCTCAGCTCTGCTTTCTGAAGCAGTGTGGGTCTTTGAACTGGATGTTCCTTCATCCACGGTAATTTCTGTTCACTGATAGTACAACATTTGCATTGCTTTTTAGATTAAATTGCTGAGATCGCCTGGCCCAGAGGGCTGAATGGTCTCATGCATTTATATTGTGAGTTTAGAAGTTGCACAAATTCCCTCTGCTGGACTCGGTGGATGTCGGTGGATATCTGAGAGCAGTTCAGTTGCTGGCCTTAGAGAACCATGAAACTGAATAATACTATTCCAGTATGGGAATGTGATGCCTTGGAATGAAATCAACTCTAAAGTTTTTCTAAATAAATAAAATACAAAAGTAAAATCCACTTGCTTAAGTTGATTGTAAAAAGCAGTCAATAATTTTTGCTCCAGCCCCACTGCAGTTATAATACTGTATGCGCTTTTTTAATGCTCTCTTGTTCTCTTCACTTCACTGACACCCTGCAGCCTGTTGTCTTGAGTGATCTCTGTAGTACAGCGAATGGAACAGTTTGTTAGGGAAACTGCCAATGGAAAGGCCAACCTTCTCTTTTCAATAAGATTAGTAATGCTAAACTAAATCAATCAGTCATGCTGACTGACTGATTTTATAATAACTAATAGAAAACCTTGTAGCATAAACCATTTGATTTTAAGCAGCTTTGGAAGACTTCTCTATCCTCCACAAGTAACTTTACCTCCAAATCTTTCCTACTGTATACATTATTTTTCTACCTTTCTTTATATTCATCACCTTCCTATGAAGGCTCTGATCCCTTGCCTAATATACCTTGGAATTTATTTTTAACGGAGCAAAACTCACCTTTGTGCTGGCATCCAGCTAAGCTGCTTGAGACTTGTGAATTTGTTAACATGTTGTAAATATCCTGGTTGTGAGATTTCATTGTCAGCATATGTGGCCAGCTGTTGAAAGTCCCCCTACCCACCTGCTTCTATTCCCTGTTGCCCTTTCTGGTCCTGAGGTATGTCTACTGGCTTTTCACACTCAATCCTACTCATCCCAATGCACAGAACAGTTTGTGGCTGGCAGGAGGAAGTGGGCTCTCTTGCTATCACAATCAGGGATAATAAGTTAGTTGTTTACCTAGCTCAATGCTAGGCTGCTTTTAACTTCCTACAGCAAAATAAAATTTCCTTGAACTATTTCTAGGGCTGGACAGGGTTGTAGAGGGTAATTCAAGTTCCCTTGGGAATAAACTGCTGAGTGCTGGAGATATCCATCAGTCTGCTAATTGTATAATTAATTCCTGCTCACTTCAAGCCTAACCAAGCAGTCTAAGGGCATGTCTGCACTGCCATATAAAACCCATGGCACAGAGTCTCAGCCAGGTCTGCTGACTCAGGCGATGGGGCTAAAAATTGCATTGTAGATGTTCAAGCTTGGGCTGCAACCTGGGCTCTGAGCCCCCCATCTACACTGCAGTTTTTAACCCCGAGCCCTGTGAACCTGAGGCAGCTAAAACCTCCATTGTCCTGGGAACAGAACCTGAACCTGGGCAGCCTAACGCCCCCAAGCAAACCATGGAGTCCTCCACAGGTCTGAACAATCTGGATACTGAAATCTGACAAGAACCAAAAAGTTCCACTTGAATTATGGAATACGGTTATTTATTTGGATGTGGACTCCAGGTGCATCCTATCAACTAACTAAAAATTATAGTACCAAAATCACATCACTGAAACTGAGGCCCCAGGAACATTTTGGCCACTCCACACCACTCCAGAAAAAAAAAAAGCCACCACTAGTCAGCACATATCCTAAAGCATCTCCCACCCTTCATGTTCCTCCTCTCCTCTCTCCCACGATGCCTGCTCAAACAGATGAGCTTTGTGGTGCATCTGGAAGGTCAGTAGATTCAGGCTATTTCAGTCAGAGGAGAGTGAATTCCAGAGATATGGGGCTTTGACACAGAAAACACCCTGCTAGCAGCTCCCTCTCATATAGCAAGGTGGCTCCAGCACAAGTGCCAGTGCTGATCTCAGAATGGCACAGAAAGAAGTGGAGCCTTTTACAGGTAGGAAGGTCTCAGGCTGTTGCGAGTCCTATATGTCAGACCCAACACCTTAAATTCCACTTTGGAAGCCATTAGACAGTCAACATGCAGTTCACTGAGTACTGCTTTCATATTCTACCAGCAAGATTCTCAGTTTAACAAGCCAGTTGTTGAAATCGGCACCGGCGTCAGCTTCGGAATGTATTTTAAGGTGTTGTTCCATGTAGAGTGTACTGCAGTTCATTCTAGAGGTGACAAAGGCATGGATCACTGTATGGTAAATATCTATCTGTGTGGAAATGTCAAGATGGATCTACAATGCAGTGTTTTTGACAGTGCCATCCATTCTTTAGGTGTATCCCAAAACACTTGATGCCTAGGTACTACGACACCTTGAAAATACTAAGGGACATGTCATTTCATGAGGAGAGATGCATAATCTAGTGCTTTCGTAGTCAGTTGAGATGTGGAAGTACCTTAATAAATATGGATTGGATGTATTTACCCTTTAATTTAATCCCTCTGCTGGATAGTCTGTTGGGCTTTCTAGCTGCCCGTGTGCAAATAAGACTCCCTTCAGTGTGCGGTGATTTTTTTGTTTCATCTTTGCCATAGCTAACAGACAGCTGCTACTATCCACAGGGTCCTCAGTCCAGAGAATGGGAAGACTGTCTTACTGAAACAGACAAAACTCAGTCAAGAATCTGTCTACTCCATAGCCTAAAGAAGGGAGGGGGATACAAGCAATAACCTGTAGAGAAGAAGTAATTTAAGAGTGAAAATGGAGGGGGGAGGAAATTAATGTGCATTCCAAGGCTAGAGAATTGCCCCGGCCTAAACAGGAAATAGGCAAAGCTTCATTACTAAAAACAATCTATCGCTAGACTCTGATGGGAGCCCATTCAAGCTAATACTGGACCAAAGCAAAGAAGCCCTTTTAAAGTATAGCACAGGTTAGTATCCTTCAACTAGCAGTAGGTTCCTCTGAAACACCAGAAGTTCTCAGTAAAAGGTTTCCTATTATCAAGTTTCCTCTCATGCCAGCATGCTTTACTGAAGCTTCTAAACATCTTGATGTCTTGAGCACTACCCTTTCAAACAACCACCATCAGGGAACCTACAACATTCTCACCTTTGTATGAGTTTCTTCAGTAATGTGGTGGTGTGAAATATCATGTAGCAGCACTAGCTAGTACTGAATAACAGCCTCTCAAGAACCCTATCTCACTTAGTAGAGAGGACAAATTGGGAAAGGTTTTATTTGATATCTGCGAGTTCTAGTGGTGTCAAAGCAGGGCCAGGAAACAGAGTATTTGCTTACCTTCCCTAATTTAACGCTGATCTGTAAGAACTTGAAGGCAAAGTATTCAAATGTATTTAATCTTTTCTTCCTGGGCAAAAAGTATGGTATCCTCGTAAACTAAAAGCAAAACAGAACCGCAAGCCACATTCAGGTTAACGGTTCAGTGCAGAACCTTGGGGTTCCATATTGTCACTACTACATGAGACCTAGTTTCAGGCTTACTCTAAGCACAGATTTTGTACCTGTAACAGTTACAGGTAAGGGTATGTGTGACAGGTTGCCCTCTTCAAGGTGCCACCTGATGTACTGGGACACCACTGAGCCTGCCTGTTCCGCCAGCCTGGGCCCCCTTTAACCTGTCTTGCTGAACCATTCTCTTAAGCCTCCTCTAGCACACACACAGGCAGGGCCACACCCAGCTGCAGAAAGACACAGACACTGAGCTCAGCTCTGGGAAGATTCTGCTTAAGGGATTTGTCCCAGCACTCAGGTGCCCACCTCCCTTGGGGTGCAGATCCAAAGATCTTGCGCCGTATAGAAAAATCTGCACAGCGCAAGCCCAAAAAAATTCACCCTCTTTCTCAATGTGAAGAGAGATCTGCACACCTTCTTGCCTCCCCAGTTAGAAATTGCACAAACTGTGTTTAATAATAAACCAAACAAATGTATTAACTATAAAAGGCAGATTTTAAGTGGTTAAAGGGATAGCAAACAGAACAAAGCCGATTACTAAGCAAATAAAACAAAACACACAAACTAAGCTTGATTCACTAAAGAAATTGGCTGCAAATAGTAATTTCTCACCGTAAAAGTTGTTTCAGGCAGATTACAGAGAGTCTTGAAAGCCAGCTGCATTGGCCTGCAGCTCGAAACTTCAGGTATTATTACTCACAGGCTAGACAGCCTTCCAGCCTGGGCTCAGCTCTTCTCCCTCCAGTTCAGTTCTTCTTTTCAGGTGTTTCCTAGCCTCTCTTTGGGCAGGGAGGCAGAAGAGAACCCTGATGATGTCACTCCACTGCCTTGTATAGCTTTTATGTCTGGCAGGAATCCTTTGTCTTCTAGTGGAAAAACACTGGAATTTCAAGTGGGGCTGTCCTGTACCAGGTGGCTCAGTCACATGTCTTGTCAGGGTCGTAGCAGCCATTACTCCCAGGCTGTCTGGGGTGTCCACTGGAAGACTAAGCTCTTTCACAGTCCTGTCTTTGCTGATGGGTCATCAGCCCTGTCTGTTTTTTTCATTGTTGCACCTGAAGGGCTAGTTGTGGCTGTCACCCAAAGTAGCACATTTGAAATGCCGATACATGGTCAATATTCCTAGCTTCAGATTACAGAAATGATACAGGCATACAAATTGGATAATCACATTCAGTAAATCATAACCTTTCCAATGATACCTTACATGAGCCATCTTGCTTAACGTATATCTCAGTTATGCCATATTCATAGCATAAGCATATTTCCATAAAGAATATGGAGTGCAACATCCCAGTATGATTTTATTTTACTAAAATAATTGCACAGGTATAACCCGTGGTGTGGACGCTGTTAGATTGGTATAAAGGTGACTTATACTAATATAGCTTATTCCCTTCGCCATATAAGAATAGCTATACTATTTATTATTCATTTAGCATGTGCATAGTCATCTAGCCAAGCGATGGCATCTTCAGTGGCGTGATGCAGTTCTTCCAGGCCACGGCTGAACCTAGTCAGCAGGCATTCATCGACAATGTGTGTCATCGTCTGTGTTGCGCTGCAGCTGCACAAAGGGTTGTCACGAAGGCCCTGGCGATACTGGTTGGCTGCGCAGAGACCTTGCCCAGTCCGGAACCTGTTCAACAGGGACTGTTGATGGCGGGGCAGGTCAAAACCAGGCAGGCAGATTGTGGGGTTGCCGATGAGGGTCTGGTTAGGGATTATAAATATCCATTCCTCTCGCCAGAGTGTTTCCACCCTAACACTAGGGGGCTTGTAGTATACCAATAAGATTAAAGCAGTACAACTTTCTAGTTTAGGCAAGGCTGAGCCCAAAACCTGCGTGTGCTACAGAGTTAGTGGAATAATTAGTTTCTGGCCATTAAAATAAATGGCGTTATGCCAGGAATAAATTTTGACCCACTGTGATTTGGCCCTGGGGGAGTAGGGAAGGGAGAACACTCTGTGTGGTTGTTCCATAACTCCCTCTAGCTGCTGTGGGTGTGGCACAGATTATCTGGGAGGGGACTCCCTTGGAAGCATTCTCAGCCAACAGATGGTCTGTTTTTAGGCAGAGTCTGTATCAGCATTACAGAAAAGAAAAGCCTCGCCTCCCTGTTTCTCTGATCCTGGTGATGGGTCTGTGCAGTGACTGCTGCTTAATAAAACGAAGGCCGACAAAGCTGCTCAGGATGAACCAGCCAAAATGCTCAAATGCTCTTTAGTGTCTGACCGAGACCCCCAAGAGTGAATAATCTGTCAATCCTGGTGGGAGCAGAGGGAGGGAAGGGCTGGCAGAGAGACGGTTGTTGCAGGATTATTCTGCCAGCAGTTGGTGAAATCAGGCCCCCTCATTCCTGCAGCAACACCAGTAGCAACTTGAATAAAAATAATTGTGAACCCCCAGGCTGTCCATATCATTGTGCGCACCTAGGCTGAGTACCAGTGTCTCAGGGCTAGTCTACACTGGCAACGCTGAAGTGCTGCCGTGGCAGCGCTTTAGCATGGCTTGTGTAGTCACGGCAGAGCGCTGGGAAAGAGCTCTCCCAGCGCTCTAAACAAACCACCTCCACGAGGGGCGTAGCTACTAGCACTGGGAGCGTGGCTACCAGCGCAGGGGCACCATCTACGCTGACGCTTTACAGCGCTGAAACTTGCAGCGCTCAGGGGTGTGTTTTTTCACACCCCTGAGCGAGAAAGTTGCAGCGATGTAAAGTGCCAGTGTAGACAAGCCCTTAGTTCTGCAACCTGAGTCCTTTTTTGCTCTTCCCCCTCTGTGCTGGATGCTACGTTACCACTTGTCTGATCCTGAAACAATGTGCAAATGTGAGCAGAGCCATTTAAGTCCTCTATCTCAGGTCCTTATGTGAGCCTCATTACAATAGTATTGGAGTGTTTCTCAGTACCTAACATCCTCACAAGACTCCTGTCAGGAGGATGTGGGGGAGAGAACATTATCTCCCCATTTTACAGATGTGAGACATCCTGATACTGAGTTACAGGAAGTCCAGGGAACTGAACCTCAGCCTCCTAAGTCCCCGGCTAGCACCATAACCACTTGATTAGATTACTCACAAGCATAAATCTAAGCATATGCATTGGTATTGGCAGGAGTGGGGACTTGGATTGTAAGCTCCTTGGGGGCAGGGATATGTTTTCTGTGTAGCACTTAGCATGCTTGTGGGCACTATAAAATGTAGTGAAGAGTGGGGTGGCTGTGGAAGCAGTGCTGGCTATTCCTGTTATGCCCAGATCTCCCTTATAAAACAGTAAAAGAGTTTTGTGCGATGTGCAGGGTTTTTTTTACACCGTTTTGACCTCTGCTAGTGTGTGGTAACATCTATCTCATGTCCCTCTGCCCTGCAGGCCTGCTGCATCACTTGCCAAGAAGCAATTGGTAGCAGGCACTGTCTCTCCAGCAAGGGGTCTCCTTCACAAATATAGCAAACCTGGTAAAGTTTTTAAATAAGACTTGCAGAAGAAAAACATCGCACCATGTTTATTATTCTTTGTACTATACAATGGAGGCCTGAAAGCGATTTCATTTTTTTTTCCCTTTGATTTTGAAATAGCAGGACTGTTAAGTTTCATCATACCTGATTTTGCTGGAGGGCTTTTTTTCCAGGACTGGAGAACTGGCTCAGAACCTTTCTCAGCTCTTAAGAGATGAGTCATCATCCCCCTAGTTCTCCAGCTGTCCACAGTGTTCTCCAACAATACAGAGAAGTGAAGGGTGTGTGTGTGTGTGTGTGTGTGTGTGTGTGTGTGTGTGTGTGAGAGAGAGAGAGAGAACAGCAGAGACCCCTTCTTTATTTTATTTTTTTTGGGTGGAAGGGAAACCTTTCTGCCCTCCTCTGTACATCATTTAAAAAAGAAAGTGATCTTTCTTTACTGCTTTTCTCTCTCTGCAGCAAATGAAGAGAAATTGTTAATGCTACACGTGGGGCTCTATCTGTGGGGCTCATGTGAGTGGCTAACTTGCATTGTGCTCTGAAAGCCTACTCTAGAGCCAGTGCCACTCATTTCAATTAACCCTGGACACTTTAGAGGAGTGGCAGTTGGACTGGATCTGAGGCTGTAGCTTCTGGGATTGTAACTATTCTTCAGGTTCCAGCTCTTAAACTGCCTCCATTGATTGCTCCTTGCAAGTAGTTAGGCTGGGTTTACACTACAGCCTGATGGCAGTAGAACTACGTCACTCAGGGATGTGGAAAATCCGTGCCCCTGAGTGACGCAGTTGTAGTGAACCAGCCTCTGGTGTAGACAGCGCTATGTTAATGGGAGGGCTTCTCCCGTCCATGTGGCTACTACCTCTCGGGGAGGTGGAGAATCTATGCCGATGGGAGAAGGTCTCCCATCGGGGGAAGTAGCGTCTTTGCTAAGACCTACAGCGGCACATCTACACCCATGCAGCTTGCACCACGGCAGTGCTGTAAGTGTAGACAGGCCCTTAGTCTGCTTGCTGTCAGACCAACTCAGAAACAACCTGTATCCATCAAAATATACTGCACATGACAGTTCAGGTTTTAAATGACTGTTGTTTAAATCAAACAACCAGCTTTATGGTGCGAAGAGGAATTGAACAAGTTTTCTTTCCTGGGGTTCGTAACGGGAAGCTTTTTTCATCCCTGATCCCAAAGGTCTTTGGAGCTCAGCTCCTGCTGTCAGAGCCGAGGTTAGTAAATAATCACAAAGGAGGGGGAGCATGTTTCCTTCAGAGATGGGTCATTAATTGTACCGAGAAGAGGAGCTGTCCTGGCACTGGCTCATGCATTAAAGGTGGTTGCTAACTTATGATCAATGAAGGAGTTTTAAAAAGAAAAAAAATTATATATTTTTGCAGGTGTTAGAAATCCATGTCTTATTCACCCTGTCTTTGCCTGGCAAATTAATGGGTTTATGATGGATAGCGACAAAATGAAAGTTGGTTGAGCGGGCAAGAGATTTTTAGTTTGTTTTTGTTGACATCTGTTTAACAAAAATGCTTTACAGCTGGAAGAAAAGCCTTTTGGTTAGAGATTCAGCACCCCACCCTTTTATAAAGGCTGATGGCACTCTTCCGTCATAATGCTG
>NW_020664601.1:1351124-1413970 GCF_002925995.2 Terrapene triunguis | reverse complement strand
GTGCATTAATGTAATATTGTGCACTAGGGAACCTTCTGTGCACACCACCTGGATCTTCTCGGACCAATTAAAGCATAACATGTTACTGTGTTTTAGAAGTGTCACTCCCTCTAGGATGCATTGCTGCTCCATGTAGACAAACCCTTAATCTCGCCATACTTCAATTCCCAGCTGGGGATGACATTTCTTTCTCCTACCCTTTGTCTTGTATCTTGTAAGCTCTTCAGGGGAGGGATTGTCTGTCTGGATAGTACCTACGGCAGTGGGGCCTGATTTTACTTGGGACTGTTTAGGTGTTAGTGTCCTAGAGATACTAAAAAGAAGGTATGAGCCCTTTTATTCTTTACTCTTTAAGTCTCCTTTAACTAGGGTGACCAGGTAGCAAGTGTGAAAAATCGGGACGGGGTGGGGGGTAATAAGTGCCTATATGAAAAAAATCCCTGACTATCAGGACTGTCGCTATAAAATCGGGATATCTGGTCACTCTACCTTTAACATTAGGTATGGGAGGCAGCTGCTTCTTTGCTTCCCTATTGTTGCCCAAAGGCTTGGACTTCTAACCTTTGCAAAGATATACAGCAAAATAGCAGATGTTTAAACAAAAAAATCCTTTCCCCTCTGAAACAGGAAGCAGCTAGAAGAGGTTAAGAATAACCGACTGCACCCATTATGCCCAGTCATCCCATCCCCTGGTTTAGATTGTCATTGTGTCCTACAATGTCTTCATTTTCTTTTGGGGTTTATCATGAAGGGAAATTGCTCTTTTTCCCAGGGTTTTGAGGTTTTACCACTTTCATTTTTGGGGGTGGTGGGAGGAAAGGAGCCATCAAGTAAATAACCCAGAGGCAGTTTGTTAAATACAATCTTAGCTTGGTTTGTTATGCCCTTGCTACCTGCTACACTCCCAATGGGGTGTTGAAAGCTGTTTACTGAATACTGGTGAATTCATTAAAGTTCAGCAATAACATTTGCTGAACATTCAAATTCAAAGCCAAATGTTTCCTCCCTGCAGAGCTGAGCTGCTTATTATACCTCAGGAAAATGTCATTGCTAGCCTTGATCTCTCTAATCGTTTAGAAATAAATTGATCAGGAGGGAATTTTAACTGATTCAATATGAGGTTCCTGGCTCTCATCTCCTCCTTTGTGCTAAAGTCATCCAGACTCCTGTCTGGAGCAAGGCTTTCATTGGTTCTTCATCAACATCTCTATGGCTTGATTTCTCTTCCTCTTCCTGTCTCACACACTGGTTTCCGCCCCCCCTCCCCCCCGTTCTCTTTCATGTTGTTTTAAGTCAGTTACATTCCAGTGCAACTAGATCCAAACATGAAATAGGTTTGAGTCTCCATGTTCTGCAGCCAGCTGCTCCAGAGACCAGGTAACAGAGCCTTCAGTTGGACTGAGACTCTGGAACACTCTCTCCAAAAGAGATCAGCATGCTCCTCTAGCCACCCAACAGGCCATAAGATGTCCCTTTTCACCCTAACATTTCCCAGAGTGGAAGAAAATTAGCCAGCTTGAAAATAACAGCCCATGATTAAACCTGGAGCTGGATAAAGTAATGACATCTTGCTTAAAATCAGGGCCACCTACTACATTTCAAATGGGATGGAGATCTGACTACACCTGTGCAGCTCCTACTGTTGTTTTAGTTCTTGTTCAGTATTTACATACGAAAGATATGATCTTGCTGTGATGGGTTGGATCCCAGAAAACCCCTTGGGAACTGCCAACTGATGTGCTGAGACTACCCCGAGCCCGCTTTCCCTGCCAGCTTGGGGGTTCAGTGCCCTGCCTGGTTTGAGCCAGACCCGCTAGCCTACTACAAACCCAGACCCAAGTCTGAACCACGTCCACCCAAAAGCTGCAGGCTTAACTGAAAACAGCTTAAGAAGTGTTCCTGTCTCCAACACTCAGATGCCCAGCTCCCAATGGGGTCCAAACCCCAAATAAATCTGTTTTACCTTATTTACATGAGTCAACGGGGGGGAGGGGGAGTCAACAGGAAGAGAAGAACAGTGGTGGGAAAAGAGCTTTTATCTAGAGGTGCGCTGTCATCCAGGGACACAAATGACAGCCCTTTTTGCATCCGTGAATGGTGGATCTCATGTAGGTTGGTGATGCTGGAAGATTGCTTTAGTTGGGAAACTGCTTAAGACAAGGATTTTAGCCTGTTAAAATTAAGTTTAGACTCTAAGAAGTGTGCTATACTTTTTATTTTATATGTAACCATTTCTGTTTCCATTATCCTTACTCAGTATCTCTTGAATCTTAATTTTGATCATACATTTATAGTGAAACAGTTATAAGTGTATCTCCGTGTTGTGATGTTATGAAGGACCTGATCCTGAGTTGTGCCAGTCAAGCTGTGTGTATGCTGTTCCCTTGGGAACAGTGAATTTGGTGATTACTATGAGGGTACATCTACACAACAATTAAACACCCGTGGTTGGCCCGGGTCAGCTGACTTGGGCTCGTGGTGCGTGGGCTGCAAGGCGGTAAAATTTCTTTGTGGACCTTTGGGCTCGGGCTGGAGCCTGAGCTCTGGGATCCTGCGAGGGGAGGAGGTTCCCAGAGCCTGGGTTCCAGCCTGAGCCCAAACGTCTACACAGCAGTAGCCCCGCAGACTGAGTCAGCTGACCCGAGCGAACAGCTCTTTTATTCCAGTGTAGATCTACCCTGAGAGTCCAGCGACAGGAGCTGGATACTGCAGGGAGTGCTCCAAGGACTCGGGGCTTGGCGTGTGCCTATCGCTAGCCAGCACAAGAGAGGGCAACATCTGTGCAGACCTGGGAGGCAATGATAATGTGGTTTCAGCCATGGCAGGCACAGAGCAGACTGCTTCACGCTAGGGGCAGGTGTGGTGAGGTGCTTCACAACCCTGGGAATCCCTGGGGAGTATCTCTCATGCTGTGGGCCATTTGTGCTGAGCCCCTCAACCTTCCTCCTTCTCCTGCAGCACCACCTCCTCCCTGACAGCATAGCTCCAATGCAGATGCACTCCAAGAAGCTCCCCAGCGGGAGCCCAGTGTTCATTGTGCCCAGTCTGCCCTGTGCAGACAGCTCCCTGCGGGGTTGACAGGGAGGGATGGGGTACTGCTGCTAAGTGCCCAAGCTCTCTTCCATGCAGAATGGGGAAGATGCATGTATGGATGTTGGGGTCTGGCCCCTTCCATATATACCATGCTGCCTCTGGAAGGACAGTATCTCTGTCTGCAGAGGAGAGTTCCAGTAAAGATCCTCACACTCTTACAGCATGTGAGTGTTCCTGCCCTGTCTTGGATTGAATTGGCCTCATAGAGGGAATTAACAATGTCTGAGAATGTAAGAGGGGGGTCATTTAATTACTAAATCATTCACTGCCATGTCTATGGTCTCCTCGAGATGCTCTACTTAGGGGCCTTCTGTGCTTGAAATACATCTGTCTTGGAGGCTTGTCGCATTAACATTGTCCTGTTTTCCGTTTAATCTGCAGATGTTCCGCAGGGTTTACAAAGGGATCCCCCTGCAGGTGCGAGGCCAGGTCTGGTCACTCCTGCTGGATATCGAGAAGATAAAGACTGAGAATGAAGGAAAGTATGAGGTATGGTGCCTTCATAGCAGCGATCACAAGGGGATGTGTGTGTGGATAAACCTGTGGCCAGTCTGCTGGGATTCCGGTACATCATGATAAATTAGACCTGCGCTCTTGAAGCCTGAGCCATCAGAAGGTGGGCAATGATGGATGGATGTGTGATCTCTTGATGGAGGGGTTTTGGAGAGGGAGACAGAATACCATCTGTGTCCCTTCCCCAGTAGGCAGTGGTGTAGTGAATATCATGCAGCGGATGTTAACTTTTGGTTCCCACTAGTGAAATAGGTGAAGGAGTGAATCACTGCTCCTTTCACTGTGTTCTGTGTCTCTTTATCACCACTGATCTGGGAGACAGTCAAGTTTCTGTCCCATAAGCCTTTCTTCCTCTACATTCACAGCTGCTACAAGTAAGAGTACAGACTGAAAATAAAAAGGATTGACTCTTTTTATCCATTTGTACCCTCCACCCCACTATGTCAAAGGGACCCTAAATCCAGAAGCTCTTTCTAGCATATTGGTTGCTTCAAACCGTGCTACTGAGACTCTGCCAACCGAAGTTTTAGATGTTGCTGTATCTGATTGAAACTGGTCACTGAAGATAGTGGCCAACATTTTCAAAAGTGACCAAAAGTTTTTGGGTGTGTTGGGTTTTTTGGGGGGGACGTGGGGCGTCGAACTTGAGACAGCTTAAAGAGTAGGTGCTCAGCATTTTCTGGCTCCTTTTTTTAAAGTGTCCCAAGTCCCCAAAAACTGACACAACCAAAATCTCTCTTCGCTACAGTTTTTGCTGTTATATTTTCATTGCACAGCTGAGTTTGATGGATGAATTTTCAAACCAACATGGAAAAGGATTTTAGCAGCATGACCCAATTAAAGTCCAGGGGAAATCACATAGCTGAGAATTCATTTAAGGATTTGTGTATTTAAGAGTTCTGATTACAAAACATCACCCTCCCCCCCCCCCCCCCCCCCCCCCCCATTTCACTGAAATTTGGTTTTGCTGGCAGCATCATAACAGCTCAGGTTGAAATGACGGGTGTCTTTTATTTTCCAACCCTCGGCCCTTTTATATAGAAACATCCTATTGAAATAGTCTATTAAATATTATTCAATTTACAGGATTTCCTTTATAAATAGGAGAAAAGTCTTGTTTCCGTTGCCTCCCATTAAATCTCTTTACAAAGCTAGATCTTTTGAGGATTTTTTGGCATGAAATAAACAATGTCTGTGTGTGTTAAACAAGAAATTGAACAAGAGGGCTTACTGAGTTTGATTGTAATAAAAATATTTTAACAAGAAACCTATTGGCTACTTTCCAGCATCCTTTTCTGCATGCGGTTCATGGGATCACTAGATCAATAATTGTTCTTGCTTCCTAACCACCCCTCACAACCCTCATAGCACTTCCATGATTGTCCCACTATCCATCATTGGTCAACCATTAGTGGTTTCCACTCTTTCCTGATCTGTTGTCTACCATCAGCCTAAATATTCCTGGGTTTCAGACATCAGGCTAATAGCATTTCTGCAGAGCATGCGGAACTGTTGGCAAAGTGAGATTAACTAGGATCGCTTGGTCTTTTGCTCCCCAAGCCCAACAGAGGATAGAAGCATTATAGAAGCAGCATGCAGGGCCGGAGGGGTGTGGGGGGGAAAGAGTACCTCCCATTGCTGTTTGGAGCTTCCTCTGGCCAGCTGAGTGGTGCTAGCAGGCACAGGAGGGAGCTGCATGCCAGAGAAAAGGTATTCACAACACAGGGGTCTTTTGAACTTTTTTTGTATTATTTTTGGCAATAAGAACAATACTGTAAAGCAAACGCAGCATAGCCCAGTGGTTACACTTCAGAGACCGAGGGTAAGAGAGTCAAGTGTCTCATCCAATAGACAAAAGTATGTCTAATAACTCTGCCTATTACAGTTAGTCAAGCATAGATATTAATCGCAAAATCTTGCTGGTATATATAATCTTGTAAGACATACAAGAACATGGAACCAAGATCATCCTAATGAGCAGGGTTAGTGAGGTTTCTCTGGCATTTTTTCTCTCCAACCATCATTGGCGAGGGTACAGAAGAGCCCCAGCAGGCCACGCCGCACAGTAAGTAAAACAATATGAATAAATGAAAGTCACAAGTAGTTTAACGATAAACTCCTGAGGGGTCTGCAATAAACAGGAACCACACAGTGTAAGAGGCTTTGCATGACACAAATCCCTGAAAGCAGCTCTTCTTAATCTTCCTCGGCCTCGGTGCCACCTGAGGCCAGCAATTAGTTCTCATTTTAATTTCACCCAGAAGAGGTTTAGAGTCCAGTTCTCAGAAACCATGGATTTTTGTGTAGGGAACAAAATAGCTGCCTTGACTCTTTCCTCTGTAATGTTTGCTCTAAGCGGGCCCAAAGTCTCGCTTTCTCTCTCTCTCTCCTCCTTGCCTCTGCCAGGGAATTTACATCAGGAGGAAAAAATATTTTGTGTTGGATTTTCATAAGTGCTCAGCATTGGCCTCTCGCTGTTCCTACTGAGGCCAATGTGGAGTCCTGGGTGTGGAGCTGTCTTGAAATTCCTTTACACAGAGCTGCTCATGCTCTTTTCAGGATTCTCCCTGTCCCTAACATCAGGCAGGGCCATCGTAGTGTCCTCGTTCGTCCCACATTTACCCATAGGGATCTATACGTAACGAGGATCTCCTTGCATATCCAGCTGGAGGAGCTTCTGGATACAGGGCTAGGACATACAAGGTGCTGAGCTCTTGAGAAGTGTTGATACCCTCATGTCAGTGGGAGCTGGGGGTTCCCAGCACCTCTCAGCAGGGCATTCAGCATCCTGCAGGATTAAACCAACACTTCTCTATGGAGCTCAGCAGGTCAGTCGTTTTTTATCTGGGATCCCCAACAACGGCAGGTTTTATGGCTTCACCTGGTTCCTAAAGGTATGTCTACACTACGAAATAGGTCGATTTTATAGAAGTCGATCTTTAGAAATCGATTTTATACAGTTGATTGTGTACGTCCCCACTAAGCGCATTAAGATGGCGGAGTGTGTCCTCAATACCGTGGCTAGCATCGACTCACGGACTGGTGCACTGTGGGTAGCTATCCCACAGTTCCTGCAGTCTCCGCTGCCCATTGGAATTCTGGGTTAAGCTCCCAATGCCTGATGGGGCAAAAACATTGTCGCGGGTAATTTTGGGTACATGTCGTCAGTCTCCCCTCCCTCCCTCCGTGAAAGCAATAGCAGACAATCGTTTCATGCCTTTTTTCCTGGGTTACCCATGCAGACACCATAGCTCGGCAAGCATGGAGCCCGCTCAGCTCACCGTTGCTCTTGTGAGCATTGTAAACACCTCGTGCATTATCCTGCAGTATGTGCAGAACCTGGCTAAGAGACGCCAGCACGAGGACGATTGTGAGGAGGACATGGACACAGACAATCCTGAAAGCATGGGCTGTGGCAATTGGGACATCATGGTGGCAGTGGGGCTGGTTGATACAGTGGAACACCGATTCTGGGCCCGGCAAACAAGCACAGACTGGTGGGACTGCATAGTGTTGCAGGTATGGGATGATTCACAGTGACTGCGAAACTTTCGCATGTGTAAGGCCACTTTCCTTGAACTTTGTGAGTTGCTTTCCCCCACCCTGAAGCGGAGGAATACCAAGATGAGAGCTGCCCTGACAGTTGAGAAGCGAGTGGCGATAGCCCTGTGGAAGCTTGCAATGCCTGACTGCTACCGGTCAGCTGGGAATCAATTTGGACTGGGCAAATCTACTGTGGGGACTGCTGCGATCCAAGTAGCCAATGCAATCACTGATGTTCTGTTATCAAGGGTAGTGACTCTGGGAAATGTGCAGGTCATACTGGATGGCTTTGCTGTAATGGGGTTCCCTAACTCTGGTGGGGTGATAGACAGAACCTATCCCTATCTTGGCACCGGACCACCTTGCCAACCAGTACGTAAACCGCAAGGAGTACTTCTCAATGGTGCTGCAAGCACTGGTGGATCACAAGGGACGTTTCACCGACATCAACGTGGGATGGCCGGGAAAGGTGCATGAAGCTCGCATCTTTAGGAACTCCGGGCTGTTCGAGCAGCTGCAAGAAGGGACTTACTTCCTAGACCAGAAAATTACCGTTGGGGATGTTGAAATGCCAATAGTTATCCTTGGGGACCCAGCCTACCCCTTGCTCCCATGGCTCATGAAGCCATACACAGGCACCCTGGACAGTAGTAAGGAGCAATTCAACTATAGGCTGAGCAAGTGCAGAATGGTGGTAGAATGTGTCTTTGGACTTTTAAAAGCGCGCTGGCGCTGTTTGCTGACTAGATTAGACCTCGGCGCAACCAACATTCCCATTGTTATTGCTGCTTGCTGTGTGCTCCATAATATCTTTGAGAGTAAGGGGGAGACGTTTATGGCGGGGTGGGAGGTTGAGGCAAATCGCCTGGCGTCCGATTTTGAGCAGCCAGACACCAGGGCGATTAGAAGATCACAGCTAGGCGCAGTGCACATCAGAGAGGCTTTGAAAACCAGTTTCATGACTGGCCAGGCTTCGGTGTGACAGTTGTGTGTATATCTCCTTGATGCAAACCCACCCCCTTTGTTGATTTTAATTCCCTGTAAGCCAACCACCCTCCCCCCTTTGATCACAGCTGACAAAAGAAATAAAGTAACTATTGTTTTGAAACCATGCATTCTTTCTTTATTAATTTAAAAAAAAAAAGTGAGATAACTGACAAGGTAGCCCGGGTGGGGGAGGGAGGGAAGGACAAGGCCACATTGCTTATTGTAGCCACACTATAAATCAAAACTGTTTGAATGACTGCCTTCTGTTGCTTGGGCCATCCTCTGGAGTGGAGTGGCTGGGTGCCTGGAGCCTTTTCCCCCTCTTCCTCCCCCCCCCCCCACATTCTTGGGTGTCTGGGTGAGGAGGATATGGAACTTGGGGAGGAGGGCAGGTGGTTATACAGTGGATGCAGGGGTGTGTGTCTGTGCTCTTGTTGGCTTTCCTGCAGCTCCACCAGACGCTTCATCATGTCCATTTGCTCCCCCATTAGCCTCAGCATTGCCTCCTGCCTCTGCTTATCGCGCTCACTTAATGCTTTCCTGGCCTCTGCCACTGAATGCCTCCATGCATTAAGCTGTGCCCTATCAGTGCGGGAGGACTGCATGAGCTCGGAAAACATGTCATCGCGAGTGCGGTTTTTTTCGCCTTCTAATCTGCAATAACCTCGGGGACGGAGGTGATAGGGGGATCATAGAAACATTTGCACCTGTGGGGGGATAAAAAGGATGAGTAAAATTTAAGATATACATTTCTGAGAACAAAAGGGAGACTCTTTCACAGTGAAGCAAGCAATTCACAGCAGACAGCACATGTGCTTTAGGTACAAGGTCGCATTTTGCCTTTTATATTGAGCGCTTGCCAGTATGGTGACACATCACACATGGCTGGGCAACAGAATTCGGTTTCCAGGTAGCCATGGTAAGCCAATGGGTATGCGAGGTTGGCTTCTTACGTCTTCATAACGTGGGAATGGTTTCAAACTGCAGCACCCTCTTTTCCCATAGCAAGCAATGCCAGTTGGGTTTCACATCTAAAAGGAGGGGCTGCAGTTTTTGGGTGGATGTGCAGCACACACCTCCTCCCACCCCACCGCGTGGCTATTCTCTGGGATGATCCCGTCACCCCTCCCCACACCGCGTGGCTATTCTCTGGTATGATCCCTTTTAGCCAAGCGCAAACAGCCCAGCATGAACGGGGTCCTTTTAATGTTCCCTTACAAAAATTCCCCTATTTCAACCAGGTGACCATGAATGATATCACTCTCCTGAGGCTAACACAGAAAGATATAGACCGAATGTTGCTTGAATGCGACCAAAACCCAGGACCATTTGCTACCATGCTTTGTGCTGCAGTGATTCCAGACTACTTGCTACTGGCTTGGCATGGTAAAGTGTCCTACCGTGGAGGACGAAATAAGGCAGCCCTCCCCAGAAATCTTCTGCAAAGGCTTTCCGAGTACCTCCAGAAGAGCTTCATGGAGATGTCCCTGGAGGATTCCCGCTCCATCCCCAAACACGTTAACAGACTTTTCCAGTAGCAGTACTGGCTGTGAATTGAATGCATCACAAGTCTTCAGGGCAAATCAAACATTAAACACTGTTGCTTTTAAACCCTGTACTGTAGTTACAAATGTGCACTCACCAGAGGTGCCTTCTCTGGCTTCAGGGTCAGGGATCCCACCTTGGTAGGGTATTGGCTCCAGGTGATGAAAAGGTCCTGGCTGCCGGGGAGAACGGATTCACAGTGTACCTGCTGTGCATTCTCCTCCTCCTCATCCACAAAATCCTCCTCTCTATTGCGTGAGACTCCCCCCTTGCAGGTGTCCACGGACAGTGGTGGGCTAATGGTAGGGTGTCCCCCCTGCCCCCAGAATGCCATGCAGCTGATCATAGAAGCAGCATGTATGAGGCTCTGACCCGGAGCGACCATTTGCCTCCTTTGTCTTTTGGTAGGCTTGCCTGAGCGCCTTAACTTTCACGTGGCACTGCTGTGTGTCCCTGTTGTAGCCTCTGTCCACCAAGCCCTGTGCGATTTTTGGCATATATATATATATTAGCATTTCTTCTTTTTGATAGTTCGGCCTGCACAGATTCTTCTCCCCATGCAGCAATCAAATCCAGTGTCTCCCATTCGGTCCATGCTGGAGCTCGTTTGTGATTCTGGGGGGACTGCATGGTCGCCTGTGCTGCTGAGCTCACCACTCTGACCAAACAGGAAATGAAATTCAAATGTTCCCGGGGCTTTTCCTGTGTACCTGGCTAGTGCATCGGAGTTCAAAGTGCTGTCCAGAGTGGTCACATTGGAGCACTCTGGGATAGCTCCTGGAGGCCAATACCGTCGAATTGCGTCTGCACTACCCCAAATTCGACCCAGCAGGGTCGATTTTAGTGCTACTCCCCTTGCCAGGGAGGATTACAGAAATCGATTTTAAGAGCCTTTTAAGTCGACGGAACGGGGTTGGTTGTGTAGACGCATTCATTTTAAAATCGACCTAACGCGGCTAAATTCGACCTAACCCTATAATGTAGACCAGGGCTAAGTCTCTCTAACCTCCTTTTAGCCAAGATATTATCTTTCAAGATACTCTTTCTTGGTAAGTTTTGATACTTCACTGTCCTTGTTCACGTTGGCCCCCAAATGGTCGAGGTAATAGCCCAGATTTTTGTCAAGATAGCATTGAGTCACCTTTAGATATGCCTTCCCTATCTTCTTCCATGCAGATTAATACTTGTTGGTTATTGTTGGGGACATCAATATCTCTTGCCAATTTTCCATGGTCCTGTGTTGCCACTACAGCACTTCCCAATGTGGCACCAGGACTATCTGCTGTGATCGTGAGGCACAGGGCTGAATGCCATCTGTAATGATGGCCTTGGATTTGGGTGTAGTGCCTTTGAAGCTACTGCACCAACCTGGATGTTTATATTAAAAGTTTTTCTGTTAGCCACTAGTGAGGGAGTTTGAGCACGGGAGGAATATGACTCATAGGTGGAACTTGATCTCTCATACATGGGAAGTGGGTGGAGCCTCCCTTTGGGGAGGCCAGCCCCCAGATCTACCCCTTCTGCCTGGCCCCCAAGCTCCCCCCCATCCCTGCGGCTGAAACAATGAGCCCCCTCCCCAACCGGAGGAGCCCTGAGTGTCATTTCCCCCCCCCCGCCCGGGGCCCCCCGGGGGGCCCGAAGCTTGGGGGGGCGGGCCCCCCCCCCCCCCCCCCCCCCCCCCGCCTCCCACATCTGTCCAGAAGAGCCCCAGCCAAGCCCCTCCCTACTTTCCCAGAAGAGCCCCAGGCCAGCTGCGCTGTCCCTTTCTCTCCCCCGGCCCCAAGATGCCTGGGAAAAGCCACAGTGTGACAGTGTCTCTTCCCAAAGAAGAACCTGAGCTTTTGATATGCCCCATGCGGGTTCCGGGGTGTCTGAGGAGGCGGTATTTGCTACTCCGCTTCCTGGGTTCATCAGTGATCTCCCTGGAGTCCAGGGAGATTACTGATGAACCCAGGAAGCTGAATAGCACAAACTGCCTCAGTTGCCCCGGAACTTGCATGGGGCATAATAAAGCAAAAACATCCCCCACCAAACTCGCAACCAGGTGTCTGGAGGCAGTGGCAGTGCCAGGGGAAGCAGAGCCTCCTCTGACCTATTCTACCTGCCTCCTGTGCTCCCATGCATCTTTTGCCATCAAGTTTCTATCCCCCAATAGGATGGCTTTAAAGCTGCAGGAGGGGAGGAAAAGTGGGAGTTTGCCAGAAGAAAGCAGTGCAGATCTGTCAACTTTTGCCAGTTGTTTTTAAAAGCTTTATGAAATGGGACTAGTCAAGTTGGTTTTACAGTCGGTACTTCTAGCTAGTGGCATCTATTCTTCTGTCTGCTTAAACATCCGCAGGGCTCAACAACAGAGTGCAGCTGAGCAGAACAAGCCAGCTTCAGAAGTCCACAAATTACTTGAAAATGAAAACCTAGTCCCATTGCTTGTAGTCTGTAGAGCTACTGGGGGGAAAGATAGCTCAGTGGTTGGAGCATTGGCCTGATAAACCCAGGGTTGTGAGTTCAATCCTTGAGAGTGCCATTTAGGGATTTGGGGCAAAAATCTGTCTGGGGATTGGTCCTGCTTTGAGCAGGGGGTTGGACTAGATGACCTCCTGAGGTCCCTTCCAACCCTGATACTCTATGATTCAACCTTCATGATTGAAACAGTAGCTCAGGGCCTCATGCAAGGTACACCTATGACCCGATATAACACAAATTCAGATATAACACGGTAAAGCAGTGCTCCGGGGGGACGGGGCTGCGCACTCCGGCGGATCAAAGCAAGTTCGATATAACGCGGTAAGATGTTTTGGCTTCCAAGGACAGCATTATATCGGTGTAGAGGTGTATCTGCCATTCAAATCCCAAGATGTTGTGACTTTGTTCTTTTACATGCTAGTGGCTTTGTTGTTCTTGACTTTAGGATTGCTTCGCATACTAAATACTGTACCATGGGCAGCGCTGTTCACTGAGCACAGGGTGCTCCTTAGAACAGGCGCCGTCTCTGGGCAAGTGCATTCAGCTCGTAATTATACATGAGTGGGTGTGAAAGGGGGTTTGTTTTAGCAGGTCAGAATCATTGCTAAGGGTGGCTCTGGAGTCAGCTCTTAGTTCTTTTGTGGCCTCTTAAGGGACTCCCCAGTCAGTGGAGATTGAAATGTTTTTTTGTGCTAATAGGAAACATTGATTACATTGGAGTTACTTTGTTCCTTTAGTGAGTGAGCTACCTGCAGGAGGTTAATAAACTTGAACCAAAGTGCCCTAGTGTACGTAGTAAGGGTGCCTCATGTAGCCTGCTTCCTTGTAACATGTAAGAAGCCATAGGGTGCAAGAAAGGATATTTGTAGTATTAATGCTAGAAAACTAAACTACTCCTAAGCGTCACATTTTACTGCTCCCTTCCCTTCATTCTCCCTTAGCTTGTACAGGCAATAACTCTGTATGGGCCCTAGTTTCAGTGTCTCCTTCACAAACCCAGTGACAAGTTCAGAGTTAATGAGACTGCTACAAGCCCCAATATGTAAAGGTCACAATCGCCTCTGAGCATTTTCTGTGGAGGATGGAAAACCCACATGCTATTCAGCCAGTGCCTGAGTTGCTGTTAGGCAAATCAGGGCTGCTAGTCAGTTATGAATCTGAAGCCAGCTCTGGGTGTGATGGGCTCTTCTAGCCGAAACTCAAATTGATGTGGCAGCTTTAGGGGAAATGGCAACCTACGGATACTATAAATTGGATCCACAAACATCTTTAAAGCAGTGGTTCCCTACCATCCGTCTGTGTATCTGTTACTGATACTCGAGGCTTCCCGCCTGTAGGTTAACGAGGAGCCTCGTGCTGGGCTCCAGTGTGGCATCATTGTTCAGTCGTGTGCACTCTAACCTGCAGTTACATTTCAGGCTGCTCCAAAACTCGGTGGCAGAACATTTCATTCACTAAATAGTCTCAGGGGCTTAAAGAACAAAAGGACAATTATGTGGTTGCCAGTGGTATCTAAGGGATATAAATGAATTCAGATGCTTATCTACAGCATGGTGATTCTTACTTGCATGCACACACTTAAACTGAGTGCCACCTTTGGGGCTGGTAAGTAATTCTTCCGTGGGGCATGATTGTTAAGGGCCGGAGGGGTTTTTGCCTTGAGCAAGGATCCTGTATTAGGGTGAGGTGAGCATATAGTAGTGGTTTGATTTCCTTCAAATACGATGGGCCCTGAGCATTAGCAGGCATCAATCCTTTTAGTCAATGCCATCTTTCTTTTCAGTGAATGTGGCTTAGAGAATAAGCCAGCAAATCTCTTTGCAAAGAGGGACTCTTGCTATGTATTTAACTTTTATTCCTAACTGTACCAGTTAACTAGTCTTGGCCCCATCCCTAGTGGACAAGCCAGAACCCCTCTTCAAGGCTCAGTGTAATCTCTACTCAAAAAAAGCCCCAGGAGGGGTTAATAGGCTTAAGATGGTTTTGTTTCTCTGGGGAGGAGGGAAATTGTAATTAGCAATCAAACCATAAAAATTTGCACTGCACAGCATCTAGGCTAAGAATACCTAGGGGTTTCTGCTATTGGTCTATGAGCTATGTATTAATATGTATTATTTTTCTAAGCACGAACAGCCATCTCGGTGCTTTACGAGACAAAATATAACACGATCTCTGCCCTGAAGAGCTTCATAGGCAACCATCGATCCACTGGATCATGGTGTACGCGTCAGAGATCGGAGTAGAAACAATCCATTCTAAAAACCTACTGACGTAGTCCCTTGATAGTGTCAAAGTTAGATTCAGGACTCACAATTTGTTAGACCACTCTGTTTATTAGCACAGCGCTCTGCTAATACACTCAGATAATGTGAGCACCATGCAAGACCCACACTACCTTATTTTATACACATAAAAAGGGCGCAAACTTAACAAGAGGACAAAGAAAGCAGAACTGACAAGTTTACCTGAGGCTAGACATACATATTCAATTTCCTTACTAACTTTTACAGATCTCTGGTTAATGTTCCACCATTAGCTTAAGTGGACTCATTGTTTTATGCCTTAATGTTTCTTTTCCTGACGCCTGTATTTCAACATTCCTTATTTCTGCTTAAAGGTACATACAGCATTTCTTTATTCCATTCTATTTTTACAATATAATTCATTCTACTTTCACAATAGTAATCTTTAATGTTCAGGAGCTCAGATTTGGCATTGGTGGTAGTGGTAGGGGCTTTATTCTAGATTTCAGTGATGAGTGTGCCGCTTAATCTTTTCTCTGGGATAATTCAATAATAAAGAAACCTTTAAAGGAAAGTAGTGCACAAGCCTCGCTGCACTGCCCGTGCACATTAGGTCTCGGTGGTGGGATTTATTTAATAGAAATTCCTATGAACAACACTTCAGGGTGTACCTGATTGTGTCCCTCTGCACAGATTAGCACATTTTCTATATGTTTCTGGTGTGCTCTTGAACAGAAATGAGAACAGTGTCTGCATGTACCTGGCACATATGACGGCACTGAGAGGGTTAAGTGGCTTCAGACTCATTGCTCTCAATGGCAAACTAACAGGCAGAAGATGTCTCTCGTCCATGTCTGCTAGGCAGGTCCACATTCCCACTTCCACACTTTTTCCATAATAACGGAATCAGAAATGGAGGGACCAGACCTTGTTAAAATCTCAGCTTCTTGATTTCACTTAGGCAGCATTTCAGGTTCATTCATTTCAGACAGTTACGAGTGAAGTATCATTGAGAAAGACATATGGAAATGTTCCTGAGGGTTTTTTCCCTTTCTCCCAGCCTCATAAAAATGCTGGGGAGGAAGCTAGACTAGTAATCCATAGACAGGCTGCATTTTTGTGCTCACTCTCCAAGTCTGCATGTATTTCTCTCATTCTGTTGTTGCTTTGTTATCGTTAAATACCGAAGAGTTACAGGCTGGCTGATGGTTCTGAGCTCCCTCTCTGGAATGAAGAGGTCTCTTCTCTTGAAATGTTCTATATCTAGAGGTGATATATGTGGCTGTTTAATGGTTTTCCTTTCTCTGTCCCTTACTTCCATCCAGAAAATGAAAGAACAAGCCAAGAGCTTCTCATCAGAAATCAAGCAGATAGACTTAGATGTCAACCGCACCTTTCGAAACCACATCATGTTCCGGGATCGCTATGGAGTTAAGTGAGTATTGGATACATGGTTCCAAACTGTCCATAATTGGGAATCTGTTTTATTCTCTGTCCGATCCCTTGACTGACCACCACAAAGGTATCAGTTTGATAGCCCCAGGGGCTGAAGTGCAGGCTTCCTAACAGGTGGTACACGTTCAGCAGCATTGTCCCTCCGTCAGCACACCTCTGACTTGGACGGGCCATGTCTAGTGGTGAGAGGGCTGCTTGGTCTCTATGCCCAGTCAGTGCCTCTTCTTCTGTGACTGCTAGTCCTTAGCTAGGAGACTCCAGGCTGCAATACAGAACCTAAAGAAACCAGGGAGTTAAAGTGGGGGGGAAAATGGATACTTCTTCAGGGCTCCAGCAAGGATACAGGGCTCCCCTGCCTCCCAAAGGGGAAAAGAAATAGCTGCATTCATGGAAGGAAAATATAAACCTTTGGTAGGTGCAGTCGCTGAAGTTGCTACACAGCAACTGATGAACTGGCATTTTACATATCTGTCCGCTACTTATTAAGCTTAAACTGGGTGAGTTACCTCACCCACCTGGTCTCTCTAATATCCTGGGACTGACCCGGCTACAATACTGAATAATCTACTTATTGACACACATACACATTCCTGCCTGGTTGCACAGAATAATATTTGTGCTGTTTCTGAGGCAGTTATGCAGGAACACTGACAACATTAAGGAGTGACATTTTCCACACATTTGGGTGAGGCTGGGAGTGAAGGGATTTTAGCTGTAGAGCACCCACTAGTGTTGATGGGAGTCATATTGCTAAGCTTCTACTAGTTGCACTGTATATTTATACCCTAGTTCTTCTTTAGCCAACACTGAAGGTGTGAGAGGAAATATCTCATAATAAATCAAGATGGTAGTGTTTTTCTGAGTTTTATAGCCTAACTGGACTGCTTAAAAAAATGGATAGGAGGGTGCTGAAGACTATATATTTGTGCATGTCTTCTTAATAGAGCTGTTGGTTTGATGGCATAGTTTAGCCCTGTTTCGTTGTTCTGGTGGTATTTCTCCATTGGGGGAAGAGAGGCAAGCCCTGTTACCATAAGAGGTGTAATGTGTACCTGGTGTAATTCTCTGAGTTTTGCATTGTTTCAGCAGAGGGACTTGCAGAAGCTACGGTAAAATGCACCTTTTGCTTTTTGTGAAATACTTGTTGAAGTGCAAGATTAGCTCCTCAGACTATCAAATCTTTATGTCCTCTCTTTCTACCTAGGCAGCAAGCGTTGTTCCATGTCCTTTCAGCATACTCTGTTTACAACACAGTAAGTAGATCCAGCTAAAAGTGAGCACTCCTGAGTTGACCTCTTTCTTGACTTGCACAGTTCATCTTCCATCAAGTGTTTAATTGGAAGGCCAGATGATTGTATACAGAGCTCCAATGGTGCATCTTTGACAGTAAACATGGAGGAAAACCAAGTTAGTTATCTTCAGAAGCCACATATACAGTAGGTCGTGGGTTCTTCAAACAGCCGTTTTATTCCCATGCATAATTCCAACTGCCTGTGATATCCTGAAGGTTTGCTTGGGATGGAGCTTAACACAGGAAGATAAACTGCCCTTTACCGAAATCTTTTTTTTTTTCTTCCCCTGAACAATTATCCTGGATGTCTGGCCTACTGTCCAAAGAGAGTATCTATCTGTTTTTTCTCGTGATTTCTATCCCTGTGTTTAGTGGTATCCTCATGGTTGAAGACCGTAACTTCTTACAGTGTGTTAATCATTTTCAGCTGACGGGTTTAGAGGACAGTATGTGTAAATGAACTACAGAAATTAACTGTCTCCATCTGCCAGTGGAGGACAGTTAACCCAGAAGATCTAGATTGGCATAGTGGACTTGTAGACAAAAAACAGTCATTCCCCTACCCCAAGCATACTTAGGGTACTGCTGAATTTCCCTTTGTATTTTTAGGACTAGCATGTTGAAGGGAACCCCAAACAGCATCTGAGCAATACACTGTTTATCATCCTATACAGTATTTCCTGAAATAGCTGTAACATTATTTGTGACTGAATTTTTGTAGTTCAGGTTCACGTTTCCTTAGCTCCCACAGCATAAAAAATGAGATTCGAGGCATTGAACTAGTGGGTATATCCCCGTGTTACAGACCCATCAGGCAATTTGTCACAAAGAGCACTCTCTGCTCATAAAGATACAGTAGAGTACAGTAGGGTTTTCATTTTCTGGGTGTCGTGGGACCAGCCCTGGGATAGCAAAGCAGAGTTTTGTAAACCAAGTATAAGCCTACTTATGTAGTGGGAATTTCTGTAGTGACAACATGGATTGTCCTTGGACACTAAAATGCATCAAATTCATCCCAACTAAACTTTCTTTCATCTCTAGGTCACTGGTGCCAATTCAGGCAGCTAGTGACTGGAAGTTGTAACATTTGATGATGTGCAGAGGCCTATGTGAAATGAACGTAGCACTCTCTCCGTTCAGTTCCCAAAGGCAAGTGTCCATCTCTCTCCCACACATAATTGGCAGCCTGGCTAGTTTTCTCAGCAAAGATACCATGGAGCCTGATCTACCCTCTCACCTCTCAAGGGAGACTTTCCAGGTCTAAGCTAGAGGAGGCATGGGGAAACTGCTGCTGCTTTACTTGCTGTGGAACCTGGGCTATGGATGAATAGGGGACTTCAGTCTCCATAGATGTTAAGCTGACACTAAGGACTTGGTGCAGAATCCACTGATATCAAGTGGTGTCCTAAATGATTGACTGTTTGATCTAATAGAGATCTGGCGTAGAAGTTCACAAGGAGCTATCTAGCAATTAAATGATAGACTTGAGGGAGAGATTTTTTCAAAGGCCCAAGTAGCAGTTAGGCATCTAAGTCCTATTGAAAGTCACTGGCTGTTAGTCCTTGGCCTCTTCCCAGTCATTCTTAGATGTAGCTGCTGCAATCATGAGTTTAACCACAGTATGGACAGAGCCAGAGACTGAATAGCAGCTGATGTTCAGTCCATGGGGCTGGCTTAGTTGAACAGTAGAAGCATAATGCAGTATCCTGTGGGAGCTGTGAATCTGAGAATAAACAGAGTAAAAACAGCCCTTGAACAGTGGGAAGGGAATGCACAGGTGGGATTTTCAGAAGCATCTAAGTGATTGAGGTGCACAAGCCCCATTGAAAGTCAGTGGGATTTGTTCTCCTGGATCACTCAGGTTGCTTTTGAAAATCCTATCCCTAAAGCAGTGGCTTTCAACCTGTAGTCCTGGGGATCCGCATATGGTGTTTAAAGGAGTCCGCAAAAGGTGACTTGTGAAAATAAAGTTTCAGATGCCAGAAAAGGCATTCCGTTTGTCTGGTCAAACAAACGTATGTGAATACTCCCACCTGCAGGTCAAAACCCAGAAGTATTGTCGTTACCATAGACGCCCACAGTTTAGCGCCCTTTCTCACGCTGCATCAAATGCTGTGCCAAGCATGTGCAACATTTATAGTTGAATTCTGTTCACTTAGTTTTCAGTCTAAGACTTCTATGGCAGGGGTTTGCAAACCACAGGTTGAATTTCCAAAGGGGTCCTCACCTCCATTTGAAAATTTTTAGGGATCTGCAAATGAAAAAAGATTGAAAACCACTGCCCGAGAGTGTATCTTTAGAGACACAGGTATCCTTACCTGTTGAAAGCACTGACATCTAGATGTTTTTAAACAAAGCTGTGCACTTGCCTAATGAAAACGGTGGAAGTCACGTGTACCTGTGCACAGCCCAATATGTTTAAGAATTAGTGTCATGTAAACATGTATGTGCTGCTTGTCCCTTCCAGGAAGTGAGCTACTGCCAAGGGATGAGTCAGATTGCTGCCATCCTGCTGATGTATTTAAATGAAGAGGATGCCTTTTGGGCACTGGCACAACTACTGACCAATCAGAGACATGCAATGCATGGTAAGCCTTAGCAGAAAAGCAGAACTGCAACCATTCCTGTAGACTTCACATGGTGGTTGATTAGTCTTCATGCTGCTGCTTCTTTGGTCAGCAAGAGGAAATCAGCCGTCAGATGTGTACTCCACCCACTTCCTGCTCTTGTCCCCTGATTGTCTGAAACATGTTTAAAGGCTTTATTATGTATAAAATGATCGAAGTATGGAGCCAGATTTGGCCCTTGCATGCTGACTAGTTTATAATTGAAAAACTTGGGGTTTATCTGCACTGGACTTTCTTGATGCAAGGTAATTAACACATTTGTAAAAGCTAGTGTGTTCCAGCATACAAACGTTTCATGACAATCAGTTAACTCTAGGTTTAAAAATAATGTCTAGTGTAGACTTACCCGTAGGAACCATACATAGTGGGCTGCTTTAAACACACTATAGAATACATTCCCTAATGCATTTGTCCAGACGTGTTCTGGGAAATGTGGTGTACTATTTTACACCAACCACAGTAAAGCTCCTTTCATTTTATTCTGATTTTTAAACTGAAGAAGTGGGGGGGTTTTAAGTCTCTGTGCAGAGATTTTTTTTAATTAGAAGGGTGGTTTGTGTAATTTAATAGCTACAGAAGATCATAGTGAGGGAGCGTTGAAAGATGTTGCTCAAATGCTTCTTGCTTTTATTTATACTGTCATAAAACCACCACATATTTTGCTTAAAAAAAAAAAAAAAAAAAAGCTCTTGGCATATAAGAAGCAGAGGGCATGCACGGAAGATAGAACTACCCTCTAACTTTATTGTAGTTTTCTTCAACATCTGGGTTAAAATGTGTCTGCCACTAAATTATAGCGATTATAAGCTCGTGTTGTGCTCCCATTGTATGGCACCGGTTTACCACTGTTGAAGTCTGTTCTAGTCCCAGAGAGGTGATGTACTGCTGAGCAGACCTTGTCATGCAAATAAAGGACCTGATCCAAAGTCCATGGCAGCCTTTACATTGGCTTCAGTGGGCTCTGGATCAGGCCCAGATTGTAATGGCGTGCTTAAGGTTTGACTGGTCTGCTGTGGAGGAGCAGTTTCAGAAGAACCAGCATTGAACGCCACAGTAGGGTATGTTGCAGAGTTTTGGACGCAGCCCAAATAAAAGGGGTAGAACCTAGGCCATGCAAGACAAAAGGCCATTAAGGCCTGATTTGTAGAGCATCCTCAGCTCCACTTGAAGTCAATGGGGGATGTGGATGTTCAGCATCTTGGAAAATCAGCCCCCCAGTCTACATCTGTCATTACTTTTAGGTTTGTCTCTAATTGCTTCTGTATATTTTTCTTTTCAAGGGTTTTTCATTCCCGGGTTCCCAAAGCTGCAGAGATTTCAGGCCCATCATGAGCAGATTTTAAGTAAACTATTTCCGAAGCTGAAGAAGCACATGGTATCTTTTTGTCAACCATCTTCCCATACTCATGTCATGTTTACATTAATTGCTTTAATGTTAACTTGTTCTGTTAAATACACCTCTACCCTAATGTACAGCTAATCATACAACTGCTTCCGCCACTGAAGAGTTAGCTAAATACCTGCCTCATTTGTCTCCTAAATATTTCTGAAGTGAACAGTTCAGGTTTTGTGGCTGGCCACCAGCATTTGTGCGAGAGATTTTAAAATCTGGAGACTTTCCTAGAAAAGGCAGGAAAATGTATCCAGGGCATGTGTGAACGGAGTTATTTCATGCACTAACCGGGCATTGCTATGTCATGCTGGCCATAAAACCTGGAGGGTATTATCATCTTCTTGCATTACAGATGCTGGAAAGCCCAGAGCTTTCCCCTTACAGTTTGGCTCCATGCTGCACATTTGTTTTCATTTAACGTTCTCCCACACCAGTCCTGCTGAATGGGGACGTTTCCTTCCTTCCAGCAGAGGGACACATTAGAACTGATGCAGTGTTATTCAGTTTGCTGGCTCAGCAACTCCAACTGTTTTTGTCTCCAGCAGATGGTACAACGCCATTTGTTGGCTGGAATAGCATCTGCAGTATGGGACTGAGACCTAGCAACTAGCCATCTATTTTGTGACACTCACTCCTCCTTTTCTGCATGTGTTTCATATTTTGGGTACAGACGCTCCCCGACTTACACAAGCTTCCGTTCTGGAACGCCTTGCGTAACTCGAATTTTGCATAAGTTGGAAAAGTATGCCGGACCATTACGCCAAAAACAAAAAGAACCCTCCTATTTCTAGCTTACGGAACTTTTTCCATAAGTGCGGATTTGCATAAGTCGGGTTTGCTTAACCCCTGCATTCCTAGCGGGGCTTGGTGGCAATATCTCCAGGAAAAGCTGTTTATATTGTCGTCATCTGAAATAGCTTTTGCTTGGTGCTGCAGATGAGCCCACCCCTGCGGTAGAAATGTAACAGAGTAGGGCTAGTTTTTCACTTAATTACTGCTGTTGTGAAAGAGACGGTGGCGGGAGAAGGAACGCTGCATTCCAGCCAATAGGAACAAAAATACCTGCATTTGAGTGACTCCACGAGCTAGTAACCATATTTTCCTGAATGGAGAGCATGCTATGCCTCTGCAAAATGGGGTATGGAAAAGTACAGTCCTTTGCTGTTAGAAGAGGGGCCCATGTCTGTGCTTTGACAATACACCCCCCTGCTTAATGTGATCATACCAGGTGCTATTGTCAATAAACTTTCTTGAGCTAATTCATGTTTGAACACTTAGGCCTGGTCTACACTTGGGGGGGGGGGGATCGATCTAAGATACGTAACTTCAGCTATGCTATTCTCGTAGCTGAAGTTGCGTATCTTAGATCGACTGAGATTGACTTACTTTGCGTCCTCGCGGCGTGGGATCGACAGCCGCCGCTCCCCCGTCGACTCCGCTTCCGCCTCTCGCCCTGGTGGAGTTCCGGAGTTGACGGGGAGTGCATTCGGGGATCGATGTATTGCATCTAGACGAGACGCGATACATCGATCCCCAATAAATCGATCACTACCCATCAATCCGGCGGGTAGTGTAGACATACCCTTAATAGTAAGATTTATATCCTTGTTTCTGGCTGATCTGTCCAGTTAAATAATATCTAACCATTTGGAAAGTGAAGGTAACAGAGTGGAGGTGGAAGCTGAAGAGACTCTGGAGGGATACAGGGAGTTTCTTGCTTGGCAAAAAAGGAGTTTGCTGGAAAAGAGAAGGTAGCTGGCACCCCTAGAATCCCAGCTGGACTGGTGGTGAGTGCAGCTGACGGGGGGTAGTTCTAGAGGTGTTCCCCCTCCCCCCCTTGTTTCTGGTGCTCCTCCCTCAGTTTCTCTTTTCTGATACCACAGCAGTGCTCCTGTTGTTTTCATACAGGTGCATGTGTTGCACATCATCCCTCCAGTGAGGCGCACACTGCAATTTTTCACCTAGCACCAGAGTGAGGGGGAAGCAGAAGAAGAGCAGGCTTGAAACTAGTGATAGCAAATCTCCAAAAGGCCCATTTAGAGAAGGATCCAAAAATTCACATAGCCACGAACACACCTGTCTGTGTGCCATTGCCCTCTACTAGATAGTGTCCAACCTGCTCAAGCATGTGGGAACTTGTCTCCTAGTGCCTGCAGACACCAGTACAACTAGTTAAGTGTCTCCTTTAGCTCAGCAAGTAAGGGCTTGTTTGGAGCTTGTTATTTGAATGTGGTGTAACAAACAATTTTGTCTGTAAGCATGTCTAGAATTATTATAGGATGCTTCTCTTCTTGCCTATGTCAGGTGAGCATCGTGAGGCTTGATTGTTTGAATCACAGAACCACAGGGTTAGAAGGGGCCTCAAGGGTCAACTAGTCTAACCCCCTGCCAAGCTGCAGGGTTTGTTGTGTCTAAACCATCCATGACAGGTGGCTGTCCAGCCTCCTTTTGAAAACCACCAGTGAAGGAGCTTCCACAACCTCCCAAGGTGTCTGTTCCATTGCCCTGCTGTTCTTACAGTTAGGAAGTTTTTCTGGAGATTTAATCTAAATCTGCTATGCTGTAGTTTGAACCCATTGCCTCTTGTCCTGCCCTCTGCGGCAAAAGAGAACAACTTTTCTACATTTTTTTTTTTATCGCAGCCTTTCAAGTATCAGAAGACCGCTATCATGTTCCCCCTCTTCTCTTTTCCGAACTAAACATACCCAGTTCCTTCAGCCTTTGCTCATAGCACTCTGAGATCCTTGAATGGAAGAGGTGTAAAAACAATGTTATTAATCGGACTCATTTGTGTTTCTGTTGCCTGAACTTTTTTTTGCAGACCTCTCTTGTCTGGAAATTGGGCCAGAAAACCCTCTAGCACAAATGTCTTTTCTGTGGCATGTTGGCACGTGTATGGGGCTAAGCATATCTGGAGCAGCTGAAACCAGGGGTACAAATGTAACTACAGTGAGGCTCAGGTTCAGGCAAGGGTTTGGGTTGGTCTTACTGTCATTTAAGTAGGGACAGGAGACACATTTCAGATGAGATGACGCTTCATAGACCCATCCAGAGCCTGACAAACCATTTCCAGGACCTCGGCCAGAAATCAGTATTAAAAAACCATGAGATTTACACAAGGCTCCAGCAGCCGGTCCAGTGAAGTAAACATCTCTTTGCTTGCTGTCTCATTCTAGGACAAGGAGCAGATGACAACAGGGATTTACACAACCAAGTGGTTCCTGCAGTGCTTCATTGACCGGGTGAGGGCTGTTCCTGGGAGAGCTTCTACTTGGCAATCTGGATCCAGAGTTGATTTTCTCTAGTGCATCTGGGAATTTTTACATATTTTTCTAATAAGATTCTATGAATATTTTAGAGGCCAAGATATTTTGCATATTTTCATAAAGCATATACCCGGCAGGAGATAGGCTTAAAATAACTGCATGCCACTGAGACGGTCACACCATGAATAATAGATGGAAAGATGGTTTTAGGGCAAAAGTATAGGCATGGGAGTCAGATTTTTATTTTCCTTGGCTCTGCAACAAATCTGCTAAATCACTTACCCTCACTGAGCATCTGTTTCCCCAGCTTTATAAAAAGGATAATACCTACCTCAGTAGGGTGAGTTCATTACACTTGTAAAGGACTTTGAGATCTTTGGATTGAAGGCAGTATAGTATAGTCATGTAAAGTTCATGTACTCTGAATTAAATTAACTGCTGTGGCCAAAATTTTTAAACTTCAGCAAATAAATGTAGGCTCATGAGTCCATAATTAGATATCACAACAGAAATGGCCCAATTGTCTAAGTTGTTAAGCCACCTGCAGTTCTCACTGACTTCACTGGGAAATGAGGTTGCTCAATACCTCTGACAGTCAAGCCACTTCTGTTTAAATTGGTCTGGCTGCTGGCATAGAGCAGCTGCCAATGGCCCCTACAGGATATTCCAGCAGGCAGGAATCAAATGAGTGTAAGGGAGCCTGCTCCACTTCTTTTCTCCAACCAGACTTCTATGGTCATAGCCGCAGGGAGCGGCAAAGGAGCCACTTCAGTGGCTGTGTGCCACAAAAGATTCCCCTACACTGGTGGAATTCCCACACTGCTGGCTTGAGGGCAGCTTTGTGCCACCAGAGCAGTGCAAAGCTGCCTTAATATACTAGACAGACAGGCCCAGGATCATCCAATTAAACAGGCCATGGTCTGTTCTGCTGATTCTCATGACCAGCCTTGAAAATAGCAAAGCTTTCACATACTTGCAAAACTAAATATAGTAACGACTTTTCAAGGTAGGGAATCCATTTTCAAGTTGGCTTAGATTGAATTTTTTTCACCTTACGGTCCCAAAGAAGGAACGTTGTATCTGTCATAATTGCAACTCTCTGGCCAGCCAAGCATGTGGACAATTGTTTTAAAACCAGAATTGTAGCTCATAATACACGCATAACCCTAAATCGGTCCTGAAAACAAAGCATCTCTCTGTGCTATGTTGGGGTGTTAATTGGAAGGTTTATGGCACATTCTATGCACTGTCGTTCCTGAGCAGATCAATCCAGCTAGAATAGCCCTGGGGCAAAATACCCATGCCATCTGTTACAGATCGTGTCCAATTCCCCTTGCTGGCAGACCACCACAGTGCTGGGACGGGAATCCAGCATCTGGATCCCCTGGTGTTTTAAGCCTCAAGTCTGAACAGATTCCAGGCACTGCCCCAGTCTTGGGGTCCCTTGATGCTCTTTGAGTGCAGACCCTCTGCCTAGCACCACACAACCCTGAGAGCTGCAACCAGGCAGCCCCGCTGCCTAACCCTCGCAACCAGTGCTGACTCCTCAGACTGCCCCTGTCATTTAAACGCAACCGCTCCCAGAATCCCACCAAAGGGGTGAGCCTTCAGAGATACAATTTAACTCACAGGCCCCATGGTAGTTGTAGCATATAACACACACTGCACAGAGTTCTACAGTGCTGTTGCTCTTTACTAAATTGCATGAGAAATACACAGATCCATACAAAAATAATACATCCTACATGCATTTCCTCTCGCTCTAGCTCACACTGTGTGTTCATGTAGGTGGGATCTCCCCTGCTTTGCCTCACCCAGCTCCCAAAGCAGCTTCACTCATCTTCAGCTGGTGAAAAATGGCTAAAGAGAGCGAGCAAATAGACCAGCTTCTGCCCTTTATCACCTTCCTGTCTCCTACATCAGGTGACTCCCTGGTCAGCCTCAATAGGGGACCACAGTGTGTTATGGGTAACTTTGTTGCTAGGTGAGCTCTCCCCTGATAAATCCCTTCTCCTGGTCGGGAGGCAGTCTGTTGTTTAGTGCTGTTCCATGTCAAGTAATGTTAAGTCAGTGACCCTCTTTTGTTAGCCTTTTGTCACCCGCCTTTAGAATTTCGATCCAGCATAAAGGCAAAAGCACAGAGAGAAGCCAACGAGCCTCAGATGAAATCGGCAGATTAGTATAGATACTTACAGGGAAAGGGTTCATAATCTCACCCAGAATCCATACGTTTTACAGGCAGATTCCCCAAATCATCACATCATCTAACCTGCTTCTTTTTGTAAACAGACTCCCTTCACGCTCACCTTGCGGTTGTGGGATATCTACATCCTGGAAGGAGAACGGGTTCTGACAGCTATGGCGTACACCATCCTGAAGCTGCACAAAAGTAAGCGGCTCAGCAGACTTGCTCGACTTCCCCATTCAGCCGGGATGATCCTATCATTAGAGCCTGGGGTTTAGATTTAACCTCCTTAGTCAGGAAGGGCTTAGGGAGAGACAAGCCCAGCATTGGTTTGAAAGTTTTTCTTTTACTTTAATTGGACCAAGATACAGATCTGACCAAAATGGATGCATCTCCTGAAGCTGTGTCCATTTACACCATGTCTGAAGTTAGCCTGATGGTGCCCCACAGTTGGCTGTTTGGCTTTTTTCTCTGTATCGTTGGATTTACACATGTATGATATCATACAACCCCTACTGGGCAGTACAGACTGGTGCCGTTTCAGGCCTCACCCGGATTTCAGAGAAAGCAAATTACTACACACAGTCCCATGTTTGACTCTTTAACGCCAGAGGGGAACTATGCCTTTGCCCTCAAAAAAGGCACATTGGCCTTTTCACATCTACTCCCCAAGGGCCAAATCCCACCTGCTCAGTATACTGAGGGAGACAAGAGAGATTACTCAGGGCGTCCTCTGCTGCAGGACTTCCATCAGCCACTGGGAAATTCCCCTCAGTGGACCAGGGCAGTATGTCCTATAGGAGCCCTGCCTTGCTCAGCGCACATTGGCATTGGAGATGAATGCTTTGTGGTTGATTGCTTGGTTCTGTTAGCGCTAGGTGCTGTACATACACCAAAGAAGGCACAGTTCCTGCACTGAAACATCCAAAGTCTTAAAAAAAAAAAAGTCCCCCACCATGCTGCAATCCTGGGCCCAATCTACAGAACTGTAAACATTGCAAAATGCGCTTTCTGACGCCACGTACTGTATTGTATACATGTATAACATGCTTTACAGAAAAACTATTTTAAGAGTGTTTTAGAGCACATTTAAAAATGTTAGTGGGACTATTTTGTTTTATTTGCATCTCTTCTTCTGCAAAGTAATGTTCCTTAGTCCAACTAAACAAGGCTCAGAGGAGAGAGCAATACAATAATGTATTTATAAAAATACTTCTAAAAATGACCTGAAATTGCTTTTATTTACATAAAAATGTCACTGCCTTACAGTGAGATATTTCAGGACTTCGGGGCCCTGCTGGTCTTATTGGAAAACTCAGCATCTCCTCTTTCCAGTGGTACAAGGCTCTCCTTTGTAGCCATACCAGTCACAGGACAGAGAGGTCAGCTCCTAAACCTGTCACTGGGCAGTAGTGAATATTGCTCATTGAAGGCTTTGGCCAGTGCATCTTTTTTAGAGGGAACAGGACAAATGCAGGGGTTTGAAGCTGCTCTGAGGTTTGGAATGTTTGAATAAAGCCTGAAGAGATGGATTAGTGGACGGAGTGCAGGTGTAATGGTCAAAAGTGCATGGTAACCATGCATCCATCCATCACATGGATACCATTAGTACATTAGCAGGGTAGGTGCATTTATAAGTGGGTGAGTGCTATTTATCTCCATCCATCCTAAACTTCCTATAATTGTTTAAAAGTCTTACCAAGAAAGAAATCTTAGCGGTAGATCCAAGTGCACTGTGGAACTTTTTAGTGTGCAGTAGCAGGGTCCGCTCAGCCAGCTAGTGCATGGCAGGCACGCAGGGTAGATTTACACTTCCGCTTGCTGTGCACTAAGTCTCCATGTGGACTGGTTTGTGCATGTGAAGTAATGTATGTAAAGAAAAAGAGAGGAAGACTGGACAAATAAGCCTTGATGAACAATGCAGTGGGACAGGTGGCTAATGGCAGTGGCTGCTCTCCATCACAGAAGGCTGTGAAATCATATATTAGATATGGGAAGAGTGTGAAGCACCAATTCTGAATGTCTGTGCTGAGCAACCTCAGGTTGCACTATCCACCATTAATCTGTTGTGTCTGTAACGTGCAGCTTTACTCCCCCTAGAGGTGTAAAAGAAACATTCAGGAACAGTCAGACACATTCTGTCACTGAACCAAGGCCCTGAACCTGGAAACATTTATGCACCTGCATAATCTTACTCATTCAGTGATCCCATTGAAGTCCATGAGAACTACTCACCTGAGTAAAGTTACATGCAGACATAAATGTTTGCAGGATTGGGACTAGAGATCGACTTGAGAGAACCATAAATACCAGGCAGAAAAACACATGGAAAAAGGAAGCCATGCATTGTTTCTTCTGCCCCACATTGTAACTTAAATGTAAAAGAAATGTCCTGTACCGATAGTTAAAACTGCTGATCCAGTAGAAACACTGTCTGGATCTCTCTCTCTCTCACACACACTCACTCACACACACACACACACACTCTCTCACCCCCCTCTCTCTCTCTCTCTCTCTCATTGAGATACCATGTTGTTCTCACATTTTGCTGTGTTTTATGCTATCCACTAGAACGCTTACTGAAGATGTCCCTGGAGGACTTACGGGAATTCCTGCAGGAGAGAATTTCTGCTTCTCTGCATTATGAAGATGATATTATTATTGAACAATTGCAAACGTCCATGACTGAATTGCGCAAAATGAAATTTGACCTTCCGCCCCCAGGTAGGCAGAGCATGAAAGCAGCATTAATTTCAATTTTTCTACTGCAGCCCAGGGTAGGCCAAGCAGTTCAAATTAACTCCTTGGTGCCAGCACTAATCATATCTTTCAAGGCCAGAGCAATGCAATTTTTTCAGGATTCTTTTCTCTCTAAACAGCAGGAAAAGGCTAACTGCTGTGGCCTTCTGAATTGCAGAGGCAATTGTGTGACCCCGGTTCTCTGTTCTGTTCGAGATCTCTTGGGTGCAAAGAGAGACTGAGTTGAGCAATGGTGGCTTTATGTCAACGTAGTAATCTGGGACCAGACAGCTCCTGGGCCAACAGCTCCTAGGGAGATACGTGGATTTTTTCGGCAAAACTCAGCACCAGGCATGCTGAGCTCTTTTGAAAATCTGGCCCTATGTGCCGTTTGTCATTAATGTGATTTTTTTAACCCCAAGTTGTATCACTCTGCTCCTCCTGGGTATTTTGTTGTTGTTCTGATTTGCAGAGTCTTTGCACGTTTGAATTGAGCCAGATGTTGCAGCTGTGGTCTGCGTGCATTGTTTTGGTTACACAGATTTTCTGGGTGTGTGAACTTCCCAGCCACTGGCACTTCACAGGGCAGGCAGGGGCAATGTTGTGTTTCACATAGTGCAGGGGTTGCCATGGTAATTGCCCTCTTTATGTTGTAGCATTGAGTGGGTAGATAGAGCCCCCTTAGCGTAAATCCTTCATCATACACGAGATGGAACCTCAGTTGGCTATGGCTCCTGTTGTAGAAACACTTATTGAAAAATAAATGAAACACTCATTAGAAACCTACAAAACCCCACCTGGGTAAGTACATGAATACAGCATAATTGCACTGAACTGTGAGTCTGCAGTTCTCTCTAAGTCTCTTTTGAGGAACTCTTGTGTCAGGCTGTAACTAGAGATTGGCTAAGGGGAACCAGGTTCTGCAACCTCAAATCAGGGTGGTTTGGAGCCAGTTTAACTTTTATCAGAACTCCCGTTTGGGACTGTGTATAATCAGACTAATAAACCCTGATCAGCTGACAACACAAAACACACATGGAAATGGAAATGCTTTTCTTATAGGGTAAGAGGGAATTAATTATTGAACATGATCATTGATTGATATCAGTAAAGAACTTTGAGCTCCTCCGAGAAAAGATTGCAAAACTTAAGGTTGAGATTGTCACTTGCCAGACATGCTTGTGCAGAGGAATAAGAGAATATGATAGCTTCCCCTCTGCTCTGCTTTACAGGCTACCCAGGTTGCTGGTGTGTGCATAGAGGAGGGGATGAGCTCTCTCTCCCTCCCCCCCCCCCCCCCCCCCCCCCCCACACACACACAGAGGTAGGCAGGGGGAGGAGGTAGCAGCACCTGACAAGAAACTAGCACACATGAATTTCTCTGTGGAATACAGGGAGACCCAAGAAAGGCACCGTGATGGGGCACCATTCCTTTGCCTGGCTGCCTCTGGACGGGTGCAGATGCATGCTGACCCATGCATCTTGTCCTGTGTAAAGATTCAGTCTTGCCTGAAGTCTCACAACAAAGTTGTGAACAGCGAAGTATGTCCATTTTACAGCTAAACAGAGACAAAGAGGTTAAGTGACTTACCCAGAGCTGCACAATGAATAAAACCCAGGAGTCCTGACTCCCAGTGCCCACCTGCTTTGCTTGTTTATACCGTAACAAGTCTGGTGCATCCTGCTTTTGGGGGCTGACCTCTGGGAGACCTCAGGGGGTGTCTTTTGTGAGCTCTACCACTGTAGGTGAAGGGGAAGGAGATGTGAATCTTTAACAAAGGCCTCCTTTATCCAGCTGGTTCATCACTGAAGTTAAAATAGGTGCTAACAATAAAATAAACCCATCAGCCTGGAGGTGTGGAAATCCTCTGGCTCAGATCTCTTCTCTCAACCGCTCAGGCTTTTCACTCCTGGGGAAGCACTGTGGTGGTCAGACTGATAGGGCACTGGAGACCTGTGTTCTGTTACCACTCTGCCACTGACTGGCTCTGTGACCTTGGGCCACTCAGTTCCCCTATGTTTTCCTTTTGAAGGGCGGATGTTTGTTCGACATGATTCAGATCCCTCCCAATGGCCTGTCTTGCTGGACTTGTTAAAGCACACCTTGAAAGAGAGCTTAATATGTGTTGTTTTTTTTTCCTTATAGCAAAACCTGAAGAATTCCCTAAGAAACCATTGGGGCTGGAGCTTTCTCTAAATCTCGTGGCACTGAAACCCAGCATTGCAGCGAATGGCCAGAATAAGGCTGTCACTGACCTCGACCCTGACCGAGCTACAAAGCTGTCCTCTCCAAACAACAGCCCTGCTCATCTGAATGAAACTGTTGGTAACGCGAACATGGCAATAAACGAGAGGCTCCCTCCTCTGCCACAGGATGGGCTTCCCTCGCCGGCAGCAGCAACAGATGTGCATCAGCATCCATTTAAGGGCCACCAGCAATGCCAAGAGGAAAACCAGCATGGAGAAGAAAATCAGGTAGAGTCACCAAAGAAAGTTGCTGGTGAAACCCCATCACAGGAGCTGTCTCCTCCAGAGGAGAATGAGGTTCAGGCCCTCCTGGAGAGCCAGGATGCACCACCAGTGAGCAGGGAGGCTGTCTCACAAGAGAGTCCTCAGACTCTCAGTGCAGGAAGTGGTAAAGAGGAACTGCAGGAACATAGCCCCTCCCCTGCTGTAGGCAACACAAACCAGGCCATTCTCCACACAGCTCAGCTGCAGGCACCTCAGCAAGCACAACCCGAAGGGTCAGCCATGGACAACTCTGCAGGGGACATTGCCACCCAGAGCCACAACCCCCAAGTAGACCTGCCTGTCAATCACAATAATATATTAGCAGGTCAGGAGTTGCCAAACCAAACACCGTCTCTTCCTTCCCCTGCCGAACAAAGACCCTCAGACACTTCTGTGCAAAACGTCTCGAGTCCTGAAGACACCAGTGCTACCATCTTCCCAGTGGATTTACTGACAGGGCTGCCTCCAGAGCAGCAGCACCAGCCTCCCAGTACAGACTCGCGCTCAGCACCAGAACAAAACCTTGCTTCTCCTTGCGACTTGTCAGAGAAAGTACAAGTGCCTGTCTTGTGTATGGAGAAAGCCCTTGATACTCTCTCTCTCCCTCTGCAGGATGGTAGACGGCCTTCTAACGTATCTCAGTATGACAACATATCCGAGTTGGAGTACAGTGAGGATAACTCTTCTGGGCAGGTGCCCAGTATCGAGAAACTTAGCGGTGCAGTGCCACAGAACAAACCAGATTTAAAATCCTCAGTACCCAAGTCTGCATCTGTGGGTGAGATTGCAGATCTGGGGATGCACTCAGAAGGGAGCATAGACTCAGCACAGCAGACAGTAGGACTGGGCCACCCAGCCTTCAACTCGCTTCCTCGTCAGAGGCTGTCTGGTGGCAGCGGCAGTGTGCCAATCTTATCTATGCTTGACTCTGGGGCAGTTCAGCTGGCAGAGGGTCTGCACGACCGACACCTGTCATCCCCGGCTTTACAGGGGCAGTCCACCCCCTATAAAATAGTTAAAACCACCACCCCACTTCACGTGGCTCATGCTACCGAGCAGGACTTCTTGAACCAAAAAAAAATGGCATTGCCTTTGCAAGAGGGCAGTCGTCATGTAGGTGCAGCCTTGACGGCAGCTGACGGAGGGGCAGAACTTGAGGTTGTGGCTGCCAACCAGTGTGCGCAGAAGTCATTAAATACATTGAGAGAGCCACGTCCCTGTCTACCCCCAAAGCCAAAAATACCACCCAAGGTTGCCAAAGCCCATTCAGAGAACAGTTTCTATCCAGGCTGCCCTTCCACAATGCAAATGTCCAAGTCAGTGACATTTTAGCAGGGGTAGGGGCAAGGAGGGGAAACAAACAATATAATTACATTGCCTGTCTATTCATGAGACATCCTTATAAAGGTTTGCAACTAAAAGGCAACACAGCCCAGGGTAGAGATGACGGGAAATGATCCTGTGCTGAGCTGTGTTTGGTACGAATGCTTGGGGAGGCATGCAGGAGTTGGTACGGTGACCAATAGACAATGTATTGGTGCCAGGAGGTGGTTAAAAAGTCTGTGGGGTTTTTTTTCCGTGGACAAATCACAAAGTGCTTTCACCCCTGCTCACGTGCAGAGAGAGGCAAAGCTGGTTAACGTGCTAAATATTTTAACTGTTTTTCTCCCATTTTTATAAACACAAGAGCTTGGTCTCATAAACCAGAGTTTAGTTTCTGTTAAGGTGGGAATAGATATGATGCAGAGGGTTTTGAGCCATTCTTACAAACAGATAGAGAAGCTTTGGGAAGACAGAGAGACAGAGGGGCCTTCTTTACAAATGAGCACTTGGTCCATGTGGCCAGTAGCATTTTTCCAATGGCCTTTGCAGCAATAGATTTTTCTGAAGTCCTAATAGCCAGCAATCCGTCAAACAAGGCTATTGAGTATTCTTACCAGGAAAGCCAGCCTTCCATCAAGTCTATGCAACATCCAGCTTTATTCCAGAAATCCCGGTGAGCACAGCTCACGTCCCGGGGGAAAGACTGTGCATCTTTTCATCTTGAGTGCAATGGGGCAGTGTCGTATGCCCATTCTTAGTTCTCTAGCTCTTTTCCATTTGCAGTGGGAGGTTTCATGAAGGGAAGCTGAATGTTGTGTGCCAAAGCGCTCTTCTGTTCTCGGTGGGTTTGTTCTGGGCTGTAGCTAGGATTTATCAGAAAGCAAAGTTAACTTCTGATGCAAGCAGAAGGCAAGGTGGGAAAGATGCGTGTGCCATGCTTCACCACCAGCCTCCAGAAGGTTTGTGCTGATCCACTAAATGTTTGTTTGGATTCCTTGAGTTCTTCATGTGACAGAGATGGAAGGTCGAAGCAGAGCTACGATCAGTTTTCCAACCTGCCTGTCTGATCTTGTCCTTTTCTCCGTGAAGCCAGGACAGTGAGCGGGCTCACTGCCTTAGGACTGACTGAAAGGAAAAGGAGGCCACTGCCTTGGTAAATGACCAATCAGTGTGTCGCGATGCTAATAAACACAGGATGTATTCTTATTTAAGCAATGGAGGCAGTGCCCTGGCTGGTCTTTTGCTTTAGCTAGCAAGCCACAAGAGCGTAATAGGATTTGATCACTTCTCATCAAAATTCCAAAACCTACACTGGTCCCTGCTTTGAGCAATTGAAGTGTCAGTGTGGAAACCACACGGGCGTTAGAAAGGAAGGTGGGCAAAGTTCTGAAAACCTTGGCTCAGCTCCTCCTTGAAATAGTCTGGCTGTAAATCCACAGACTAAGAAGCTGCCAAGAGAGAGAATCTTGGCACAAAGATTCCGAAGAAGCCATCTTTCCTGTAAAGCTTAAAGCCTGTGGTCCAGAAATGCAAATGTCTTGCCCTTAGAGAATGAAGATTTCTTTAAAAGCAACCTGACCGCTAATGGGGAAAGATTCTGTAATTATGGGAAAATCCCAGTCCTGTTTTCTAGTTCAGGAGCCTGAATTACTGTAAGTACAACATATAGAGCTCTAGGCATGGTTATTACATCCATGCTTTGTAATGGGGAACCTGATTCCACTTGATTCTGTAGAATTAACTATACGTGATGCCTCCTTCAATAGCTGAGGATGCTTTGAGATCATACTTGAAGCAGGCCTATATATACGTGTCCCCTGCACACTGGCAAAAGGCTCCCTTAGGGAGTAGAAGTATACTAAAAGCCTGGTCCAAAGTCCAATGAAGTCAATGGAAAGACTCCCATTGACTTTCGTGGGCTTTGGACCAGCTCCTAAACATGTGTCCTAGGCCTGGTCTACCCTGGGGGGCAGGGGGAATCGACCTAAGATACACAACTTCAGCTACGAGAATAGCGTAGCTGAAGTCGACGTATCTTAGGTCGACTTACCTCACGGCGTGGGGTCGACTGCCGCCGCTCTTACGTCGACTCCACTTCCGCCTCGCTGCGGTGGAGTACAGGAGTCAACAGCAGAGCGATCGGGGATCGATTTATCGCGTCTACACTAGACGTGATAAATCGATCCCCGATGGATGGATCGCTATCCGCCATACCACTAGAGATTAAAGCCATAAAGGTCATTCAGATCATCTAGTCTGACCTATTGTGATCATTTCGCTCCTGAGCATGTGAGCAAGAACCAGCCAGCCAAGCAGATGAGAGAGAGAGAGAGAGAATGCTCGGTGCCATCTCAGAGCCCTGGCCCACCCTGTCCAGTGTCTCACCTCCAGGCATGGCCAATGCTTTAGAGGAAGGAGACCCAGAATACATTGGGGGGGGGGGGGGGATTCCTTCCTGACCCCCTGCAAGTGACCAGCTGTGTGTGGCGGTTCGATGTCGATGTAGTGACAGCTCTCTAAGGGAGCTCCCCATTTCTCTCAAGAGATGTTCTGAGCACAGCTCTGGCAGCTCCTGTTCAAATTCCTGTTCTCCCACCAGCTTCCTCTTTGGCCTTGGGCAAGTCGCGTAACCTCTCTGCCTGTTCTGACTGTCCTACCTCACAGGGGTGCTGTGGTTGCTTTTATTTTAGTGGTCCTTTCCCCAATAACTGTGCAGTAGTTTGGAGAGTAAGATGTCTGAGTGTATTCTACCCAGGCAGTATTTCAGCAGGACGAGCAATATCCTTTAATTCAGAACCTTGTGCGTCCCCTTGAGCTCTAGAAGCCAGTGGGCAATGGAAATGTTAAAGTAGCTGCCATCTGCCGCTAGGCTTGGTTTCTGTATGCTGGGGTCTGTTCTCTCCTCCAAGCACATATGTAACTTCCACTAACCTGAACGGGAGTTGAGCTCACACATGTGATAGGAGATTAGACCCCTTTACCTTCACTTTTCTGCTTGCCTGACCTTCCTCCCACTGTGTCTGTTGCTCGTTCTGGTATATGTAGGCACTGTGAGGTCAGAGATGGAGAGTATCGAGGTCCTCTTGTAAGACACACTTTTAATGGCGATTTGTCTCTAGAACATTCAATAGCTGCCTAATGCACAAAACTTGCCACGAAGGCTAACATCTCCCGTACGCTGAATTCAGGATGCATATCTCTTGTTCTCATGAAATCTCACTGGGGAGAGGGCAGCCAAGCTAATTCCAAGTGTATATTTTCCAAGAATTATTTGGGTTTTCCTGACCTCCTGTCTCAGAGGTAGTAGCTGAAATATATAGACAGTGTTCTCCTAAAAGAGGAGTCCAATTGGAAGCTTAGCACCTGTTCCAAAGTCTATGGAAGTCAGTGGAAAGACTCTTGTTGACTCCAATGGACTTAGGTTCAGACTGCTAATGGTCCCTGCAGCATTGTACAGCAAGTGGTTTAGGATCACCTTCCTCTTCAATAATAAAAGTACCATCATTGGAGGCCACAGGTCACAGCACACCATACTCCACCATAGTCTGAGCAGCTAGGACCTTGAGTCCTCATTAAAGGTGAGGGGGTAAGTGCCATCAGTCCCTATAGTGTTTTCTCTTCAGTTGGGCAGTTTGGGCAACCCCCACCCTGCTCCAAACTGGTTCATTTGCTGCCTTTTGGACTTATTCCAAAATGTGAGGAGAAGGCAAAGCCATTTGTGTAGTCTGGGACTGCTGCTACAGCAATGAGACTCTTGCCTTTTTCCTTCATCAGTGTCTTTGCACAAAGGTTTCACTGGCCTAAACCGCCAGAGCCAGCTGCTGTGGGTGGGTATCATTGGTGCAATGCCTCACTTCTAGACAGGCATGTTCCTTTTTTTGTCTGTGAAATTAACATTTTACATACAAATCAACTTAAATCTTTCCATTTCAATCTATTGTTGCAAATGACCATTTAAGCATGTCAGGTTCAGGCATTCCCCACCATCATTGCGGGGGCTTATTGTACTAACAACTAACTCCTCTCACTCCAGTCAGTTCTGTTCAGGTTCTTATACTGCCCCCCTCATTGTGGTATCTGGGCTTGATAAGGAGCTGTGTGGTAGCAGAGAGGAGAACAATCATGCCCAGCTTCACATGTGTGGGGGGGAGGAACAAATTCCAAGACACTTCTACAAATAATGCAGGGCTCCTAGGATGCCCTCAATCAGATGGCAAAAGCAGTGTTATTTCATGCTAACTCAGGAAAACCGCTTCCTCCCCCAAGGTAACTTTTACTTAGCTGAAATATATTTAGTTTTAAAAGAGTAGGGTTTTTATTGGTGTTTAGGCTTTTTTGTTTTGTTTTGTTTTTTTGTTGGTGAACTAGCACTTTGAGCAGAGGCAGTGCAGCCCTGTGGCAGGAATGCAGCACCAGAGTTCAGGAAACTCCCCATTGTTTCAACTGTAACCTTTGTGTTTCAGTGGACTAGAGGCTGGTGTGTCGCTTTGGTGCACTTTGAGAGATCTGCTACCATTGGCTTTTATTTTCAATTGCTACTTTTGTTTACAACATGGAGATCTTCCTTTGTGATTCTTGCTAATGTATTGTTATTACTTTAAACCATTGTTATGTATGTGCTTTTGGGGGGGGGGGGGGAAAGAAGGTAAGTGAGTTTGAAAAGCAAAATGCTCGTTCCTTTTTACACTGATCCAAACAGACTGTACATAGGGTTTGACGCTGTGTTTTACATGGTTGTAATGATGACAGTTTAAGAAGTTTAGCATAAACAGCTGCAGAGTGTTTTTCTTCTAGGGCAATGAACTGCATCATCATCCTCCTGGTTCTCAAATCCACTGCAGTGGCTGCTTGTTCCATTGTGGTGGGGAGCTTAAGATTTGGGTTTGGTCTCCTTGGACTTCAACCTCCCTGCTTTTATAGTGTAACTAAAACTGTATGTTGCCTGCTTGCCCCTGATGCAGTGTTAACTGCTCAAGGGTCCTATGTTCTGGATACAATTAGTGTAGTTGTGCAGAGCTGGAGCTTTGAACAGCTTTGAAAATGCCATTCATGCTGGGAGCTGGCTACACTCTCTCTGCATTCAGTGCTGGTGAGAGGGGCCTGAGTGACAGCCTGGAGCTTGATGTCTCCTCTCTACAGAGCAAGAACAGGTACAGCAAAACTATGCAAAATCCTCCCATGCTGCCTCAGTCCTGGCCCTGGTCTGTTCATACAAGAAAAAAGGCTGGGGAGGGAGAAGAGATGTACAAGGATGTTACCAAGAGTGTGGATCAAAAAGCCCTTGAGACGTATGCGAAAGCCCTGTCCCCCAACTTGATTACAGAACTGTGCGCTTCCATCCCTGCTGCCACTCGCCATCTAACTCAGAGAGCCGTGGAGGTGGACTAGGCTGAAGAAGTGAGGTTCTTACCCACGAAAGCTTATGCTCCCAATACTTGTTAGTCTCAAAGGTGCCACAGGACCCTCTGTTGCTTTTTACAGATTCAGACTAACACAGCTACCCCTCTGATACTAGGCTTATTCCGTCCTTCAGCCTTACTGCTGAGCCAGCTCAGAGGATGGAGGCAGGGTTTTGCTTAGTACTATAGTCTAGAGAGGAAGGGGGGAGGGTCCCCTTTTTTTAAAACCTTCTTGGCTTGGTTTTTTCTTCTGCTCTTGCGTGGCTTGTTGAAACCCTGCCCGAATGTAGTATAGTGGGCAGCTGGCTTGATACAGTTTCCAACGGTAGGGAGCCCCGTGCCCTTTAAATCGCTGGCTGAGCCCTGCTGCTGCAGCCCCAGGGCTCCAGCGGTGATTTAAAGGGCCCAGGGCTCCCTGCAGCAGCCGAAGCCCCAGGCCCTTTAAAGCGCCACCCGAGCCCCGCTGCTACTGCGCTATATGCAAGCCCGTGTTATATTGGGTCATGTTATAGCGAGGTAGAGGTGTACTAAGTTCATGGTCTCATAAGGCTTTCTAGTAAGTCACACCTCCCCTCTGCATCACTACAGTCAGTCCATTCACAGGATTGTGTCATTTCACAGGACAAAGGCCATAGCTCTGCCCCGTGAGTCAGTATGGACTCAGTGCTCACACCATTGAGTTCACTATTAGAGGAGATGTAGGGAGCATGTGGTGCCTTTCCACTTTCTGTAAGCGTAGATGGAAGGGGGAAGGAAGGGCTGACTCCAAATTTTTCCCCTTTGTGCTTTGAACATATGCAGCATTGTTCCACACCAGAGCTGGCTGCACTTTAGTGAAGGGTGATGTGATTAGGATACTGTAAATTTTAGGCCTTTTATTTAAGATGGAGCATAACACTACGCCAGTACTGTCAGGGCAGATGAGGATTTGAAATGTAGCAGAAGACAAGGACTAGGCTTAGCTAAAAGTAACGATCCTGTTAGAACTTCAGGCTTTCTGCACAGCTCTAAGACATTGGCCTGGTAACTTCAGATGAAAATTGCTCCTCCCCCTGTTTAATTTTCAATGCTGCCTTAGCCTAATAGCTACAGCCTCCTAGTTTTCTACAGCTTCATGCTCTATCAGTCACCCTCCACTATAGTCCTGTCTCATAAAAGCTGTAGCAAGGCTTGTGCTGTTATGAATTGTGGCCTATCTTTAACAGAGATACAGGCACAGTGACCATAGCTCCTGCTGGGCCCTGCAACTTCCCCATGCCCCATCTCTGTATTAAAGGAGAAGAGGGGGGCTTGTTTAAGCAAACTCGGTGCAGCATTCATCTTCCTGCACCAGTGCTACCTTGCAGTAAAATGAAATACTTAAACCCTTTTCACTGCTGGATTATAACAAACTTGATTGTGACATCAATGGAAAATGATACAGAGGTCACATATGGCAGTTAATACAGCACTGTAATGCACTGCACATTCTCTGTACTTCTGCAAAAGCAGATCCTGGAAGTACCTTAACCTCTCCTGGGGGAAAAATTCCTTTTTTAAAAACAGTATTTCAGACTGATCAGCCCATGTGAGGAGAGAGAATTTATCTACCTCATTGAAAGACAAGTGTTTTTCCCTGCTGCTCACCCCCTGACCCAGCCCAGCTTTCCCTTCCCCTGCTGGATCTGCTGTCAGGGCACAGGTAGAAATTATGGAGACAGGTTCATTTGAGATTTGTGCCTAGTGTTAATACTGGCTTTCTTCTCTAGGGTGCAGCACTAACCCGCAACACATAGGCCTAGCTCTAAGGCAGTGAACATAGCAGCTCTGTGCAACATCTGCAGAAGGAACAGACCCATTTGAGCACAGTTCTGTTAAGCATGAGGGGGAAGGGGGTCGTGCCCGTTATCGGGCATCCTGCATTGTTGCGGCAGTGATTCTATCAGACCTGCTAATGGGTCGGCACACTAGGCCTAAAGCTCAGTGGTTGATGTGTGCGCTAGTGCACTTTCTAGCCACACAGCCCTGGGGGAGTTTTCACACAGAGGCTGCCAACAGCAGAAAGTGAGTAGACAAAACCAACAAGTCAAAAGGAGCTCAGAGCAGCACTTCACTATTTTATTCTACAGAGCTGCTGCAGGGCCCAGCTCTTTTACTTTAAGTTTGCTTCCCCTGCCAATCTCCCCAGGGGAGCTGTAGAGATCTCCTGGTCAAAAAAAGAGCAAGGCCTTGGGAAGCACTGCTGCTCTCTATCAGGCTCCCAGGGACTGGAACAAGGAAAAAACAACTCAGGAGGCAAAGCTAGACTCAGGCCTGGGCCCTTTGGTGGCTGGGGGCCTCACCCCTTCCACTCCTCTCTAGCAGAGCTTGGCCTAGACAAGGTCACATCACTGGCTGCCACTAGAGCTTCAGCTCCTCCTTGTTAAATGCAGAGGTCAGCTGCAGGGGGAACAGCACTTACTGCTCAGCCTGGTCTCATGACAGAGGGGCAGGGCAGGGCAGGGCAGGGCAGGGCAGGGCAGGGCAGGGCTGCCCCCCCCCCCCCCGATCAAGGGTTAGAGACACATGCCACATGAGGCACTGCTGGGCTAACCCACCACTGCCACCTTATGGAGCAGCTCCCTAGGGTACGTAATGATTAAGGTGAGCTTTTCCAAAGTAGTGCAACCCCCCAATGGAACTTGTCTGCCTAATTTAGTATGGGGCTTCTGCCAATCCCACCCTCTTCCTTTAGGGTATGGCTACTGGGGAAGGGGAAGGTGTAAATTCCAGCCCGTGGCCACCCAAGGGGCTAGCTGCCCTGGAGTCTGTACCTAGGATCCTGGCTGGGATCATGTTCAGGGCGCTAAGTCCCTGCCTGCTGCAGCTCCATTTCTGCTCGCTCAAGCAGAGCGTTGTGCAGCTAAGTCTCCTTGAGCTGGAATCTGTACGTTTCACATGTAATGTCGACCTGTTCATTTCCGCAGTTGTTGCTCAGGCAGTAGCCTCAAATCCAAGTAGCTGCATATTCCCCAAATGGTAAGAGCAGGGAGTAAATGCTGCTGCCGCCAACAGCATCTGATACTGCTTAGAGCATAATTATCTCAGACAAATGCTATTACTAAGGTCTCTAACACCCCTTTTGAGTGCACCTAGACCCATTAAATCAGCCATTTCACACCTGAGCCACCACTCTCATTACAGGTTTCAAATGACTAACAAAATTAACCTTGCCACCCATGTGATGAAGTGGGAGAAAAGCACAGAAGTGCAGGCCTAGAGCTGCTCCTCTGGAGGATCAATGTGGCTCTAAACCAAAATTGCCAGCAGGTTTCGTCATGGCCCAGGCCCTGGCAAGGCAGAGGAAACAGATCAATAAAAGAGGATGCTGGGTGGGAGCCATTCATTGCAACTGCCCTGGACCAGCCTTAGAGGCACAACCACCATGCCCCTCTTTTCAAAGAAACCACCAAGCAGCTGTAGCCAGACACCTAAACGGGCTGAGATGTGAATCAGACTCTAGTAATGAAGGGTTCTCTCCCCCTGCCAAGCCCATTGGCACACTCAGGTTATACCTCCCTACAGCTGAGCCATTGAAGCTGTGATGTGCAATAGACACTTTACAGCTCCCTTTTGTTTCTCCTCACCTCTAAGTGTGACGTGGCTGCTTCAGGCCCAGAACGGCTCATGCTGTACCCCCAAGGCCTGGAGTCAGCTGGAAGTTATTAAGGGGCAGGAAGGAGGCAAATATCACACACACAGCAGCCCCTCCCAGACAAGCAGACAATGTCACTGAGGTGTAGGCACTGACGGAAAACCCATGCTCTAGGGTTGTGGTTCTCAACCAGGGATACATCAACTCATCTAGCTTTATAACCGGCTACAGCAAAAGCACTAGTGACATCAGTACAAATTGAAATGTCATACAATGACTTGTTTATACTGCTCTATATACTGAAATGTAAGTACAATATTTATATTCCATGGCACAGATGAGAAAGTAAGCAATTTTCTGTAATAGTAAGTACTTCTCAAGTCAGGTAAAACATGAGGGCACATAAGCCAAAGAAGGGGTACACTAGTCTGGAAAGGTTGAGAGCCACTGCTCTAGTGTAAACTGCAGAACGCTGTGCAACATTACAGCCAACAGATGGCACCACATCCACACTAAGCCCTCTGATGCACAAGCTCCCAGAACTATTCCATGCCCTTTCACATGGCACCACTGACCCCCGCACAAAACACCTGTCCTCAGGGCCCGCGCAACCCATTAGGTGACCTAGGCGGTCGTCTAGGGCGCTACAATTTGGGGGGCGGCGACCGCGGCGGTATTTCGGCGTCGGGACCTTCCGCCACCTCTGTGGGGGAGCATTTCGGGGCAGGACCTTCCGCCGCCTAGGGCAGCAGAAAAGCTGGCAGCGCTCCTGCCTGTCCTGTTCTCCGTTACCATTCTCCTTCTTCCAGTCAGGTGCTGGCCATTTAATGCACTAGTTCTCCACCCCCTCCCTTTTAGCAATATGGGAAAGGCAGGGGGAGAGGTCCCCCTATGGCACCCCCCCCCCCACACACACACAGGGAGCCCTTGTACTAGAGGACTGGTGATCCCTGTAGTGTTGATGCATGAGTGAGCTTTAGGTCTGAGACCTGCCCTTTAAGAGGGGAGGGGACATCCACCAATGAAGGCCTCATGGAACAAGCCCCAACCACTCTCAAAACACAACTGGCTTGTCCAGTCCCGTTCCTTACTGCCTTAGCTCACACGTCAGAGGAGATCCAGCCCAGCTGTGCTCATCAGAAAGCTGGTGGGAGCTGTAAGAGCAGGGGTAAGCTCCTGGAGGTCTGAGCCAAGTCCAGCTTAGGGGAGCAGCTGCTGGGGCTGCCAGCACAGAGCAGATCCACACTGTAAAAACATTGGTGCCCTATGTACAGTAGGAGCTAGACTATCACAGAAGCAGAGCTCCCATGGTTCTCAGCTAGGGTGGGGAATCCTCCATCCTTCTCAATGGGAGCGGCTTGGCGCAGAGCTCTCATGAGAGCCTAGGCCCGGGCCCTGCTGTCTGCCACCCTAAGAAATAACCCTCAGCCACCCTAGGTTTAGATTGTAAAGTCGCCCCCTCCTATGTAAGGTGCTGCAGGGAGGAAGCTCCCAGCCACACAGGCCCTGCCTGTGCTAGGGGTCAAACTCTGCTAAAGCCCAGTGTTCAACCACGGTTGGCCAACAGAGGCATGTTCCATGCTATTCCAATGGGAGCCTTGGTTCCCTGCTCCAGCTCTGGGAAAGAGCCATCCCTTCTACTGGCCAGAGCACTCGAGGGTTCCTGCTGTGGCTCACACCAGAGGTGTTGAACCAGCCTCAGCAATGAGGAGAAACAGAACAGACATGAGAGGTCAGGTCTTACCTTGACAATGAGTCTCCGTGCATCTCTCATAGGCTCCCTGCAGTCTGGGACACGGCGGCAGCAGAACCAAATGTGGTTGATCCCCATCAGCCCATGCTGCTCCCCCCTCGCCACCTCAGCTTGCCCCGCCCACGGTTGCTATGAGCTTATTGATTTATGAGGGTGGAAGGCAGCAGTCAAAGAGTCAGCACTAAATAATTGATGCTAAGTGGAGTCTGGAGTGGAGCCAAGCTAGAAAGCAAAGCTTTGGGCTATGTTAGGCTCCAGAGGCTGGGCTGCCGCAGGGAAAGAAAGGGCAGCTCCGCGTCCTGGTCCACGTGGCAGAATAGGTCGCACAGTCATTGGCTTCCGCAGCCTGCTCGAACCCTGCAAAGGGCAGGGGGACACGTGGCACAGCAGGGGTCTGTCAATAGGCAGAAGGGGGCACTGTGGAGGCACACAGAGGCCTGGGAGAGGGATGCTGGGTAAAGAAGCCCTTTGAAGGCTGCATGGAGGTAGCACCTCAGTTCAGACTCAGTATTGGTCTCTGCTTCTCAGGCGAGGAGCTCCGACCCACCAGCTCTTTTCCGGAGCCGGGTGGATGCTCCCTGCTGCCACAGACAAAGCACTGAGCATTGGGGCTCGGACTTTGCCTGGGCACCCCCCTCCTTCTCTGCTCTTGTGAGCTTTTGGGGCAGGGCCCATCTCTCACACTGGGCATGGACAATGCCTAGTGCAATGGAGATCTGATCTCCGTTGGAGCCTCTAGACGCTGCTGTCATACCAACAACCAACCTGGCAGGCAACCCTGCTGAAAGCAAGTCAGCCAAACGGGCCCAGGGTGCATGCTACTGCCTGGGGCCGGCTTGCCTGGGGCCACTGGGCATGGTACACAAACACTGGGAAGTGCACTGTTCTTAGGCCTTGTCTTCTGTGCTGGACGGATTTACCTGCTAAGGTTCCATGAGTTAGTGCCTGAGCAAGTGCTGAGCAAAGCAGCTTGTAGCTACAGAGGGGCTCTGACATTAGATCAGATAGTTCCACAGGGCAGCAAGCTGCACCAGAAGCGAGTGCGCGTGCGTTTCCTGTCGCTGCCCTTCCTCTTGCCTCAGGACTGCACAGGAGAGGGGACTTTGTCCCAGTTCAATAACCATCCCAGCTCCAAAGATCAATCAGACCCTGCCACAGCTAGAGGTGAAATCCTGAGTCGAAATGCTTTTCCACAACCCGTTCTGTCCGTGCGCGCCAAGCCTGCCTGCACTAGGATGACGGGAGATACCTCCCCGAGGTGTAAATGAAGCCACTGCAGTTCACTGGCTGCAAGAACAAAGAGTCCCAAACCCACAGGCTCCCCACATCTCCTGCCGGTAACCAGTTGCAGGCGCCTATGAGATTAGCTCTGTCAGAGCTTTCCTCTGAGTCACAGCAGCCTGTATTTCTGCAAAGCGCAGCTCGTCACCCATCTCCCCTCGGCATGATGCGACCACCCTTCCTCCAGCAAACACCCTGATAAAGATCACCAGGTTGAGCAACCGTCCGTCTACGCCCCTATCTCGTGACCGCAGCTGCACTCCACAGAAACACCACAGCTCACAGAAGCCAGGTTCAAAGCCAGAGGGGCCAGGGCAGGGCGTTCGCACTGCAGGGCTGTAAGATATACAACCTGTGAGCACCACAGCTCAGGCTGGGCCCACCTTGGACTGCGGTCTAAGCCTTCCTGTCGTGGCCAGTCTTGTTCTAACAGCGAGCCTGGCTGCACAACAGCCTAAGCAACACAGCCCTGGAGTAAGCAATCCCGAGGGCCAACTGCCTGTCAATACAACCAGCAGGTCGCACACCGGGCCAGTTTAGTCTGTGGTTCAGATACAGCAACGAACTCCATGTCAAATGGCCACAGGATTCCCTGCACCCAGCAATTCCTGGGATATAGCCATAAGCTAGGCTTCCACGTGCAAGAAGGGGAGAACGAATTGAGGCTACCCAGTCCAGCAGAGGGTCAGGTTCCCAGGCGCCTCTGGCTGATGCACAGAACTCTGTGGGGCCCTGCTTCAGTATATACGCACCTTGCATCATCACCCAGAGTGGAGACTTCGTGGACTTTGCTACGTCCCATTCCGAGTCCTTGCAGCTGCTCTCCAAGGGGTCTGCACACTATACCGAGTTGTAAGGTGGGACCCAAGTCTGTCAGGCTTCTGAGGGCCCAAGCTGATCCAGGAAGTCACAGTTCCACCTTGAACTCACTCTCCTTGGGTAACCCTTCCCTCTGCACCAGCATTCACCACCACCACCACCCCGAACCCCCAATGCCCCTGACTCCCCAGCCCAGCATCAGCAGGGTAAAGCAAATGGCTAATTAGTCATCACCCCAACTCCTCGGACCCAGTGTTGGGGAAACAGGAACCAAACAAACCAGAGCACATTTCCCTGGGATTCTGTCTCTGCTCACACTCCAGAGAGGACAGAAGGCCCGGATTTGGCCTGTAGCAACCTAAGGCTTTCCAGTAACACAGGGTACAATGCAGGCATCTCATGCACCTGGAAAGGCCCCACAATCTCATTCCCTGCTGCCGTGGTGGAGAGAATATGATGGGCTAGTGTGTGTCATTCCCCCTTTGCACATGGGAGTGGTGGGGAATAATTCCTAGATGATTAGTAAACCCCCTTTACCCCCTTCCCTCCCAGCTTCACTAACCTGGGACACCACGAAAAATACACACTCTAAAAACACCACTGCTTTTTAATCCCCTACAGCCCTTGCCCAGTCCCAGTGCTGCTGCCACCATCCATCCCATCCCTCCCCTGCAGGGAATTACAGGCGCCATTGCCAGCGTCCCTGTGAAATGCAAAGCCAGCCCAGAAACAGCACAGCTCAGCATAATTCCATTTCCAGAAAGTTTGTAGCTCAGAGACAGAGCCGGATGATATCCCATGCAGGCCACATGCAGAAGGTGAAGCAGGACCCAATGCCTCCTCTTTGTAAGGAGACAGACACCCATCAACACTCCCTGGAACACCAGCTTACCCCAAGCTGGGATGTGGCAAGAGGCTGGCACACTTGCCGGGCACCATCTCCAGGAGCACAAAGTCTTCCAACCGGCTGCTTGGTAGGACAGCGATGGATCGTGGTGCCTCCAGTCTGTCTCCCTGATGCTGCACTGTATGTGCCTGGCACAGGGCTTGATCCAAAGCCAACAGCCGTTGGTAGAAAGACTCTCACTGACTTCAAATGGCTTTGGAGCAAGCCCAGACTGAGGAGTCCAGCATCAAAGCTGCAGGACTCCGTGACAGCTGCATTTGCGACTTCCCAGAGCTATCTGCAATTCAAGCCAGTTTTGAAGCATGGCGCTTTATCTCGTCCTGTCGGGGGGGGGGGGGGGGGGAGAGGGAAAGGGGGGGGGAGGGAGGTGCTTGGTTAAAATCAGGTAAGATTTCACTCTGATGGGCAGGATTCCTACATCATCAGCTGGCACAAATGCCAGAGAGCATCGCACACGCGCCAGCTTGGGCTTTGACATGGCCTGGTCACTGACGACAGCAGACTTCTCTTTTGAAGGTGTGTTAAAATTATTCCCAACCTCTGTATCAAAGGTTTAAGACGACACACTTCCTCTCCCTTTTCTTATCAAAGTCTGGTCCGAATCCTGGCAGCTGTTCATTCGTCTCTATAAAAGGAAGCCAGTCTTTTGAGACAAACCATGGTCTGGTTGTTAAGGCACTCGTTGGGGCCTCAGGAGACCCAGGTTCCAATTCCCAGCTCTGCCACTGACCTGCTGGGTGTCCTTGGGTGAATCACTCCACATCCGTTTCCACTCCCACCCTTTGTCTGTCTTGTCTGGTTAGTCTATAAGCATTTCAGGGTAGGGGGCCTTGGACATAGCTTCTGTGTCTGTGTCTGCACAGCATTCAGGAGGTGTGATTGCCACACAGGTGGGCACACTATCAAACAGGCAACAAAACGGAGGATATACAATGCAGCAGTGCTAGCATCCCTTTGATTAATGGACGTGAAACATGGAAAGTTGACCACAGACACATTAAGCAACTTGAAATATTTTCCATGTCCTGTCTCCGTTCTAGTTGGAAGATCCACTGGCAAGACAAAGTCGCCAATATCAACATCCTGAAAAAAGGCAAAAACAACCAGCATCGAGGCAAATGTTCAGCAAAGTTCTTCTTAGATGGACAGGTCACGTAGTCAGACTGGGCAACGACAGACTCCTAAAAAAAAGTTTTCCCTGGTGAGCTGAAACTCGGAAAGCACAGCAGGACAACGAAAAGGCTTCAGACACCCCCGTAAGCAGAATCTCACCTCATGCAGCCTAAATACCGATTACTTCGAAGACAGCCCCATGGAGAGCAACTATCAATAAAGGCTTTAAACACTTTGAGGAAGGCAGATGTGAAAAATGGATTAAAAAAAAAGCGGCCAACCTCATGCCAAGTCTTCAATGGGAGCCTGCGTATTCCTACATGATATCTGTCTGTCCCCTTCCCCCTCACCCATCGGACTCGTTAGCCACATGAGAACACAAGTGATGCCTTGACATCATCTGATACGATGGACAGCCATACAGACATACTGTGCTAGCTTTAATCTAGCTGGCAAAGCTAAACATAGCAGTGAAGCTGTGGCAGCAGCTGTGGCATGGGCTAGTTACCCGAGCACAATACTGCCTGGGATCCGGGGTACATTGACTAGCGTGTGCAGCTATGGCATCACTGCTATTTTTAGCTGCACTAGCTAGATTAAAGCTTGCTGGTGCATGTCCTGAGTGCTCGCAGACACAGCCTACGTTTGTACAGCACCCTGCAGAGTGGGGCCCTCGGGGCTCGGATTCAGTCAGTCGGGTGTACCGGTTCCTCGCTGAAGCTGCTGCCGTGTAATATTGAATCTCCACTTTCACTTGAAAACATTGCAACCATAAAATCTAGAGATTTAAAGAACACCTCCAAGTCATGACTCAAGTGTAACAGATGCAGAGAGGTCTGTGCTGAGCTCTCAACTGCCCCAATCATCTCAGCAAGGAGTTAACTCAGATACTCTAAATTATCACCACTGGGTATCTACACAGCAAAGAAAAGCCTGCGGCACCAAGTCTCAGTTAGCTCAGGCTCGCTGGGCTTGGGCTGTGGGGTTAAAAACAGCACCATATATATTTGGACTCGGGCTGGAGCCTGGGCTCTTAAGCCCTGCAAGAGGGGAGGGTCTCAGGGCCCAGGCTCCAGCCTGGCTGGAATGTCTACACTGCTATTGACCCACGCTCAGACTCAGTGCTGCAGGTTTTTCTTTGCAGTGTAGACATACCCGCCAACGTCAGCATTGTTTCCTTTCACTCCTCACGTGAGGGGAGGGTCACAGCTCTGCACAATTTACGGTGCGTGATGGCTCCTCCTGGCAACTGACATGGGTGAAGCTTATTTTGCGGGCAGAGCATGGAAGAGCACCACCACTTCACCCCCCGCCCGCAATGCCAACAGGGGCCTTTATGCACTCATGGAATTTAAGACACCATCATCTCATTCCACTCCTGAGTGCTTCAGTAGCACCAGCTGAATCCCCTGCTGGGACCACTGACAAACTAGGCAGACACCCTGCCTGGGTTCAGTCCCAAAGGGCGCACACAGCAGCTGCCTGAAGCACGCACCCAGCTTTATCAGAGGAGATGCAACTCCAGCAGGCGCGCCGATGGGACAAGCAGGTGAACAGGAAAACAAAACAAAAGCACTCTGAGAAAGAAAATTTAATAACTTCAATGCGTCTCTTGGGTTTGTCCAACACTGGAGCAGCTACAACCCCTCTTGCCACATAAAGCCACATTAAGTGGCTGTGGACCTCTGACCTTTAACCTTGTCAGTGGTTGCTGAGCATCTGGTTTGGGTCTTGCGAGGAGCTTTAGTACAGTAAGTAGATTCCTTTTGCTCTTGGTTCACCTGTAATTAGCCACACTAGGTACAGTCAGTTTTACATACATGTGCAATATACGTGACTGCCACAAGATCCTAGCTGTGCAGGCATAGAGGGGTCACAGTTAGCCAGCTGCTGCCAAAGACGACGCTAGCAGGGAACAGACGCAGACACATCTATGGCAGAGGGGCCCCATCCAAATCGATGAGCAGATGGTATATACAATTACTTTCCCATGACTCTTCCCCCTCCCGTCCCCTCAACACGACACTTTGGGGAATGGAAACAGCTCCCGCTGTTCAAAAGTGTCCACGGAGGAGAAATCAAATCTCAGCAGCAGAAAGCAACACATAGTAAATCCTGGTGTTGGCTCAGAAAAACACCAGGCTTAGAATTCACATTAAATGCGACCCCACTCTCTACCCACCAGGTGCAGAGCAGTGATTTATATACAAGCTTTCTCAGCCCCACAGAAATATCACATGGCACATGTTGACGGGCATCATTCCCCCATCACTCTGAGGGCAGACCCAGGCATGCAGTGAACTCCTGCCAGACTAAAACTCAGCTCCCTGCAAAGACATTCACTGGACTTTTCCTACTTCCCAGGAAGGGGCAAGAGAGAGAGAAGCATTAAAGCAGCGATGGTGGTTACAAAGACAACTTCCTGTCTCTGGAGCAGCATACACCTCACAAAACATGATCAGAGCAAACCAACCCATGGGAATTGGGGACTTTCAGTTAATGTAGGACCTACTATAAACAGAGCACCTCCATATTTTATCTTCAAATCCCAACCTCACCCCAACCATCTTTCCAGAAAATCACCCATGCCCATTTGGGCACAGAATGACCATCCTAATTCTCTCTCCGCTGTAGGCTGGCAGTAACCCTGGATAGGACCTTTCTGGTGGGGAGCTTTGAAGAGGTTTTATCTCTCTGGAGACCAAGGGATAATCATACTGGCCCTCACACCACACGTCCTTTTCTAAAACCGAGGTGCCCCATATCTCCAGGACAATCACTGACAGGTTCCAGAACAGATGGGTTATGCTCAGCTGAGCCACCTTCAAATCAGCTGGCTGCCAATAGAACCTCAACCAATCAAGGAAGTAGTTCACCCCCCATCACCACCTTCCACACCCTCCACCCACAAAAACCAGCAGCAGCAGCCACCTCTGAAGTAGGACAGAGCCACAGAGACCATTTGTCGAGACCATCAAATAATAATTTACTGTGATTCAATCTGTGGCTTTGTACAGTTGCTGGGAGAGGAGGAGGCAAAAGGAGACGGGGAGGGGGAAAAAAAGTCGCTTGTCACAGGCCTTGATGAAGTTTGAGACAGTCCGTGCGGGGCTCAAGATATCCTCCTCCTGGTCTCCCTCCTCCCCCATACTCCTCCCCTGAATCAGTTTGCTGCTTCTTTTGTTTCACCTCTGTCCGCATGCTCCGCACAGTGGAAACCCTCCAAGTCACGGTCCGGTCAACTGAAATGAGAAGGGGAAGAGGAACTAGAATCAGCAGCTATTCTTATGCTACCCTCTGCTAGCCACTACCCAGCCCTTCAGTTCCCACTACCTCCTGCAGAGGGAACTCGAAATGTTACGCAGGGTTTGGAGAGTGGGGGTTGGGAGAACGTGTTCATTTTTGAGAGTTTAAGCCCCCGCTCGGCAAAATACATGCTTGACTTTAAACATGCGCTTAAGAGAGCAAGCAGACACTTGGCTGAACGGGGCTTTATGCTGGGATTTGAGTACCTAACTCCCTTAGGCACCTTTCAAGACTCCAGCCTTTATGGATAAGGGGCATTTTAACGTTGATGAGGAGCATGCTGGTGCTGCACCCTTGCAGGGCATGTTCCACCCACAAATCTCCACCTATTGGACGAAGGTGGGAAAATATCAGCATCTCCTCTCCCAGATGGGGCGCAGGCAAGGCAAACGTTTTATATTGCTGTCTAAAACGTTCACAGCTGGGTGCCAAAGAGAAGCTGAGCACATGCAGCTCCCCGGGCTTCAGGGGGGATTGTGGGTGCTCAGCACCTCTGACAAATCAGGTGCCGCAGTGAGGCAAGAGCAGAGTCAGGAATCGAACCCAGGCATCTCGACTCCCAGGCCCCAGCTGCCCCCAATACATCTTTGCCTCTCTTTTCCCAGCACTTCTGATTTTACTCCCCCTCTACTCTTGGCCTTTACCAGATACTGCATCTAAAGGGAGCTGAGCGCCCAGGTTCTAATTCCTTCCTTGGCCACTGATTAATGGCACCATGGATAAGTCACTTCACCTCTCTGTACCTCAGTTTACTCATCATAAAAATGGGCGCACTGCCCCTGATCTACATCACAGGGGCACTGCAAAGTTCACTGATAATACAGCTCTGATTTTACTCCCCTGCTGTTGGTCACGGCTGCTGCCCTGAATTATGCAATTCCCTGGAACATTTTGGGAAAGCGTGTCAGAAAGACGCTCTCCCAGTTAAAAGCTGTATTGTGGTTTGCACTGCAAATAAATAAGGGTAAAGAGGCTCCGCTTTCCTCCGCGTAGAGAGAGCTGGACAGACACCCTGCAGCATCGTGTGGATTTCTGCTGTCCGCTCGGTATTTAAGTGTCAGTTTTCTGTCACTGCAGGGAAATGGCAAAGGCTCTTCATTGCCATTGAGATGTGGGGAACTCACAGAATAGTTAGATCAAAACATTTTCAAGGCCCCTTTGGAAAGACTGTCCATGTCCGTGATAGACGCCAGCCCCTCTCCTGCTTCAGCAGCACAATCCCTCCTGGTGAGGCAGAGAGGAATGGTAGTTTAAGGAGATGTTTGGAGCTGTGTGTGTGCTTTCAGCTGAAAACGATCACCGCCAGAGCAGGAAACGAGCCCCACCACTCGTATCCCCATCCGGAGGAAATGCTTCCGAACATCTGGATTATCTGAACATCTGGAAACCTCCCGTAACAATAGCTGCACTCGGCCCAGCACGAGGATCAGTCCCACTGGGAGATCCCGTCCAGGATCCACTCTCCCCTCAGCAGAGAGCCATGGGGCAGGGCAGGGCGGGGCACTCCGCTGTTTTTGTTTAAAGAGAGAGAGAGAGAGAGAGAGGGGGGGGGGGGGGGGGGGGCGCCTTGGGAAAAGCTCTGCTGAGCTCACAGCCTTGCCAGAGGCGGTGCTTCGAGATGCAATGGAGGAAGACAGCTGCCGCTCTTCAGTGGAGTTCCTGGAACTGGATAATCCCAGCTTTTCCCCTGGGAATTTAGAACCGTTAAAGGCGATGGAGGAACAGCTCTGGCGCCTGGAGTCCTCTATTATCCAGGGGAAAGCTCATCGGGGCAGCAGCAGTGCAAGCTTCCCTGACTAGCACACTTCAACCCCAGCCCTTCAGGGAAAGAGGCTAGGTCAGTTTCTCTGGCCCATTCAGCCCTTGCTCTCTCCGCTGACACTGCTGCAAGAAAGTCTCCTTACCAGGGTAGTTTTGGTGACATGGAAAGCTGGCCAATGGGAAGTGGACTAAATCCACCACGCTCATTCCATGCTGGCCGCCAGAGAGCTGATAGCAGCCTTTGCTCACTGCCATCCGGGGCCAGATTCCACAGGACCCTTTTACTTAATCAAAAGTTTAAAAAAAGAAAGCCAGACATCCAACTCTGGCTCTGACTAGTATGATTTATAAAGGCAAACAGCCCTTTCCTGACACTGTTGGCAGCATGTCTACACTGGAGCTGGGGAGGTAAATTCCCGCCCTAGCTGTGAGGGTGAGGGAATTCGTTTTATTGAACCAACCTCTGCTGGTGCCAGAGACAAGCTCTTGAGCTCCACAGCCCTGGTCTCTTTCTCCAAGAGAAGTTGGTCCAATTAGAGAGAGAGAGAGATTGCCTCTCACCCACCTTGTCTCCCTCACACACTGGGACCAACACGGGTACAACAGCACTGCAAACAACTTCGAATCAGAAATGCAGTCCCAGCCCCGCTTATCCAGACTGCTGTAGGGAGAGGGGGTACAAGGGAATCACGGAGCTGCCCACTTCCTTCACCTCCCCGCTGTTGCCACAGGGGGGTAGCGGTGGGGTGTAATGGAACCTGACTTCAGTTGCAGCTAGAGCTGGAGGGGGGGGAGGAGGGAGTGCCAATTATTTTCCATAGGAAATTTTGAAAAATTGTGGCTTTTTCCCCTCCCTTTAATGAAAAAACAAAAAATAGAGGAAAAAATACATTTTTAGTAAACATTTGTCAGTTTTTTTGTTTTAAAACTGACAATCTTTACCAAAAAAAATCCAGCTTTTTTAAATGAAAATTGTTCGGTTTTTCATAAACAAACAAAAACCACCAGAAAATGTTGACCAAAGCAAGGGTTTTCTGAGGAAATGTTTGTTTTGGCCGATAAGCTGGTTTTTTTGTTGGGGGAAAAAAAAGGTTCGATGAAATCATTTCAACCTGCATTTTTTGCAGCCTGGTACATTGTCAATGAATCCCTGCCTCCAGCAACGCCTGGCTGCAGCCCGCACCCATCTCTGGCACACCCCTCTCCCTCCCACTGGGCTCACCTTGGTCATGATACCACACATTTACAATTCATGCAGCCTGGGCCACTTTCATCCGGTGGATTCAGCTTGCGTAGTTTGTGCTGCCGGATCTCCCGCACTAAGGTATAGAAGGCGTCTTCAACACCCTGGAAGAGAGGCACAACGTTCTGCTCAAAGAGCGCCACAGCCGCTCGGAAAAAGGGTGGAGGTGAGGGCAGATGGATCTAGGGGACCACTAGGAGTCCCCTGCAGAGAACTGCATAGTGTAGTTTAAGTGGGTTTGACTCGAGTTAAAGGGATGAAACTGCAAAGAAATCAACAGAGGAATCCCAGGAAATGGTTCCTCCTGGCAAAATATGGCACAAAACTACCAGGCTACCAAAGGAAATGGAGGCTCCATCTCTAGGGACACCTAAAACGAGAGTGGACATCCCACTAGAAACTGTACTTGAACTAACAGCCCTGAGCCGACTGCCTCTTTCCCATCTCTAACCCTCCAAACCAGGGGCACTCCCCCCAGAAACCGCACCCATACGTAACGTGTGCCCGTCGCATGGACGGCAGGACGAGGAGGTTAGCAAAACAACTCAGGATCAGACAGCTAGGCGGTGAACGTAAGGACTAGCCCACAGCCCTGCAGAAAACTTTGTTTCAATACAGCAGACATCAACGCTCTTCTGTTGAACATCCAGCCCCGTAACACCCCTCTCGGCCTCCGAGGCACGCACATGGGGAAACTGAGGGGCAAACCATGTTGGGCCAAGGAGCACAAGCTCCTGTCCCTCCCTCCGGATTGAACCAGAAGCCAGGACTCAGCCATGGACTGGGTTTGGTTAACACATTCTCTTATATTTCAGTGTGGGGCTGAGCACGCGCTCGTTTGTAGCACACACCCAAGAGGATCCTCTTCTTGTTCTGTGCTAGCCCCCGAGGGCTTGCAATCAAGAGCCCTTTGTTATAGGTGCCCTCTCGCCCTTCTGAAGCCACTTCTTGTGGGCGTTTTCCTCACAACCAGGCAGACTGACCCGACAGGCATGCAGCATGGCCCCAAAAGGGACCAGCAGCAGAGGCTACGGGACCAAAGGGAGTGAAGATCAAGGTGCAATTTAAAATCATATGGGGCTGCAGGCGTTCATTAATTCTATGGACTTCATGTACCACATAGCCCTCCCTACGCCCCATGTGACCCTCTCGGATTTACCGATGTAGCCCTCCCTCCAGCAAGGAGACACAGCTCTTCTCTAGGGCGATGGGATAACCCCTGTATACGTGTGTGTCTCTCTATACATATGTCTGCAGGGTCAGTGACCTGAGAAAACACCTAAGGATGAAGATTTAGGAGATAAACACAGGGAAGCTGCACAAAAGTGCATTGGAAACCATCTGCTGCCAATGCCAGCCTAGGACCCACCCAACTGCAGCATGTGGGTGGCTTTTTAACCCTTTTTTTTGTAATCCCTCCCGTGAGTTGGGTGCTGGTCAAATGTCCCAGATCAAGGGCCCTGAACAACCAAGTCCTCCCTCTGTCCAAAGGGCAAGCATCATCCCCACCACCCTCTGCCAGCGTGTCTCAGCCCTGGCCTGCGGGGACCTAGCAGCAAGAAGGTCTATTCAACCCCAGGCCTCTCTGCTGAGACTACCAACAAGAGCTCCCATTAGTGCCAATCGTGGAGGTGCTCTGGAGGTGCGGACTCATTCCACACAAGCTACCCTGTGGCCACGCCTTTCCAGCCTGTGCATTAAATTCCACCCCCTCCAGAGCTCACACACAGGGCAAGCCCCCACTGTGCGGGGGACTCGACCGGCTCACTGGGATAGGGAGAGGAATTTGCTGCTGGGACATTCAGCCTTGAGGCGACAACTGACTCCTCCGACCATGGGCATTTCTCCCCTTGAATCTACACAGCACGCGACCGCCACAATAATTCACTGGTCGCCCCTGCCATCTCCAGGCACTGGCACCAAGAAGTTAGGGAAAGAGCAGGCAAGACAAAAGACACTTCTTTTTAGAGAGGGGAGGCAGAGAAGAGGTAGCCACTAACCCTGAACCTCATGCGTTCTCCTAGGCCTAGCACCCGTGACACACAGCTCCATCGGGAATTGCTGTGGGTAGGGCAAGGGTGGCATTAATCAGATTCCTGGGGGGCCCATTTAATCCTGCAAGGCACTCGTGTAACACAGCGATGAGTGCAGCACAGATACACTATCCCTGTGCATTGGCGCAACATGGGCCTTCATGCTGTGACGCAGCATCGGATCATCACAAAGCAAACCAGCATGGTCGGCCAGGACAGAAGTAGCAGCCTTGGAAAGGGCTGGGGGGGTGGGGGGGGAGGAGGAGAAGAGATCCGGCCGTGGATTTATCACTCCAGCACCATCACTCAGAGTTCGCCCAGGTGCCAGCTAGCCCCCAAGATGGGTTTCCTGGCAGCTTTATCCCAGCATCCCGACTGCGGTAAATCACTGCCAGCGCTGGCCTGCTCTAATTCATGCTCACTCCCCTGCTCACTGGCACTTCAGAGCTGTCAGAGGAGACGCAGCACGCTGTGTAATTAGCAGCTGGAGCATTGCTTGCCTGACAGCAAATGCATGTTGCTCTGTCAACAGGGCTCTGCGTCGGCCATGCTGCTGTCAGTCACGGGGCTCACAGAACTGCTGCGTGAAGGGGGGGGCAGGCTCAGGGATTGTTTCCTCACACAACGCAGGGAGGGGGCAGATGGCAGCTGTGGGAGGGGCGGGGCAGAGGAGGAGGTTCCTTCTGGCCGAGCTGGCTAGGCAATTTCTTACAGCCACAACAATGGAACGAAGCACTGAGAAGAGGAGGTAACTAGACAAGCTGGTGTAGCCTTACAAGTCTAGCTGTTTGGTGCTGGGGCAGCTCTCCAGGCACCAATCCCAGAGCCCTGGGCTTTCAGGATATGCTGTATCCACACCCCCATCTCTGGCATTACCAGAGATATTCCTACCTGGATTTGGGGGGGGGGGGGAGTGAGGGAGGAGACGGACGACAAAAAACAGTGCAGAAATCCCACCAGCCCCAACCTACGCAACCCAATGTGACTGTCACCACAGAGAAATAGAGTAGGACCTACACTAAGTGCTGAGAGCGGAATGTTTAGATGGGTCACATGGAGATAGGGGTTTGTAGGTGTGCAAAAAGGGGGCCTCTGAGGACTGCTATTGGTTCACATTTTTAAACCATCTCTCCTCCTACCTGTCTGGTTTTTGCTGATGTCTCTATGTAGGGGATCCCGTAATTCCTGGCCAGGTCCTGTGCTTGCCGGGTTTCCACTGTCCGGGCTGGAAGGTCACACTTGTTTCCCACCAGCACCATGGGGACATCGTCTGAATCCTTCACTCTCTTGATCTGCTCTCTGCAGAGACAGAGATGCCGAAGTGAGGAGAGGAAAAGCCAGGGGAGGAGCCATTTCATTATCACAATGACAACAGCAGCTAGTTTCAGAGAGCTCCTCATGGGAGCAGAGCACGTGCCACTTGTAATGGACAGGAACAGAATTCCACTCCACTAATACAAGCCCCAGTGAAAGTCAACAGAATTTGTGCTTCTAAGTCATTTAGATGCTTTATGAAAATCCCACTCTTTGTCCATTTATTTTGTGGAGCCAAGACAATCTCGTACATTTTAAAAATGATTATGTGGGGCATGTTTGTTATTGGAAGGCTGGGGATGAGAGGCAAAGCCCACAGCCCAAAGTGGCCCCTTTGGCTCCAGGATAAACAAGGGCTGTGCCTAGCTTTGACCTGTCACAAGGTCTTGGGGGTTATCTGGGAACAGCTTCCCTCTATCAGCAACAAAACTACAGCCAGGTTCAGTACCATAATCCCAGAGCCTCCAGGCAGCTGTCCAGGGGCACAGAAACATCCCCTATTCCGGGGCAGGAACAAAGTCTCACTCATTCATATGGAAAGGCAAAGCAATGAACATGGAGCCCAAATGCCGCAGCCATTGGCTAGGATCTGCTTGCCAGTCTGAACTGAGCAAGGAGAGAGAGAATGCTCAGGACCATGAGCTGATGGATTCTGCGGTGTTTTTCCTAGGCAACGACTGTGCCCCTTGGTTATTTGCCCCGCTGGGAGAACAGACGTATAGTCTAAATAAAAAGCTACACACGTGCCACTCTTTTTTCCCCCCTCAAACAAGGCATCGTGAATCCCTCATTATTCCACCCCAAGTTCGGATACTCATTCAACATGTTCAGAATCCCCTGGAGGTGAGAAGCAGCGAATTAGCACGCTGGCCTCTTGGCCTTTCAGTCCTGGAGCCCGGGTTTCAAATCCTGACGTTCACAAGTGAACGGGCTCATCATCTCAGTTCCCATTTGTCCATATTGCAAAACCACGGACTGCACTATGGACCCAGTTCGGCAAGGCACATATGTACGTGCTGAACTTTCCTCAGCTTCAATGGAAATTAAGCACATGCTTAAGTGCTGTGCTAAATCAGGGTCTCTATAACCAGCCTCGTCTACTCAAAGAGACACACCTTGGGCTGGAATAACAAGGGGTGTTGCAGGCAGTTGCTGCCTTAGGCCATTGTAGGTGCACAGGATCCTGTCTTCCAGGGTCCCTGCACACATACACACCCCATTCCCCCTCCTCCAGATTCTCCTTCCACACTCCTGTCTGATCCCATTGCCTGGGAGCTGTGGCAGAGACCAAGAGCCACCGCAGCTCCCCCCCCCCCCGCCCCCCCCCCCCCCCCCCGGAACACATGAACCCCTGGAATATGACGACGAAGAGATGTGGTACAAAGGATAATGGGGGTCACCACAGGCTGGGGATGGTGGCTTCCAGATGCACAAAAACCACCACTGGAGGGAGTGATGGGTTCACAGAAATGGGGAACCTGGTCATACGTGGGGGACAGGGGCTGGAGGAGGCCTGCGAAGTGTTACTTCTTATAGGACCCTGGCAAAAATCTAGGGCTGGCCTTGGTAGCAAATCAGGACTGAGGTGCATTGGCTGGAGTGGAATAGTAAAGGGTGTTACAAATAAGATCTGGACTGCACTGGCAGAACTGTGGGCTGGGGCTCAGGATTGGGACAGTGGGGGCTGCTGCAGGTCAGGATTGAGGTGCACTGGCAGAGCTGGGATTGCAGAGGGGCTGCAGGTCAGGACTGAGGTGCACTGGCAGAGCTGTTAAGGCCTTGCACAGTGTCAACCTACCCTTTACTTAGCTAAGCCCATAAGTAACCATTATCTCCCCCTTCCCCCCCTTCATGAGCACCAAACTGCAGCCCTTTGTGCATGTGCGTCAGCCACTGTCTGAACAGTTCTACTCTATCAGCTTGGCTTTCAGACTCCAGCTCCTACAGCCTCTCCAGGTCATCCAGCATGAATGACTGCTGGGCACCACCCTGCAGAGCAAACCTCCTTCTAGCAGTCAAAGATACTACTGTGCTAGGCATTCAGGGCTGGAGCATGGTCACTCAGCACTTCCTTCTAGGAGGGCCTGATCCTGGGGAGCCCAAGAAGCCACAAACCTTTTCACTGCCCCAGATGTTTGCTGAACATGTTCCTTGCCTCGTGCTCCAGGGCTTCCCATTCCTTTGCCTGCCTGCCTGCGGAATAGCTGCTCCCAGGCCTGTGAAACATGTGCTTACAAAGAGCCCCTCCCGCAATTCCTACTGCAAACAGACGGCTTGCTGGCTGCATCCAAAAAGCCCTCCTGCCCCTGAAAACGTCCTGGGGAGAAGGTGTAAGGCAGCTGGGTTACGGTGAGACGCCAGGGCCACACCACAAAAATCACACTCTCGCCAGCCTGGGCCAGCCGCTTGCTCCTTGGGTGGCAACCAGAGAGCAGCCATCGCCTTGGGTGCATTAGTCCCTCCCACCGCCAAACTATGTGTGGTGTCTGGGCATAAAACAGGAGAGGCAGCCTGGTGCAGTGGATAGGGCACTAGTCTGGGAGCCAGGAGACCTATGTTCTACTCTCAGCTCTGCCACTGATCTTCTGGGTGACCGCAGGCAACTCACCTTGCCCCCCTTTGTCTGTCTTGTTTGTTCACATTATACACTCTTCAGGGCCTCTCCCTAGCTGTGTGCTCTGCAATTCTAGTAAGTGGCTGAAGCAGCCCTGCCTATCAGGCACCCTGCCACTCCTTACCCTTGAGCCTGTTCTCCCCTCCTCTGTCAGCTTTCCTGCACAGCAGGAGCTGCTGAGATCAGTTTCACTCACAGTGCAATGCCATTAATTAGAGATGGAAGGGAGGGGGATAGGAAGGGATCAGCTCTCTCTTTAGTCATCGTAAACACTTAAACATTACATTACCAAGTCCCCCAAGACCACCAGCAATCCCCCGCGGATGGATTTTCTCAGAGCCACTGACATTAGCCGCCTGCTTCTTCCCTTCCCTGGGGAATGGCTGCTTGAGGTAATTGTCTTTGCTGGCAGCCAGCGCTCCCACAGCATACACGCCTGGTCTTGGCAGGCGGCACAGCACGCCAGCCAGGCCTGCCCTTTAAAATGGGAGGCAGCCCAGCAGCCCTGGCCATACGGGAAGAGTTCTGCAGGGGATACTGACCTGTACTGGTGAATATCTTCAAAGGATTTCGTATTGTTAATGGCGAAGACGCACAGGAAGCCCTCCCCCGTCCGCATGTATTGGTCTCGCATGGCGCTGTACTCCTCTTGACCCGCCGTGTCCAGGATGTCTAACAGACAGGTCTCTCCGTCGATGACTACCTGCTTTCTGTAGGAATCCTGCAGGGCCAACAGAAAGGGACAGTCACCAGGAGAGAATGAGCAGAGAGTTAACACTGGGGGCGGGGGTGGGTGTCTTCCGCTGCTTGAGCCTTGGGTTCCAATCCTGACGTACTGCAGCTAACAGGGGAGTTTCGTCTCACCCTAGTCGCCCCCAGTGGATGTTTGCACACACCCCACAAATACCACCCCCACCCCATTTGCCATGATTAGGAGCCTCAATTCCACAGGGACTGGAATGGCCGGGAGAGATACATTGGCAGGGGTGTGTAGGGACCTAGGACCAGAGTAGCAGGGGGTGCTGCAGGTCAGGATTGTGGTGCACTGGCAGCCTGGCTGGTCAGGGCCCAGGACTGGAATAGAAGAGGGTGCTGCCAGTCAGGACTATGGCACACTGGCTACGCTGTGCAGAGGGGACTTACACAATCTCTGCCTGCATCACGCCTGGCTCTAGCCAGTCTTAAATTGACTCAGTCCCTTTTAAAAAATGGAATATGGTGTGTAGGGGGGGGAGGGGAGGAGGAGCTGCAGAACAGATTTCCCCTCTGCTGCCAGAGCAGCAGCTAACACAACCTCTGTTCCTCCTATTTCCGACGCTGTCTCCCGGCAGACAAGGTGCGCCTTTCACACTAGTGCCACCCAGCCCCAGACAGCTATTTTTCTAACTTTATTTAGTACAGGCTAAACCCTCATGCCTCCCTTCCTGATGCAGCTTTTCTTAGGGAGCTGCAAGGCACAGTGGTGGTTCAGTCACCTCCTGTGGCCAGGCCTAGGGACATGCAAACAGGTAAACAGGGTGTGGGCGAGTGGGAGCTGGACTGACACCTCCAACCACTTCCACTCCTAATGCTCTAGTGCAGCCTGTAGCTAATCAGTCCTGGAAATCGGAGACAGATGCTAAATCATCCAGTCCAGCCTTTGCCAACACAGTGTACTCCCTATGGGAGATGTTCTGCCACATCTCATCCATTCTAGCCTTGACTGGCCCAGCTGCCAGGCCTCCCAGTAATTCCCCTGGGAATTCCCAAGCCTAGGACATCTCACTTGCAAAGATTTTCCTCATATTCCCTTCTCGAAATCCAGCCCACTGCTGCCAGCCCTTAGCCAGCTCAGCGCTGCCAAGATTTCCAGATGTCACTAATGATTTTAGGTGCCATAATACGCTCGACTCTTTGCAAATCCGGCACATATAAAGCACCTCAAGTTGGGCATCCAAGATCACTAATGTCTCTCCCTTTTGTCTGTATGTTTGTTGTAGTACCAGGTTGGTAGCAAACACTATAGTTAAGGTTGCCAAGTGGTTTTAATTATAACCCCTTGTTTTCAATCAGACTTCTCAAAAAATTCTCTTGTGCAGCGGGCATTTCCCACAATGTCCAAAGTTAGAGTTTGGACGCTGAAGGAAAATCCATTCAGTTATGCAAAAGCCCCAAATACGTATCCCCATTGTAGAACTGATTGCTGCTACCCACTTTTCACATGGAGAAGACAAAAATGGCTGAACCTTGAAATCTGATGCGTAATGTCAATGGGCTCATTCTGGAGTGTTCCAGTTTAGAAAGTATGTTTGGGTGTGAAAAAGTTACAAGCAATTAAAAAAAAAAAAAGTCACTTATGAATAGGGTTACCATTCGTCCGGATTCCCCCGGACATGTCCGGATTTTAGAGCTAAAAATAGCGTCCGGGGGGAATTTCTAAATGTCTGGACTTCCCCCTGGGCTCCGACAGCGAGAGACAGCCCCTCCTTCCCCCTGCAGCAGAGATCGCTCCCTCCCTGCATTTGCAGATCACCAGC
>NW_020664601.1:1340841-1350724 GCF_002925995.2 Terrapene triunguis | reverse complement strand
GGGGGGCGGGGAGTGGAAGGGGCGGGGCTAGGGCAGGACAGGGGCGGGGCTCCTCCCGTCCTCTTTTTTCCCGTGCTGAAATATGGTAACCCTACTTATGAAGATTCTCAGTGGGATCTGTTATGAGTTTTAAAAGCAGGGCCTCATAAAGCGCTGCCCCTTAGATGACATCATCACACTTCCTCCCTGCCTAGTCTAACCACCGGGGATGCTGTTGGCATGGAAAGAGGACTGTCATGTTTCATGCAAACCACAGAAACAGCTTAGTCTCTTTCTTCCCACCAGTCCAACCTCAAAAGCATAAAGCACACAACCAAATGCCTTCATAGCAAGAATAGGGGTGGGAGGGAAATCACAGGTGTGTGTGTGTGGGGGGGGGGGGGGGGGGGGGGGGGAAAAAGGAGGCCGAAATCGTTCCAGATCGTGCGATTTAAGGATCGTTCTGCAGCTCTGGTTGCATTCTGTAATATTTTGCAAATTCTAAGCCTTCATTTTAAAACCAAATTTAAATGTTTAGCTCTTTCAGTTGCTAAGGTTCAGCCACCATAATGTAAACAGATGGGCTATAGCCCCTTCACAAGAAAAACTGTTCTCCGGCCAAAGAGCAGCAGAAGCAGAGGTCAGTGACAGGATCGAAGGCTGTAGACTGAGCTAATGAAGTCAACATGGACCCATTCCCTTTGTTCATGGCTAGGAGATCAACCACCAAGCACACCTTATAAACACTCCATACTGTACAGTGAGGCCTGAAACCAGACCCACAGGGATCCAAGAAGTCAAAAGAATCCAGAGCTGTGACCTTCTCAATACCCCTCCCCAAAAAGGGAAGGCTAGAGACAGAGCAGTAGCAGAAGAGACCAACAATGCTGGTGCTGCTTGGCAAGATACCAGCCACTGTAAAGACGATTGGCATCCTGCCCTCTAAAGAGGCATTCACATTCCCCATCAATAACGTATCTGAAACCTGCCTGATGCCTCTCACTAGCCAAGAGAAGCAGGGGTCTGGTCTCTGAGATCACAGCCCACAGCTCCACTGGCCCTGGGGGTGTAAACAGGTGGAACTCCACCTGCAAACACAGCTCGCTTGTCCATGGAAGTGGTTTAACCAACTCCTATCAAAGCTGGTCTTATCCAGGAAAGAGATGGGGAATTTGCAGTCAGAAATGCTTGGATCTGTCCCTGAGTGGAAAGAATCCAGATTCAGCAGGGTGTTCACCACGCAGACAAAACAGTCCCACATGCCTAGATTCGGGGGGACCCAATGATGGATGAGAAGAAACCCTTTTACCCTCAGACTACAGCAATATAACTGGCTGGATGTGGGATATGCTTTCCCCAGCCACTTTAATCTCCTCCTGTGTACTAAGGTGTCCCGTCAAGGTGATGCATCTAGGGGCCAGTGTGTCAGCATTCAACAATCACTAGCTCTTCTACAATTAAACATCTTCACAACCATTCCAAACCTCCTCTTGGTGCTGGCAGCAAGGGAGGAAGCATGCAGAGATCAGTCTGCGTATGTCAGGTTACTATCATCCAGATCCTTTATTAATTAACTGACAAGACAGTGGTCCCTGGCATGTGTCCGGAGGCCAAACCTCTGGCTGTAAGTATCCACGTTCCGTTCACTACCCAGGGAAGGATGGCTGAAGGGAGCCAAAAACTCAAAATGAAACTCCAGCTAAACTTCTGAGTTTGGCCTGAGGTTGCAGTGAACCCAGGGTCACCTGGAAAGGTTCCTAACTCTCTTAACAAAGCTGGAGCTCAGTTTCAAGTTCATAATAGAACCAGGAAACAGGTGAGTTCCTTGAGGTTTTGTTGAGAATGTTTTGCATTTTTTCAGGTCTGACAGAGTAAGATGAGATCTAAGGTTCCCAAGAGATATTACCAGGAAATCATTTCAAGGGAAGAATTTACTGGTTTTCTGCCCAGCTTGAACCAAAAATGCCATGGAGTTTTCTTTCATTGCTCATGTTACTTTCTGCTTCATCCCCTCCCTAAACCAGGCACTATCACTTGTGCCCCTCCTTTTGCCGGCTGCCAAGTTATGAAGACACTGTCATAACAGGGGCTGGCATTATACTTGGCAGCACCTCCAAGGCGTGAGCGCACATATCAGACCACTGGAGCCAGGATCCCGGCCACCTGCAATTTCCACCACGTCAAAACTTTCCAGTTCTAAGAGCCCTTTAAACCTGACAACACTCCCTACATACACTCCATATACTACAGAAAGGGGCTCATCTAAGGCTGAGCTGAGCTCTTCGGAGGAACAGTGACTGAAACCCTCCTCCCACTTCATATGCGCTGAGCTCAACAAGACAGAACAGACTGCTACACCCCATTGCTACAGAAACAGCAGCTTAGCTGCTTGTCATATCCCAGATGCACATTGATAGTGGCCCAGGCAGCTCAGACAGCTGAGCTTCCCGAAGCCACAGCCAGAAAGGCTAAGCAAGAGACCCAGTGGGAGAGCTCGAAGGGTCGGACTGAGACATGCAAGACCTGTTCCAATGCACTGGGAGACTCTGGCTTGCATGCTTTCCAAACATCTCTCGTCCAGTACAAGTCCTCTTCGGTGCGGAAAGAATGCAACCCCCAGAAAAGGGCATCAGCCCCCGACACACCAGGCAGGGTTTCCTTGAGGAAGAAGAGACCCTGGGCTCACAGTTCTCCTGTAGCTGAAGGGAACACACCCTCTAGCACAATTTCACAGCAATTCTCCCCCAGCCTCAGGTCAGCACCAAATCTGCAGGCAGGGGATTTGCTGTATCTGCCTGAGCCTGGCTCAGCGAGTTTCATTTATAAACAGGAGATTTATGGCGGAGAGGAAGCTCGAAGGCTAGTTTTGATGCACAGGAATGGAGCTGAGGACTCCTCAGCGAGGGAGCTGCTGTTATCGCAGTAGTCCAACCCAGGGCCTAGATACAGGATGAATGCAAAGTGCAGCAAGAAGAATTCTCCATTCTCACTAGGGGACATTAAGTGAGTTAGGTCCAGTTATCAATAATGGGAGCCAGGTACCTAATCCCTGAACTATGCCCCTTAGACCACAGGACCATCCTGTCTAGTATCCTGCCTCCAATTGTTGCTTCAACCCAGTTCTTCAGAGGCAGGTTGATAAAGCTCCCATAATGCCCCTAGCTGAAGGTGTTATGGTGTATTTTAGGAAGATGTGGTGTCTACTGAAAGGAGATTCCTTCCTGACCTCCACAGGCACAGCATGCTAGTTTAACTCTGGGGGGGGGGACAAGGGAGCACCAGGCAAATATGTTTAAGTGAAAGGAGGAAAACTCCATTTATCAGATCAGTGAAAGCCTCAGTGATTTGAGGTTCCTATGAGAGTATGAAGTGGCAGAGGGCATGGTGCAGGGGGAACCTTAGATACCTATGGGAGGGGACTGCCTGGCCTGCACATAGCGGATGAGAGGAAAGTAAGTGTTTCAGAGGCACAGGAGGTGCAGGCGTGTCCTAGAGAAGGGACGGTAGCAGCATGCCGGCTGCAGGGGACATTCAGTTAAACAGTGCTCAGGGTTTACATTCCCAGCGCCGTGTTTACGTGGAGCGAATCTCTACAGCACATGGGAACGGTACAACAGGCACACCAGAGACAAGGCTGTGAGGCTGGAGGGGACAACAGAGGCTGAAAAGGTTGGGGCACTCGCTCCTCCTGTCCATTATCAGGTGAGGGGAGGGGCCGTTTCCACCTCTCCCAGTCCAAGGGAAGAGAGAGCAGGGCTCTGCTCCTCACAGAGCTGTGGAAACCTCTGCTTCCCAGCACAGACATCTCCTGTCACGTTGGGCTGTCACGGCGCTTTCCTGCAAAACGACCTAGAGTAGATTTCTAAGAAAGCATGGGAGCTTCTGCAGCAACAACCCAGAAGAGGGGCTGGGGCAGAAAAGCCTAAGGATATGTCTACACTGCCATTAAAAACCGTGGCTGGCCCATGCCAGCTGATTTGGGCTCGGGCTGAGGGGCTGTTTAACCGCAGTGCAGATGTTCAGGCTCAGACTGGAGCCCAGGCTCCAGGACCCTGCAAGATGGGCTCTAACTTCAGTTTGCCACACACAGTCATTCTTGATCAGGGGCGGTCAAACTTTTTGGCCTGAGGGCCTCATCGGGTTTCGTAAATTGTATGGAGGGCCGGTTAGGGGAGGGGGTCGTGGCCCAGCCCCCACCTCCTATCTCCCCCCCCGCCCCCCGGACTCCTGCCCCATTCACACACGCCTACTCCCTGTCCCCTGACTGCCCCTGGAACCCCTGCCCCTGACTGCCCCCCGCCACCCCATCCAACCCCCCCTCCTTCCTGACTGCCCCCCCAGGACCCCTGCCCACCCCCCCGAGACTCCTGCCCCCATTCAACCCCCCGTTCTCCCCCAACCCCTATCCACACCCCTGCCCCCTGACCACCACCCCGAACTCCCCTGCCCTCTATCCAAATCCCCCTGCTCCCTGCCCCCTTACTGCGCTGCCTGGAGCACCAGTGGCTGGCGGTGCTACAGCCGCACCGCCTGGCTGGAGCTGGGCCACACTGCCGCCACCGCGCAGCACAGAGCAGCAGGTCAGGCAGGGCTCTGCAGCTGCGCTGCCCCAGGAGCTCACAGCCCCACTGCCCAGATCATTGCGCCGGAGCGAGCGAGCTGAGGCTGTGAGGGTTGGGGGAACAGCAGGGGAGGGACCAGGAGCTAGCCTCCAGGGCCAGGAGCTCGGGGGCCGGGCTGGACGGTCCCGCGGGCCGTAGTTTGCCCACCTCTGTTCTAGATCCTGCCTCCACGGTGGCTGAAGCCACAGGGAGGAGGGAGGGCTTTGTGGTTAAGGTGTAGGCCTGGGACTTGGGAGACCTGGCTTCAATCCCTGGGTCTGCCACAGACTCCCTGTGCAACCTTGGACAAGTCACTTAATCTCTCTCTGCCTCATCTCCCTGACTGTAAAACAGAGATAACATTTCCAGCTTGTCTATATAGGTTGCAAGCTCTTTAAGGCAATGACTGTGTATATACAGCGCCTGACACAGTAGGGCTCTGATCCCAAGTGGGCCTTTAAGGCATCATATAACAGTGATTCTAGCAAAAAGCCGTGTTTAGACATCTGTTGCTAGCAGGGTGCCAGTACAAACTCCTCAAACAGTGAGGACAGGGAGTTCTTGTCTGAGAAACACAATACATTTCTGGGCTATGAATTCCTAGAGCTATTTGCTAGCACCCTTTCAGCCACAGAGCGGACAGGCCCAGCGTCCACCAGCGTTTCAAGCACAATGTTGCACAGACCTACTTTCAGCAAGGTTAGGTGACAGAGTGGTTAAAATGCTGCTGCCACCAGCACTTTGTCTACACTAGTGCTCTCGCCTTTGCTGCCCCTGGTGAGCTGGACTGGTGGTAGCAGCAAGGGCAGGGGGCTGAATTTTAAAGAAAGCAGAGTAGCTCCTTATTATTTGAAGGGAAGCAAAGCAGTTCTGTTCAGGAAATTATGCCACATCCCTCACCACAATCTGAGCACTTCAGAAGGGTTAATCCTTTCTTTTGACAATACAGTAACAACACTCATATAGCACTTTGCATCAGCAGATCTCAGAGCGGAACTCAGTATCATTGTTCCCATTTTACAGAAGGGGAAACTAAGTCTCTTTACCCCTCTATGCCTTTTTTGGTCACCTAGCAGGCCAATGGCAGAACTGGGAACAGAAACCAGATCTCAAGTCCCAGTTCAGTGCTCTGTCCACTGAGTCACATCTGCCTCCCAAAGGAAACAGAGTCAGTCACCATCCAGAGTAAAGACAGACACAAATAGACATTAAAGACCTTATGCAAACTTCCTTCTGTCCGCAAGTCTTCAATTGCACCTCAGTCCTGATCTGAAGCAGCTCATACAAACCCAACCCCTTAAGGCCCCCCCGGAAGTTCCATCAAACACATCTCAATCCTAGCCCCCAACCCCCTGTGCTATTCAGCCCATCCAACACCCTGACCTGCAGCACCTATCGCTATTCCAGCCCAGGGCCTCTCCTCAGCAGATACAGTCACCCAACCCAAGTCAGGTCACTGCAATCCGCTGACACACTAATGGGTGCTGTGTCAACACGTGGTAGCTTTGTGAAGTGGAGGAACATCCCCCAGGGGCTTAGGCTGAGACCAAACTCAAGGCATTTTCATTTGGGACTAAAGCGAGATTTGAACCCAGCTCCCCAAGGATGGAAGGTCAGAGAATTAGCCGCCCAGCCCCAGAAAAGGGCGCTCTTGATTTGAAGGGAGCACCAGCCACACGAAGGAAGCTGATCCTTCCACCAGCTGCAGAAGCCTGGGATGGATACAAGATCCTGTATTTTCACTCTCTCATATTGAGGATTCTTTCCAAACACACTTCCAACTGGCAGTTTTCCCACCAGATCTGGCCTGTGTTTATTCTCTGCCGTTACCCATTCAAGCTCAACTGTGCTTTCAAGAAGAGAATGTGTGTACTGGAAGCACAAGCAATCAAGCGTTAGGAAAGCTGAACCTCACCTCCTATGACTGAAGCGTGAGTTCTCAACGGGGAAGTTGCAGGGGGGCACAGGTTGCAAATACCCTTTCCTATCTTTCTACTGGGAGAGGTGTCCCACCTAGCTGGGAAGGCCTGGTAAAGAAAAGGTTCAGAACCACAGGGCTAGAGCCAACACTGGAGTTGTAGCTCAGGTCTTTGGCTTGGCTTCTCAGATTTGATCTCTCCATGTTTTAACTCTGAATTCTCTGGTCAAACAAACAGCCCCTGGAATCCACCACAAAGTTAGAAAGTTGAAGATCATATAAGAAACTCACAGACTCACTCCCATCTCAGAGTCTGCGGGCTGCTCACCTCTATCGTGGGGTCATATTCATCAACAAAATGGTTCTGAATGAGCTGTATTGTCAAAGCGCTCTTCCCAACGCCACCTGCTCCAACCACCACCAGCTTGTACTCAGTCATCTTCCCGCTGACCCCAGCTCAGGGTCTCCAGCAGCACCAACACCTGCAAGAACAGAGATACAGACACCATCAGCATTAGGTTAGTGCTTCTGTCGTCACCTAGCTTTGCCACTGCTGCACCAGAGCCACGCAGGAGAAAGCAGCGGTGGCTATGCACAGTGACACAGCAAGAGGCACTGGTACAAAGTGGGGACAGCTGCAGTTAGAAGGGAGTGAAACGATAACCTCATTGCATGAGTATCTAGGGTCTCCCATTCCCACAAAACCCAGCCAGCTACTACTGATTTTTATTATTTGTATTCCAGTAGGAACTACGTGCCCCAACAGAAACTGGGGCTGTACAAACAGAGTCAGAGAATCTGAGAATTTGGCAAGACAGCCAAAGCGTGTGAGGGAAACACGGGCACAGGGGAGCGAGGTGCCTGGCCCAAGGTCACACAGCAGGTGAGTGACAGAGCTGGGAACAGAACCTAAATCTCCTGGCTCCTGTCCAGAGCCTTACAAGCCCAGGCTGCCTCCCATTCTAGAGTGTTTTAAAAGGCTTTCCAATGCATGGACACTATACTTAGGCAGGCAGGTGAATGTATGATGCTGTTGTCCAACCCATTCTCCTCTGAAAATGAGTTTCAGGTTATGATGAAGATGATGATGATAGTAGCAGCAACAGCAACAAGACCTTCCTTTGGAAGAAATCTAATCACCAGGGGACCCAGGGCTATGTTCTTCTCTGGTGTAACTTGGCTCAAGTCAATGGAATTACAGCAGGGATGAATTCTACCCACGGACTGCACTGCCCTCTCTTTCCCCACACACATGCAAACCATCCTACCCTCCAAATATTCACTTGTGAGACAATCAAATTAGGAAAGAAAAACCTAAGGACCTATAACCTCTTGTATGCTTTCCTGTGCCACTAAATTCCCTGGAAATATATCCATATGTGACACAGTGAACTGTCACATGGGGAGAAAAAAAAACCCACCCAAGTAGCTGACTCCAATCAACCACTCCTCTCAGAGGCTGCTGGGAATAGGTGGGACATGGGGTTTATAAAAGCTAGACCCAATTGATGGCAGAGAGAGAGTGTAACACCCAAGACAACTGGAGGCTGAAGGAGTACCAAGGGAAAAAAAACAGCTCCAGAGAGGGGCCGGAAAAGAGGCGCACACATTGGGAACAAGGTACAGAGTTTGGGGAGAGTTGGGCACAGGCTCAGAAATGCCTCCCTAGGAAACTCCGAACTTACCTGAGATGTAAGAGAACATATGGGGAAATGGAACTAAAGACTGGGCATAGATGATGATAACCCGAATACAGATACACCCCGTTGCTAAGTACTACTGCAGCCCCTCTGGCCTCCTTTTCTCCCCACAGCATGTCTGTGGTGGTCAGGTCATCCCAGCCTACCTGGCCATGGCTGAGTACCTTTGGGGGCTGTGGGATTTGGGGCTTTGTTGGAGGGCCAGCTCACCCTTGTGACTGTCTGCCAAACTCCCTGGGGCGGGTTAGAATCCACTGGTTCACACTATCTGAATTCATACCTTTTTCCTTCTGTCACACAGCGCTCTGCCTTTGGAGGTCGACTGGCTTTATTCTGCATTTATGATCAGATTGCTATTTGAATGCAAATTCATTCACATTTAAATCTGAATTCATCTTGCTTAAAAATATGTGAACTTTGCCTAAAACTGGAAAGTGGGGGGGAGAAGTCATCTAAAATAGAGAACTTCAGTGGTAAGGTCTATTATCTAGCATCTGTCATCAATAACAGAAGTCACTTCAAATAATCAGAAAAATCAATCTGAATTAAAACCCATTCACAAATTCTATCCTAAACCGAACATTGTGCACTTCTACAGCATGCGCCACCTGATGCTCTCAATGCGACTGCCTACATTCACGGATTGAGCGGTCAGGTAAGGCATCGTTTTACAGATGGGGAAGCTGAGGGATAGAGAGATTAAAGACAAAACTGGCACCTAACTTGCCCAATTTAAAAAGGACCTGATTCTCAGATAGTGCTGAGTACCTGCCCTACGAAAATCAGGACCTTTTAGAGAGGTCTCAAGTTGGGTGCCCAAAATCACTAGTCAAGTTTGAAAATCTTGGCCTAAATGACTTGGTTAAAATCAGAGACTATGTTGTTAATATTAACAGCACAGCTGGGAGTAGAACCCAGGAGTCCTGACTCCCAGCCCCTGCACTAATCACTAGGAAGCACTAACAATTTTTTTTTTTAAGCAAGCTTTTTGGCTATATGCCACCATCTTCAGAATTGGCACTTCACACTTACAGCCTTCTGCAACAGGTTCACACGTCAGAGGGCAAGGCACCAACGTTACCTGCTAGCCCAGGGGTTCTCAAACTGGGGATCGGGACCTCTCGGGGGTCACGTGGTTATTACATGGGGGGTCGCGAGCGGTCAGCCTCCACCCCAAAGCCCGCTTCACCTCCAGCATTTATAATAGTGTTAAATATATAAAAGAGTGTTTTTAATGTATGGGGGGGTCGCACTCAGAGACTTGGTATGTGAAAGGGGTCACCAGTACAAAAGTCTAAGAACCCCTGTGCTAGCCACCTAAGCTAATAAGCCCCTATTGCTATATTGGCTACTTGAAGCCTTGTTTGAGGAGCAACAGCAAGGAAGCAGGGCCCAACCCCACAACCCCCCCCCCATCTCCTCTGTTCTCCGGAGCTGGGGACGATACTTCAAAAAGGCTCATTAATTTTCCCAAGGAATTGAGCGTACATTATGCATTCGTCTCCTCAGCTGCAGCCAGTCTGACTTATTAGCAATGTGAAAGGTGCTGGCAGAAGTCAGTATTGCTGGGAAGTCAGGCTTGAGCAAAAACCTGCACTGCCATTACCAGCAGTGGGCAGGGAAGTGCACCTTTTATTTACACACACACACACACACACACACACACACACACACACACACACACA
>NW_020664601.1:1304620-1340831 GCF_002925995.2 Terrapene triunguis | reverse complement strand
ACACACACACACACACACACACACACACACACACACACACACACACACACTTATTTTTGTCCCAATTCCACTGTGAAAGAGGAACTCTGACTCAGCACGTACAAGAGGAAGATTACAAAACCCTGACCGTTTAAATGGCAATCCACCCCCATCAGACTACGGCTACCACCTGCCAGAAGTCAGCCCAGGGTCAGGGATCAGCGAACCGTAACGCCAGCCAATCCCCAATCCCGTCTCCCCCCAGCTCACTGTCTCTCTCTTTGGAACAGCAAGGCACTCGCTGGCTCCCACACAAACTGAACCAGCCACTCAAGCTTCCTTGTTTGTTTTTAAAGCTCTGCCATCGAACCTAGTGCTCCTGGAGAGAAGCCAGGCGGCATGGACACTGTTACCAAGCAGGCCTTCCCCCTGCAATGCTAGACCTGGGTGCCCCTCAATCTCGGGCTGCAACTCCCAAGATCCTGTGAGCAGTCAGGACAGTGGTGATCTACTGGGACGAGTCCCTGGATTTACAGATCCAGGCGTTGGAGGCCTCGTGCTCGCTCAGGCCCTGGCCTCTGGTATTCACTTCCCATGCTGGCCCACAGCCAGAGTCTGCTAAGCTTCAAGGCTGCATATTCGCTCAGGCTTTTGCTTGTGTGCGTGTGGTGGGGTGGGGAGGGACAGCTAGGTTTTGTGCTAGGTGAGAGCTCATTTATAGTTTGTTGTCCTCAGTAACACTTTGAACACTGTCCATGCGCGCGCTTAGAGTCTGTTGGATGAGAGTGTTTTATACATTTAAAAGAAAGCCTCATTCTAGACCTGCCGCTCCCTCCACAGCCCCCCCCCCCGTGCCCCTCAGCCCTGAGCCACCGCACCTCCTGCCCCCCCACCCCTGCCCAAACCCTCCGCACTGAGCCACCGCACCTCCTGCCCCCCCAGCCCTGCCCATGCCCCTCCACACTGAGCCACCGCACCTCCTGCCCCCCCCAGCCCTGCCCCCCCAGCCTGCCCGTACCCCATAGCACTGAGCCGTTGCACCACCTGCTCCTCCAGTCCTGTCCCTTCCATTGCACTGCCCAGGCCCCTCAGCGCTGCACAGAGAACTGTGCAAGAAACAGAGCCACAGGAGACAACAATGGCCTCCCACAGGGCAGTGTGTTAGCACCAGTCCTCTTCAACATAGATACCAATGACCAGCCCATACAGAGCAATATGAGATATTTTATATACACCAGTGATCTATGCATCACATCACAGGAGAAGGACTTTGCCACTGTTGAGAACAGACTGACCTGTGCATTGAGCAAGCTTTAAACCAGTGGTCTCCAACCTTTTTACACTCAAGATCACTTTTTGAATTTAAGGGCAACCCAGGATCTACCCTGCCCCTTCCCCAAAGCCACATCCCACTCACTCCATCCCCCACTCTCTGAGTTACTCCCTCTCCCCCACCCTCACTCACTTTCACCGGGCTGGGGTAGGGGGTTGGGGTGCGGGCTCTGGGCTGGGGCCGAGGGGTTTACAGTGTGGGAGGGTGCTCTGGGCTGAGCCTAGGGCAGGGGGTTGAGGTGCAGGAGGGGGTGAGGAGTGCAAGCTCTGGTTAGTGGCACAGGGAGTCAGTCTAGAATAGGTTCCCACTTTTGACATGATCCCTGCTGTGCATGCAGAAAGGGTGGGGTAAAAAGTCTGAGGTGCACCGTGTAGATCATTTCCAATTTTGGGGCCATTTGCAATGGAAAAGAGCCATCTGCCACCACAGGCTTGGAAAATGGCTTCGCAGTGGCATCAGGAGCGGAGAAGTACTTACAAACACTGCAGGACCAAACGGGAGGCTGTCAAGATAGTAGTGTTCATATTCCCCTGGAAATAATCTAACAGCCACAGGAATGGCACAAGAGGGGAGGAGAGATTTCCATGGTGCCAGCCATGCGTATTACATATTGCTGGGCGGCAGGCAGCTACATACCAAATTCTAATACTAAAATTACGATCTAGCTCTTTTCAATAATCCCCCAGTAAAGAGGGGATTGGATTTTGAGGGCCCTCCCGCAGTATTAATCAGTTTTAATGTAAAATGTGCTCCAAGAGCTTATCTACACACAGAGTGGCATGTGCTTATCTAAAGGTGTGATTTTAAACCAGTTTCGCTAAACTAGTGCAAAAAACTGTGTGGACACTCATTTCAGTTTAATCTAAGAGTTCAATTAGGAACAGGTTTAAGTAAAAATAAAATAAGCCACTCAAATCAAAAACGAGAGTGTCCACACAGGGAGTTGAGTTGTTTGCAAACGTGTGTAGACCTCTTCTAGAATACCCCTTCAGATCAACTGTGATCTTCCCTTACGTGGCACACCATCGGTTACACACCGATCCAATCATATTTATTCAGACTGCTAACAGTACATATACATACCAGGCACTGGTGTGCTCGGTGCCAACTTCTATGTTCACCAGGTGCCAGCACCTCTGCTGCTCTCACTTGCAGTCTCCTCCTAGGCACCTTCCAAATTCCAGAAACCAATTGGACAGACGCCTCTCCTTACTGGTCCATTAAAGACTACCTGCAACGCATATGTCAAACAGTGGGCTTTTGCCCTTCCTCCACCTTTATGGAGAAAGCCTGCAACGTAATTTAAAAAACAAAACCAAGATTTCTGCTTGCTTTTTTACTTTAAAAATATCAGGAGTGTTGAGATTGGTAGAATTGGAGGAACTTCTGGGCCTCTCAGAGGTTGTGTGTTGTGAGCTCTCTCACCTTAATTGACTCTTTAACAGAGACCTCTTTTCTCCAAATAGTTTATTCTACATTGGAGATAAAGGTATTAAAAACCAAAGAATTTTTTAAACAAGTGACTGAGGTCTTGTCGACATTGGGAATTTGTCCCAATTCCAACCACGAGTGCTCTGGCAGTCACTGACATAGGTGCAGTAGTGCAAACCCTAAGCTTTACACAAGGAAAGCATGAGATGCAAATGGAGTCTGAAACATGGGGTTTTCCCACGTGCAGCTACATCATTTTCAGGCCACTCGTCACTGCAATCAGAGCAAGAGCCTGATACAGACAAGGCATAAAAATCCCTTCTCTGCTCAGCTTTCAGTCTCTTCTCCAGTGAGGTCATCATTTAATTAGCCTTCCAATCGCCATGGAGTCTCCCAGGGTCCACACGACCTGGGTGTCTCAAGGAATGAAACAAGCAGGCTCCTTTTTAAACAAAACCTTTCAGAGGGCCTCAAAGTCACCATAAGGAAAAAGACATAAGCCCAATTTATTTCCCCCCTTGTAGGTCATGTTTAGCAGGGTCACTGTACCAATACAAGATGGGGTGCTGAGTGCTTCCCGATAGCCCACAACCCTCTGGGAGGGGAACTCTCTGGGGGGTTGGAGAGGAGTGAGGAGGGAGGAGGAATAAAGTAGTTTCTATCATAGTACCCAAGTTGCTCTGTTCACAAAGCAGATGGGGAACTTTCCCATTAATTATTAAGCAGCAGAAGGCACTGTCCTGCAGCTGCCAGAGGTTACAGCAGGCCTATAGGCCACAGCAGGCTGGGTTTTATGGGATGCTGCTGCAGCCACATTTCTTTTAGGGACGGCCAGTTTCTATTTATCCCCATCTTGCCCTATGTCTAGTAAGCGCACATGCTGCTGCAGTGCTCATGCTGTATGTCACAGCGTATCCACCCATGGAGATTGCAGCTATACTGTGGGCAGAGCAGAAAACCAGACTAGCTGGTGTGTGCACAGGTTACAGACTGCTAGCTAGCTAGCCCCTTGGCACCCACCGAGACCCCAACACCAGATGAGGGCTGCCTGCAAAGACATGTCCTTCTGAAGGAGGCTTCTTGGCTGTCAAAAAAAGGGGGCAGGGAAGGAAAGCAGTCACTTGCTCGAGTGGTAACAGTTACCACCAGTTCCTGCCCTCGGTGCAGGACTCGCTGGATGGAAAATTCTAGGGCCGGTTCTGCAGGAGTTCAGACTAGATGGTCACAGGGGTCCTTTCTGACCTTAAAAAAATAATCTCTGGAAGAGGAAGAGAGGAGTTTGTAGCTCTCAAACAGGGGTGAGTTTAAAGCAAAGACAAAATAGAAAAAAACCACTAAAATCTCCACTTCTCTGTTCCATGCTGGATGCTGGGGAGCATGCACGGCAGAGTCGGAAAAGCCAGAGCCCAAGTGCTTGTAATTCAAGTCACTCTAACCCTCTCTGCCCTCATCACCTAACTAACATCCTGCATGCAGAGACCTCAGAATGATGCCAAATGATGTACCTCAGAAGCCAAGCGAGATACTGAGTCAAAAGCCATTGGAGGTTATTGTTTGGGGAGAGAGGTGGAAAGAACGGATGGGATCAGCAGTGCCAAGCAGACAGCCTCAGCACGGATCTGGAGCTGCTGCTGGATTTCCTGACCTCGTGGATTTTCTCCCGTAGCGAGAGGGCTGCTGGCTCCCATTCAAAGCTGTCTAGGAAAACCTAACTAAGCGCTTCCGCCTGGCAGCAGCCGCTCCCAGTCCAGTAGCCCGCAGATCCTCCCCCGCCTCCGTGGGTTTCCCAGGCAGTAGGAGCAGCACGGCTTCAGGAAACAAGAAACATCTGCCAGCCACGCACAGGGACCATGAGAAGGGAGCTCTCTGCCCCAGGTCTCAGGTGGACTTACCCAGCCTACACTCTTCTTCAAAATAAGAGGATTATGTTGGGGAAGGAGTACAGATAGCTTGCCCCTTTAACCCTTCATCTGCCTATCACACAGGCAACCGTTCCAGTTTATCAGACCTTGGTTGTGCCCTCCACCCCTATTCAAATGCATGTATACACTCCCCCCACCTATGGGACTTGGCCTGCTCCAGACCGGGCTCCAATGTGGACTAGAAAGTGCATAGCTGAACAGGGGGTGGGCAGCGACCATGCACCAAAGTCCAGGCAAGGGGCTGATCATTAAGGTAGGGAGGGGAGAGCGGAGAGCCCGTCACAAACCCAGGCCAAAACTACCAGTGACTGGGAACCACTGAATCAGTACCCAGAGCATGGGGAAGATTCTAATGGGGAGATATCCAGCTAGCCCAGCCATCCCACACAGACTGGGTCAGCCAGAGCCACCACTTCACAAGGCCTCACTACAAGGCACAGTGCAAGTCACAGAGCATAAAGCAATCAGGAGACCTGGGTACTATTTCCAGCTCTGCCACCGACCTGCTGGGTGACCTTGGGCAAGTCACTTTCCCCTTCCCTGTCCCTTTGTCTTGTCTGTTCAGACCTGAGCTCTCCAGGGACTGTCTCTGACTTAGGCATATGTACAGCACCTAGCACAGCGGAGGCCCCAATCTCAGCTGGGGCCTCTAGGCACGATAGCAATACTAACAACAATTTTTGGTTTGCTAGATTCTAAATATACTCAGGAGAGCACAGAATCATAGACCTGCAGAGCTGGAAGGGACCGGTGAGGTCATCTAGTCCATCCCTGTGCACTGATTCAGGACCAAGTAAACCTAGACCATCCTGACAGGTGGTTATCCAACCTGTTCTTACAAACCTCCAATGATGGGGATTCCACAACCTCCCCTGGAAGCCTATTCCAGAGCTTAACTACCCTGATAGTTAGAAAGTTTTTCCTAATATCTAACCTAAGGCTAGGTCTACACTACAGCGGGGGGTCGACCTAAGATACGCAATTTCAGCTACGTGAATAGCGTAGCTGAAGTGGCGTATTTTAGGTCGACTTACCTGGCTGTGAGGACGGCGGCAAGTCGACCGCTGCCGCGCCGCCGTCGACTCCGCTACCGCCTCTTGCCGCGGTGGATTTCCGGAGTCGACGGTAGAGCCATCAGGGATCGATTTTATCGCGTCTTCACTAGACGCGGTAAGTCGATCCCCGATAGACCGATTGCTACCCGCCGGATCGGCGGGTAGTGAAGACGTGCCCTAAGTCTCCCTTGCTGCAGATTAAGCCCATTGCTTCTTGTCCTACCTTCAGTGGAAATGGAGAACAATTGATCACCATCTTCTGTTATGTTAAGGGTGGTTATAAAGACGACTTACCAGGTCTTCCCCTCATTCTTCTTTTCTCAGGACAATACATGCCCAGGTTGTTAGGTTTTTTTTGTTTTTTTAAACCTTTCCTCATAGGTCAGGTTTTCTAAACCTTTAATCACTTTTGTTGGTCTCCTTTGGATTCTCTCCAATTTGTCCACCTTTCTCTCAAAGTGTGGTGCCCAGAACTCCAGCTGAATCATCACCAGTGCTGAGTAGAGTGGAACAATTACCCCCGTGTCTTACATACAACACTCCTGTTAATACACCTCAGAATATTTGCCTTTTTCACAGCTGCATCACATTGTTGACTCATTGCGTTTGTAATCCAGATTCTTTTTCGGCAGACTACTGCCTAGCCATTTATTCCCCATTTTGTAGTTGTGCATTTTTCCTTCCTAGGTGTAGTACTCTGCACTTTTCTTTTTTGAATTTCATCTTGTTGATTTCATACCAATTCTCCAATTTATCAAGCTTGTTTTGAATTCTAACCCTGGCCTCCAAAGTGCTAGCAACCCCTGCCAGCTTCATGTCATCTGCCCATTTTATAAGCACTCTCTACACTCCATTAGCCAAGGCAATAATGAAAATATCAACTAGTACCAGGTCCAGGACAGACCCCACTAGCTATGTCCTCCCTATTTGACAGAGGACCAAAACTACTTTTTTGAGTACAGCCTTTCAACCACTTGGGCATTCATTCTAGATTATAATAATTTCACCTAGACCAGCAGTTCTCCACCAGGGGTATGCATGCCCATGGGGATACACAGAGGTCTTCCTGGGGGTACATCAACTCTTCTAGATATTTGTCTAGTTTTACAACAGGCTACATAAAAAGCCCTAGCGAAGTCAGTACAAACTAAAATTTCATACAATGACATACTATACACTGAAAGGCAAGTATAATATTCATATTCCAATTGATTTATTTTATAATTATAAGTTTAAAATGAAGAAGTCAGCAATTTTTCAGCAACAGTGTGCTGGGGCACTTGTGTCTGATTTTGTAAGCAAGTAGTTTTAAGTGAGGTGAAACTTGGGGGTAGGCAAGACAAATCAGACTCCTGAAAGGGGTACAGTAGTCTGGAAAGGCTGAGAGCCACCGACCTAGACCACATTTCCTTAGTTTACTTATGGGGATGTCATGTGATACTGTGTCAAAAACCTTATTAAAAATCAAGATGTATTACATCTACTGTTTCCTTCATCCACTAGTCAGTAACCCTGTCAAAGCAGGAAATTAGGTTGATTTGGCAAGATTTGTTCTTGACAAATCCACACTGGCTATTACCTATTACCCTCTAGGTGTCTACAAAATGCTTCTTTAATAATTTGTTCCTGTATCTTTGTATTGAAGTTAAGATGACTGGTCACAGTTCCCCGGGGGGGCTCCTTGTTCCCCTTTTTAAAGATAGGTACTATGTTTAGATAGGTACCGTGATATCTCACGTGTCCTCCATGAGTTCTCAAAGATAAATGCTAACAGTTCCAAGATTGCTTCAGGTATTTCCTTAAGTACCCCAGGGTGAATTTCATCAGGCCCTCATGACTTGAATACATCTAACTTATCTAAATATTCTTTAACCTGTTCTTCCCCTATTTTGCCTAGCATTCCTTACCCCTTGTTAATATTAATTGTGTTAAGTATCAGGTCACCACTAACCTTTTTAGTGAAGACTTAAGCAAAATAGGCATTAAACACCTCAGCCTTCTTGATGTCATCAGTTATTATAGCTCATTTTCCACTAAGTAGGGGACCTACACTTTCTGTCATCCTTCTCCAGCTCCTAATGTATTTATAGAATCTCTGCTTATTGCCTTTTCAGTCCCTTGCTAGATATAACTCATTTTGTGCCTTAGCCTTTCTGATTTCATCCCTGCGTCCTTGTGCTATTCTTTTAGACTCCTCCTCAGCAATTTGTCCACGTTACCACTTTTTTTGTAGAATTCTTGTTTGATTTTCAGCTCCTTAAACAGCTCCTAATGGAGCAACACTGGCCTCTTACTATTCGTCCTATCTTTCTTTTGCATCCTCCTCAAAGTTACGCAGGGTCTGTTCTTTATTTCCTTCAGCATATTCATACCTATGAGTGGGATAGAAAGGTGGATGGATCCAGTCATTGTCTATGAAATATTCCTGTAGCAGGGCAGAAAGCCTTTTCCCCTCTGCACCTGCAGCATTGTTCAATAGGCCAAGTGCAACGCGGGGTTTGTTTTCCTCAGTGGGATACTGGACTCATTGGCCCAATGGTCAAATGCTGTCCAGCAACCCCTATACATGACTTTTAAAGAAATGCAAGATTCGTCTGGGTAATCAATGTTTTCAGACATCCGTGTCTCAGGGTCCCAATTGTGACTTTGATGGGGTCAGTGAGGAATGCATCAATGTCAGAGGACCTGTGTCAAGTCCTTCCATCCCCATGTCCTGAATCAAAGAATGTTGGCCCACTGTGTTCTCTGCAGAGGGTTGGTCTTGCCAATAAGCCAGGCAAACAGCTGGTCTTTAAATAACATCTAGAGCCAAGATGGAACCCCCTCCCTGAAGGTAGAGCTGCCAGCAAAGCAGGGAAGGGATTGAAGAGCCAAAACCAAAGTCAGGGGAAGGGCTGGGCACAGAGTGGGGAAAAGGTTTTCATCAGTTTGCTGAACTGCTAGGGAGAAGCCCCACAGCTGACAAACGCTCCCCTTTCCTGAAACCAAACACAATGGCTTAACATCCCAACCACATGGGAGACAGCCAATATCATTCTCTAGGAACACAGGCGCAGAGGCAGCAGGCAGGACTAGCCATTTAAAATAACCAAAGACTTAGGATGTGGCACTTTCCCCCCTGCAGGACACATGTATATTTCAACCTTCCAACCAGCACCCAGTCAGTTATGATTTTTACTAGCAGCTGCTCCTCCAGGGAAGAGATGCACCTTGTTTACAATGGTGTCTTGTTCATTATTACGTGGCTCAGCCCAAAAGAAAGAACGATGCATTCACGGGTGCCTCGATTATGGTGTTGAGGTGCCTGGCAGCTTAGGCATAGGAGCCATGAGACAGGCTGGGGAAGTAGGAGACAGTCTGGTCCAGTGGATAGGGCACTGGTCTAGAACTCAGGAGACCTGGCTCTGCTAATGACCTGCCATCTGACCTTAGGCAAAGCCCTTCACCTTCCTGTGTCTGTTTCCCCCATCTCTAAAATGGAGACAATGCTACATACCCTCTTTTGTGAAGTGCCTAGAGACTTACAGATGTAAAGAACTAAGATGGAGTGGAATTAGCAGTAATAACATGCTGGGTATTTGTGGAAGGGAAGGAAGGAAGCGATGGGATGCAGAGAAGGAATGGGTGCCTCTAAGGTACTGAGGGCTGGGCAGGTTGTGAGCAAAGGGTGGCTGGCAAGGTTCTGAAAGGCGAAGGCAGCTGTAGAGGCTACAGTCTATCACTCGGACTACAGCCCCTCCTCTCTAAGGCCCTGTCTTTACAAGAAAGTAGCACCAGTTTAAATTCAATCTCATTTAAAACCATTTAGTTAAACCAGTGCAATCCCCTTTGTGGACACTCTTATAGCAATTTATTTTAAACCCATTTCTAATCAATTTAAAATAAACTGAAATAAACCTTGTTTAAACCAAAACAAGAATCTCCCCATTTGCATTGCTTTAAGTCACAGCATAACTCTAAATGAGGTTTAAATTCACCTCTTAAAATGAATGGGGGGCAACTTTCTTGTGTAGATAAGTCCTAAGGGTTCTGCTGCTGCATCATATGAGGAAGAGGAGGAGAGAAAGCTTTCACTGCTCAGATCCAGGCTACAGGAAGGTGCTTCAACACCCCCTCAGCTTTCGCCTGCCCTTTCTGCCCATCAGGGCCAAGCAGATGATTCAGAACAATAGCTCCATCTCCCAACTACAAAGCTTAACAATACTTTACATGCCCAAAGAGTAGCTACTTCTGTCTGAGGATCTCAAAGCGCTTTGAGAACACTAATGAATTACTCATTTCACACAGCCACTGAGGCCAAGCGTTTAGGAGAATTCAAGAGAGGATTAGACTTTTAGTCATACTTACTATTAAGGTTCCATTTATAAATTGGTTAATAAAAAATAATAATAATAAAATCTAGCTCTTATGTAGCAAATGGTTTGTAGATGCTCTAAGCATGTTACAGACAGGAGTGGGCATGTCATAGAAGGTTATAAGCACATTGCTAGAAGATAATGTAGATTATTGTAAGCTATAGTTATAAGCAGGCTATTAACCTCTTGGACTCGGTAACAATCTATAACAAGTGAGCGCCTGTTTATTAAACACCTATTAATCACTTTTTAGCCCTTTCTGAACAGAACATAAACTATGAGCAGACATTTATCTGGCTCACCAGAACATCTCCAGTTACAGCAGGTATCAGTGTTAACAGGGATATAAATTCTCCTGCTTCAGGGCGGAAGCCAGCCACTAACTGATGGAGGTTGAGAAGAAACATCCTCCTTGAAGGAGGTTATTCCAAAACTGTCCCCTGTTGGGTTTCTTGCATCTTCCTCTGATGCATCTGGTGCTGGCCACTGTCAGTATGGCAATTCCATCCTTAACTCCCCGTAAAGACGGGCAAATCGAGGCAGAGCAGCCAACCGTCTCCCTCAATGTCTTAGAGCGAGTCAGCAGCAGAGCTTCGAATTGAATCCAGGTCTCCTCACTCTGTGTCGTGTGTCCTAGCCACTAGGCCATGCTGCGAATGCAGTTTGCCCCAAAAACTGCTTGGTGAAAGGCCCCATTTATAGGTTTTGGCTGGAACGACCGTTTGTTTAATGCTGGGTCTTTGTGTTCCTCTCATCGGAGCAGACAGCCTCCCTGTAGTGCAGGAGCTCCCCCCCAAGACACTTCTAATGGGAAAGCAAATCACAGAGATGGAATGTAAGGCTGGCTCCAAGAAGGGGCCCTGCTCTCCAATTATTCCAGTCAAATCACAGCAGCATCATAAGGGGAACAAGGGTGGATGTTACAAGCAGGCAGGGCATGGGTGCACCAAAGCACCAATAAGGTGCGGCAACAAGAGCTGAAGAGGGAACTGAACTGACCTGACCTGTACACAGAAGCAACTAACAGGACTTCACCTGCTTTGTGTAGGTCACAGACAGCACATCGGAGATATCCGCACCGTGCAGGTGTTGAAGGAAGAGGTTCCAGAACAACTGCATTAATACTCACACTTCAGGCACCTGCAATCACATTCTACCCTGAAACCATACACTGGGGCCTATCCCACCTGAGTGACAAGCCAGGGCACAGTCCCTGCCGCTCTCCAGTGATACCACAAAGATCCACCAGCTGGCACATGGCAGACAGCAGAGAAGATGGAGATATTTCAATAAGCAAACTGATTTTCAGGCTGGGGGGGGGGGTAATATAAACAGTGAGCTCCCATTCATGCAGGCCTTTACTGCAGAAGGATTTAGGTCATCTTCTAACCTGAGCTAATAGGCATCAAACAGAGAAGCATTACACAGCCAACCTAGGGGCAAAGAACAAGCATCTGCACGGAAAGATTGCAGATCGTTCCAGGATGACTGTAGAGTGTTCCTGAGTATCAGAGAATAAAAACTGAGCTCCATACTCAGCAGCCAGCAGTCTGTTCTACGTGCCACTAAATGCATCACCAGGAAACGTGCCACTTGGTATTACAGCACAGGTTTGTTAAATGGCTAAATCAGGGGTTCAGAGTTTGTTTTCTGGCTTCCTCACCCAGGGAACCCCTATGACTGCTGGGTTCACAACTAAACATGGAGTCTTTTCATTAAAAAAATGGATTAAAAGCATTATAGAAAACCTTTTCAGGTGTGAAAACTCAGTTTCAATAACGGTTGGGATAGCGTTTTCAATAAAAACTGTGACAAACGTAGATTTAAAAGGCCAGAAGGGACCCTTACAAACAGCTAATCTGACCCCTGTATAGCACTGGCCTAAATTCCCTCTAAGCTGCGTAGCCACGCAGCAGGCTATCAAGGGCCGCGCAGGTGGGGAGAGGTAATAAGAACATAAGAACGGCCATACTGGGTCAGACCAAAGATCCATCTAGCCCAGTATCCTGTCTTCCGACACCCCAGAGGGAGTGAACCTAACAGGTAATGATCAAGTGATCTCTCTCTTGCCATCCATCTCCACCCTCTGACAAACAGAGGCTAGGGACACCATTCCTTACCGATCGTGGCTAATAGCCATTAATGGACTTAACCTCCATGAATTTATCCAGTTCTCCTTTAAACGCTGTTATAGTCCTAGCCTTCACAACCACCTCAGGCAAGGAGTTCCACAAGTTGACTGTGCGCTGTGTGAAGAAGAACTTCCTAAAACAAATAAAAGGAAGTTCTTCTTCACACAGCGCACAGTCAACTTGTGGAACTCTCCCCTGGCCCTGGGCTGCTGTGGCGAGAGGGGGCTTGGGGAGTCCTCTCTCCCCACCGCAGCCCCGAAGCAGCCTGCACCCCAAACCCCTCATCCCCAGCCCCACCCCAGAGCCTGCACCCCCAGTCAGAGCCCTCTCCCACCCACACACCAACCCTCTGTCCCAGTCCTGAGCCCCCTCCCACACGCCAAACCCCTCGGCCCCACCCCTGCCACACATCACCTCCATATTGGTGCACATAACAAAATTCATTCCACACATGGACATAAAAGATTAGAAGGAACATAGGCACTGGCCACAAATTTCCTCCAGTTACCCCTGTATTGAGCACATTAACTTGTACTTGACTACAGCATATCTCCCAGACAGGCATCCAGTCTCCATGGAAAAGACTTTCATCTGTGTTCTCTTCATTCAAACTTGTAAATAAGAGCTGGTCGGAAAATGAAAAATTAGTTTAATGAAAAACATCTCAGCCATTCTGACTGAGAGACATTTTAAATGGAACCTTTTTTTAATTTTTGAAATTTGTATTTCAAACATTATCCAAAATGTTATTGACACTGGGTTTTTGCAACCAAACAGTTTGGGTAACCATTTTAGTAGCGCTTTTTTTTAAATTACATTTTTTGTGAAACATCATAAAAATGTTTTGTTTTTCCATGAAAAATTTAGATTTAAAAAAATGGATCAAGAGGCCACTTTTTGATGGAAATTTTTTTACTCCAAACATTTTGACCAGATCTACCCCTAAGGAACAAACCAACTCATGTAGCATGTACCACATCCCTCTGTTCCCAACATGACAGAAAGGTCCACACAACTAACTACAGGGATGGAGCTTGGGGAAGGAGGAAGGAGGGGATGGTTGGTCAGGAACAAAGCAAAAGCATTTCAGGCGAGTGTCTCAGCACACCGCTTTCCCCCAGTGTGAAGATGGTTTCATCCCCCAACCCCCTATGCGCCACTCACCCTGTTGATGGCCACTCTGGCCCTGTAGAAAGTGGTGGACCCCTCGTTGTCGGGGATGGCTCAATTCCCCCTGAGAAAGAACACAGAGAAGGAGTGAGAGAAGACAATGAGGTCTGGTTTTGTAGAGAGGGTAGCACTAAGAACATAAGAACAGTCATACTGGGTCAGACCAAAGGCCCATCTAGCCCAGTATCCTGTCTTCTGACAGTGGCCAATGCCAGGTGCCCGAGAGGGAATAAACAGAACAGCTAATCATCAAGTGATCCATTCCTTGTCGCTCATTCCCAGCTTCTGGCAAACATTCTCTTAACACAATTTATAATTAGGCTTGGCAGCATTCAATTTTTACTTTTTTAAATAATTTTCATGGATAATTTCAATGTTTATTTTTAAGATTTTATATTTTTATCGATTTTAAATTTTCAGAGTTATGGGAAATATGGGGGCGGGGGTCAATTATTTAGTAATCGACGCTGAGATTCAAAAAGTTAAAACATTATAAATCGTTACAACACAAATTGTCAACATCACGTGTCAAAATATACAAAATAAATACCCTTAAAGCAACAAATCATACCTGTTTTTACTATCCATTCGCTAGTCCGTTTATAATCAGCCTAATTCAAAAGTCTAAATCACTGGATTTTGACTAATAAGTTCTCCAGCAACATTTTCCTTATTTTGCTTATTGGTGGAAATATTTGTTGATTTGGTTTGGTTGGATATCGACGTTTACCGACATATACCAATAAAAAAAAACTAATCCTTCCAAGCCTATTTATCATTATTAATTATTTGTATTATAGCTGCTTCTAGAAGCCCCAACTGAGAAGAAGGCCCAACTGTGCAAGGCACCACACGCAGTCCCTACCTTGAAGAGCTTACAGGCTAAACAGACTAGACAAAGGACGGGAAGGGAAAGAGACAAGGAGGTGAAGTGACTTGCCAATGAAGGTCATACAGCAGGTCAGTTGCCAGAGCTGGGACTAGTGTTCTAAGTCCCATATCCACAGGGCCGCACTGCCTCTCAAAACTGGGTAACACGGTTTGCGCCCACATCTGGTTACTTGCAACCCCTGCTTTAAGGGTGTTATAGAAGCTCGGATACTACAGTGATGAGGGCCATACAAATCCCTAGAGATAGTGGAGTACCATTGGCGTAAAGTGGAAGAAGTGCAATTGGGATTGCTGCCTGTGGCAGTCTGTGGGAGGAGTTACTGGGAAGTAAATTGTGTCCCTCTCAACAATACAGGGTCTTGCACATTCTTTTACACCAGAGTGGCCTAGTGGATAGGGCACTGGAGTAGGATTCGGGAGACCTGGAAATACCCTTAGGTACACTAGGCTTCTCTCTCTGGAGACCACAGTTCAAGTTCTGGGGTTGGGCCACAAGAGGAAATGAGTCGGGACCAGAGGGGTCTCATCTCAATCTCTAATGGGCCATCTAGGGAAAAAATAGCACCACAGCAGCCTCTCCATTCAAGAGAGGCCCTGGACTGAGACAGCCGCGGCTGGAGATGCGCTGTCACAGCTGATGGTGAGAGAGGCAGGGGGTATCAGGGAGCGCCACAGGTCAGGATTATGATGCGGATTTATGTGTTGGCAGCGGGGCAATAGGGGAAACCAGGAACGAGTGCACTGGCAGAGATGCGAGGGGGCAGCTCTCATATTGTGTGTCAAATTCTAGACGCTTTCATAGACTTTTTTTTTTTTTAAATAAGTCGTCTAACTGACACGATCAAATCCCTTCCACAGTATCACCACCAGGCTCATTTAGCAACTCGAAGCCAAGTAGGTGGATCTGTCTGTTTTTATTTAGTCGCTGGTGTACATCCTTGGTTATGAGCTCAACAGGGATGCGAGGGAGGATGGAAGTATTGCAGGAGTGATTTAGAGCAGCAAACAACAAAATCTCCTTTGCAGCCCCAGTGCGCTCAAAGGCTTGGGAAAATGCAGATGAAAAGCAAGCGAACCATGGTGCCCCCATCTCAGGACGCTGAGGAAGGATGGGCAGCTGGGAGAGGAGATAAAGACAAGCAGTCAGGCACCTGCCGCTGGGATCCCCCCTTTCCCTCCCTCCTTCCCATTGGGGTACGTTATTAACACAGGGACACAAGGATCCCCCAGCTGAATGACTCTGCTGCAGCTAGCAAGCATGAATATGCATCAGTTATTATGTAGCAGCTGATCCCATGCCCGCTGCTGATTTACAGGCCGAGTGGGATTGCTAAACAAATCCCTTTTTCACCCCCCACATGCTCACGCTGGCCTCTCTGTCCTGTACTGACAGGTGCTGTGAATTAACGGGGAACGCCGGGATTGGGATGGGAAGAGAAGACAGCTACTCCATCACTGAGTGCAAAGCAGGGAAAGAGATGGGCGAGGAGCTGTCTGGAACAGCCCAGGGATGCACTGAAGGGTCTCCTTCCTGTGTAATGCTGCACAGAGTAGGAGAGACGGGGCAGAGTGCCTGGAAGGGACATCAGAGTCCACAGGCTCCAGGGCTCCCAGTCACCTCTACAGTGTTAGTGTTGGTGAAAGGTGCCAGACTGACATCCCTGAGTCTTCTGTCTGGCTATGTCAAAACAGGCGCCGCAGCAGCGTAAGCTCCTCCCCACGGCCACGCCTGCCAGCAGCAACACCGGGCTGGGGGGACCACTACTAGAGGTCAGGAGGCAATTAAATCTCCATGCTCATGCAGCTCAGAGCACTGCCCAGGGAGCCAATTAATGCTAATTCGTCCTGGACGGATACCACTGACTCAGTGTGTGTGCACTACTGAGAGGCCACCCCCAGCAAGTGTTTGATCGAAAGGGGAAGGAAGAGTGGGTTTAAGGTTAAGGCACAAGACTGGGAGTCAGGAGACTCCCAAGTGCTGTTCCCAGATATACCGCAGGCTCACTTTGTAGTCCTGGGTAAATCAAACAACTGGATTTTTGGAGGCCCTCAGTGTTGGTCTAAGTACATGCTCACCGAAGCAGGGTGGATAAAAATCAATTAATAAATAAATCTGTTTTCATTTAAATCAGTCTTTTTATAAATTAACCTATTTAATTTATTATTTAAATTTGAAATTATGGCAACCTATGTTAAGGCCTAAACTTACTATCATCCATTCAAATCATTTCAATTAAATTAAGACAAATATTCAAGCAGTACATGTTTGCTACCAAAGTTTTAAAGAAATTCAGAATACCAAACTGGTGGAAGTCACTGGCTAAGCACCTGGAACATGAGACTGCAGAAGTGCTAAACCAGCTTTTGACAGCAGTAGCCTCTTCCGCAGGTACAGAGAGAATATTTTCTTCATTTCAGTTGATGAAACTAGTGCAGTTCAATGACTAGCTCATAGGACAGACTGATTTAAATCATAATTTAAACCAAACGGAAAGCCTCAATTTAAATCACTGATTTTAAATCAATTTTTCCATTTGTACTTCAGTTATTGTCTTTAAAAAAGGTGCACTCTCAATAGCAGATATAACCATTGAATCATGTTGATTTACAACTCAATAGAGCCTTTATGCTAAATTTGGTACATCTTTTTGCCACCTCGGAGGGGACACTAACTATACACATTTATTGACACAATTATATAGCTTAAAGTTTTGATTCTTATTAACTGTACATTTTTAAGTATCAGAGGGGTAGCCGTGTTAGTCTGAATCTGTAAAAAGCAACAAAGGGTCCTGTGGCACCTTTAAGACTAACAGAAGTATTGGGAGCATAAGCTTTCATGGGTAAGAACCTCACTTTACTTGCATCTGAAGAAGTGAGGTTCTTACCCACGAAAGCTTATGCTCCCAATACTTCTGTTAGTCTTAAAGGTGCCACAGGACCCTCTGTTGCTTTGTACATTTTTAGTAAGTCAGAAAATGGTGAGTGATATATTGCTTATTGACTAGATAATTAACTTAATAGGGTCTTTTTTATGACTTGCAGTCATAGCAGGTTTTTTCCCCTCCAGTTCCCAGGTGTTGAAATCAACACTAGAGGCTGCCCGCTGATGAACGTTGTCCCTTTTTCCTCACTTTGATACCAGCATTGCTCCTTTCTGGTTGCACAGAGTTCACTAAATACAGAGAATACTTTTGTTTAATATGTCAGTTTTAAATACAAAACATGGTTGGATAATTTTTTCCTTTATAAATCCAGCACATTTAAGGTAGATTTATTTAACTAATAAAAAACAATTTTAAAATGCTAGTTTTTGAAGTTTAAAACTGAATTCTAATATCCATCCAAATATGACGTAATAATGGCACCTTGCTCTTAGAGTGCACTTTTCAGCCATAGATCTCAAAGCACTTTACAAAGGAAATCAGTATAATTATCTCCAAATGCAGCTTGGACACAAATCACAAATAAAAAGATAACTTATTAAATACGAAATGCATCATTCACCATTATCTAACATAATAAAAATTAAAAAGAATCTGAATAAAATTATCTTAAGCTAGATAATTGCTTAAATAAATGTGTATAGATATAGTACAGAGGTTCTCAAACTGCGGTCCATAGACCACCAGTGGTCCGCGAGTTCCATTCAGGTGGTCTGCAGACAGCTCCCTCTAAGGTGCACACCTGGGCAGCCGCACACAAGAGAATGAAGGGCCACCCACCTAATTAGTGGAGCCGCACAGGCGTGGCTCCACTAATTAGGTGCCTGGCCCTTGAGAAGACGCACATGTAAGGTGAGGTGGTGGCCTTGGAGGAAATAAGGGGTAGGTGGGAGGGAGCAGTGGGGTGAGAAGAGGGGGTGAGTGGAATTTGGGACATGCAGGGCTGCGGCGGCCAGAGAAAGAGGTGACTTTCCCCAGCTCCAGGGCTGCGGCTGCCGGAGAGAGACGGCCCTCCTTCCCAGCCTCAGCTCCGTGGGTGCTGTGGCGGGGGAGAGACCCCCCCTTTCTCAGCCCCAGCTCGGGGGCTGCCGTGGCAGGGGAGAGAGGGCACATCCATCACATTAGAAAGGTAAGACTACAGATATTAAAATATGAGTTGCGTGCTTTTATTTGTAGAACAAAAAAACGTTAATTATTATTAAGTTTGTTTTTTATACAGTGCTTTTATCCAAAGCACTTTACAATAGTTAGCTAATGGTACAAACAACATTTGGAAAGAGCATTAAGCAGTCCACCGAGACTCAGCAATTTTCAAGTGGTCCGCGAAAAAAAAAGTTTGAGAACCATTGATATAGTGTATTCCCTCCAGCTTAGCAAAAAGTATCACCAAATTACACCTACCATTGAGAATCAACCTCTCAATAAAATAACTACAAAGTTAAAAAAAAAAAAAAAAACCAAGAAGATTAAAATCAATTATTTAAATCGAGGTTTCCTGCTTGTTGATTTAAATCTCCAATTTAAAATCTATCCACCCTGCACTGAAGTCAATGAGAGCTTTACCATGGATTTAGGTGAGAGCAGAGTTAGGCCAACGCAGAATGCTTTTGAAAATCTCACCCCATAACCTCTCTTTCTGTTTCTCCATCTGTAAAATAGCCAACCACAAAGGTCTTGGGAGGCTCAATTAACATCTGCTGAGTTCTTCAAGATATTCTAATATAAGGTGCTATAGAAGCATAAAGTATTCTTACTTCTACTACTGTGGAGCTTGTTCTGGGATTGAAATGGTGCTTGGACAGAGCAAAGAATCCGTCTCTCATTACCAGGCCAGCTTGCCCTCTTCCCTTTAATTCACCTTCAGAATTCTCAGCAGACCTGAACCACTGTCAGTGTGGCTGCCTGCTCCTAGACTTACAGAGATCTGCTGGCATTGAAACGGGATGGATATCCAGCTTGGTTTTGTAGTGACGGGCATGGGGACACTTCATGACGATTCCAATTTAAGTGGTCTGATTTCTGCTCTCTGCATCATCAGGTGTAGTGACATCAACATAACAAGACGACCCAGACCCCTTCATTTGTTTATGATTTGTGTTACTGTAGCATCTCCATCGAGACTGAAATCCCATTGGGGTAGACACCACGTACATAAAGGGATAGTCTCCACCCCAAAGAGCTTATAAATGGACAAAGGTATTATCCCCATTTTATAGATGGGGAACTGAGGTACAGAGAGACTAAGTGACTTGTCCAAGTTCGCAAAGGAAGCCTATGGCAGAACTGGGGATTTCTGACTACCCAAGCCCTGGTTTTAACCACAAGACTGACCTCCTTGTCAATTGCTCTGGTCAGTTATACAGGAGACAAGAGCATTGCAAGAAAGAGGATCATTCTATTACCCCAGCCAGTCTCCAGCATCTGCCTATAAATCTGCATGGTCAGCAAAGATGGGTTTCCCCCCACCCACAGCCTCCTGAGGAACATGCTGCAGCAATGACATGCAGGGTTTGGCCAGGCTCACCAGCCAGCACACGTAGAGATGGATCAAAGCTGAACAGAACACACAGAAAGCAAGGCCCCAGACCTGCAGGGAACGAGGCGCTACCTCATAAAAAATTAGCCGTTTTAAGTTTTAATTAAAAAAACTGGAAAGGGGAGCAAAGGGAAAAATTAAGAAATAGGTGGGGTGGCACCCTGCCATTCTGGTGACAGGGCCTATGTAAGTCAAGTCTTTTCTAGAGTAAAATAGCCGGAGAGTTCAAACAAAGCAGTGAACCTGTTGCTTGATTTCCCTTGGGAGACCTGTACATCTAGTCTAGGGCACTTTAGGCAACTATGCTCACCCATTAAGTATAAGCCCACCTATTCTATCCTCACCATCAATCCCAATATCAAATCTGTGGACATGGACATGGGAAGACACAAAAAGGAAAGGGGGCTCAAGTCCACTGGCAGCAGGACTGAAATTAAACCCTTCATGCTCATCTGTAGGCACATTTATAAAAATGAATGTAATACACACTATTCGATAAACCACAGAACACAGCAGACTGATCCTTAGACACTTCACATGATACAGGCCATGAGGCAATGGCGTAATTTGAAAGAACACATTCCATGAAAGCACTCTCTTACCAGTATATGCAAGGTTCATGCATGGCACGTGCTTACATGCAACAAAGTTCGAGGTAAAACAGGAAAGTGAGCCTCAAGGCCAGTCTAAAGGCAACTTCTTATCCTAAGACAAGACATCTTTCACCTCTGCTCCTAGCTCTCCTACCCAAAAAGCCATTGATGTGCTAACAGACATATATACAGAATGTGTAAGCAATATGTATTTTTAAACTCCCACCTACCAGCTTAACAGACTGCTAGTATAGTGTTTGGGGATGGTTACTGTAGAATATTTTTAAAATTAAAGAGAGGACTTTGCTCACAGATGCTTAATCTGTGATTATTAGTATTTGTATTACAGTAGCACCTAGAGACTCCACTTTAAATCAGGGCCCCGTTGTGCCAGGTGCTGTACAAACCCATAACAACACACAGTCTCTACCCTGAAGAGCTTACAACCCAAATAGACAAGACAGACAAAAGGAAAATGGAGGCAGAGCGGCTACGTGACTTGCCCAAGGTCATATAGTAGCTCAGTGGCAGAGCCACAGATAGAACCTGCACTTCCCCGACTCCTAGTCCAGCACCACCACTGCCTCAACAAAGCTTACTTGACTTGGTAAGAGTTGAGACAGACTCATCCCCTATCTCTCAGTACCTAGCAGCCCAAAGCAGGGCTTTTATTTCAGCTTTGCTCAGAGTTTGCTTTAGAAAAGGATTCTCATGTGGATCAGTAAAATGTCCCCATTCTTTCAGCTTCTGGTCCAATTTCTGAAATCCTACTCTATCTCTCTCACTCCTCCTCTTCTTTTCCCCACATAGGCTTCTCTCTCACATTTGGTCTCCCCTTTTCCACCACCTGCTCCACTACTGGGAAGAGCAGAAGTTACCTATGGATACAAACTTCCCCATTTCCTGCATGGCAGCCCCTTCCCTGCAGTGACAGGGCCGCTCAGGGAAGGATACAATCCCTAGCAAACAAACAGGAATTAGCAATGGCCTTTCCAAGTGGTCAGCACTGCCTGAAGTAATTCAGTCCCCCCAGGCTAGAGCTATTATCAGCCATTCCAGTAGAAGGATGCAGGCACTGCCAAAAGGAACAGGAAGAGGAAACAGGGTCAGAGTTGCACTCAAGATAAGGCTTCTGGGGTGAGCTTCGGAGTCCAGTTCACTTACAACAGCTGATCTCATCCGGTTCCCTTTTGACCTGTACAGACCAAAGGCATTATTCTGAGAGAAGCCTGAATTTCAGCCTCTAAACGATGAACTCCTTGGAGAGGAGGAAAGTCCCGTGCAGCTATTTGGGGGAAGCCACAGCACAGAGAAGACCTGAAGCGCCAGTAAGTGCTCCTCCTAAAGCCTATTGGTGCCAAGTCAAAACATGTCTCCCAGATAACTAAATTCTGCAGACAACCTATAAACTGGCTCCCTGCCCCCATCCTCCTCACACCCACCCCCGCGGGAAACTTTTCGAGCCACTGTACAATACATTCACGCACACTGCATATGGTCCCAATTTACAGAGTACCAGATCATAGAGCTCCAGGGTTGCAGGCTTCCCGTGGAATGTCTGGTTCGTGAACGGTTTCCCCTTCAGCAGCGATGCTTGATCCAGGAGCCTGCCGCCCCATAGCCGTACACAGGCAGGTCACCCAGAGAAATTAAGAGCAATCCCACTCTAACTGTACCCCATTTCAACCATCAGCCCTATGGGATCCAGTCAGCCCCAGTGCTACATGCATCTCCAGCATGAGTTGAGCCAATACCCACTTTTCCAGGAAAGGAATTAAATATCTCAGCCAACCTGGAAGCAAGAAAATGGAGGGGAGTGGTTGCTAACCAGAGAGAGATTGTTGTTCACTTATTAAGCAAAATGAGAGAGAAATTAATAAAGATCATAAAATATTTGGCAGAATATTCCTCTTAATTGTGTTAGTACAGGCAAGATGCGATGCCAGAGGACTAAGGTAGTGATGTGTAGGAATGCTGTCAAATTTTACACACACACACACACACACACACACACACACCCCACACACCTTGTACTGATATTCCACCATCTTACATCATCAGATTATTAAAAATACAGAAGGAATTTTCAAACTCTAATATACTTTTCACTACTATGGTTTGTTTCTGCGGGGTGGGGAGGAGGTAATGGCAATTCACTCAGCTCCCAACTCAGATACTTTCTCTAGGGTAACTGGTTAAGAGCACAGGCACTGTCATACGGGATCAGTCCTTTGGACCACTTACCTCAATATCCTGTGCCAGTACTAGCTACTCTGAGGAAGGAGCAACAAACCTGCAGTATAACTGGCCTACTGGGGAAGTTTTTCCTGAACCCCCATTAGTTAGAAGTTGACTTGTGCATGAAGCAGGAGCATCTGTACCCCTTCCGAACCCAGGGTTGTTATTATTTAGTAGTAGAACCTAGCAACCCCAGTCACGGACCAGTAGCTCACTGCACAAATGCAGAATAAAGACATTGCCCCTGTCCCAAAGAGCTCACAAATTAAGTTCTTACTACGGATGTTCTTATGTCCATAAAATCGTCAAATCTTTTTCCACAGTCCTGCTAAGCTCTTTGGTGTCAATGACATCTTGTGGCAATGAGTTCCACTGTTTAATTGGATAGTGGGCAGAAACTATTTCCTTTTTCTGGTTTTATATTTGCTACCTTTGGGTTTCTTTCAATGTCTCTGCATCTCTCAGTTTCACCTTCTGGCTTCCATATTATCATGATATGGGAAGCTAGAAAAATGTCTTCGGCGTCTTTTGAAAAATCCCAGCGTCTGCTGTTATTTACTAAAGATGAGAAAATGAATATAAAATTGAGAGGCAGCCTAGTCTAGCAGACAGGACCCTGGAAGACCTGGGTCCTTATCGCAGCTCTGCTACTGACCTGCTGTGGGAACTTGGGCACCCTCTGGACCTCAGTTTTCCCTTCCATCTTTTTGCTGTCTTGACTATTTAGACTGTAAAATCTTCAAGGCAGGGATGTCTCAATCTATTTGTACAGTGCCCCGCACAATGAAGCCTTATTTTAGGACAAGGCCCCTAGATGCTACAGTAATACAAATAATAAATAACAAAATGAAACTGTAAGAATGTCTCTTAAAACCTCCTGTAGCATAAAGGCTGACTAATGCCCTGAATTAAAATATGCTAGGCCAGATTCTCAGCTACTGTAAATTAGCTGAGGATGTATCCCTTTCAGTCAATCTTCTTCCTTTGGCAGGTTTTACATTGCCAAATCTCACCTGACACTTGCAAGTTTACTTCTGACTTTTAAACTCACGTGTCGGGCTGCAGCCTCTCCCTTCCTTTGGGAAATTTAAAACCTGGTGCCTTCTTCATAATAAACATGCAGAAGGGTTTAAGACTGTCAGATGGCGCAAGCCTAAAATTCTAGGTTTGGTTTTGTGGTTAATGTTTTTATGAAGCCAAATATTATTAATAGAAATGTTTTTATGGATCTTAAAAAGTACAGGAATAAATTCAGTGAACACAGCTTTGTTTCTACATAAGCAGTGCGTGCATCCCCAAACATTGCAGTACTGTGCTACAGCCCAAGCCTGAACGACTACCCTGCGATTTTATAGCCCCACACCCCAAGAGCCTGAGTCAGCTGACACGGGCTGTTTACCTGCAGTGTAGATGTACCCTCTGAGGACAAACCTGGATACTTTTTAGCCTACAATTATGATTGTTACCATGTTAAAAGGGACAGTCGACTCAAAATCATAAACAAGCATCTTCATCTGTGTTACTAAACACCTTCGATTATTGAGATGGTAGTAATTTTTGAAATCCAGTTTGCTTGTCACTCTATTTACTATCAACATCGCACACCTCTTGGAGAAGGGGGGAGGGGGAGGGGGGAAATCAATGAGGCCAGTCTCTCTCCCACAAATTCTCAGTGCTACAATGTCTGGATTTCAAACACTGCAAGGAAAAGTGCATTTAGTTGGAAGCAACTGTTTTCACTGGATTTTTTAATTGTGGAAACTTTTCTATGGATCTTACACTGTATATAACATTCCCCCACACCAATACAAAGTTTTGGCCAAACTTAAGTTGCTGCAATAACCGTTTATCGCAGGGGTGGGCAAACTATGGCCCTGCCTGCGAGCTCCAGCCGGGGGGCCAGGTGGGGGGCCGCTCTGGCACTCCAGCCAAGGTGCCAGGTTGGGGGCCGCACCACGTCGCTCCCGGAAGCCGTGCCATGGCCCCGCTCCAAGGGTCGCGGGCCGCTCCACGCCTAGGAACCGGAGAAGGGACATGCCACTGCTTCTGGGAGCCGCTTGAGGTAAGCACCGCTCGAAGCCTGCACCCCTGAGCCTCTCCCCATGTCCCATACCCCTGCCTCAACCCTGATCCCCCTTCCGCTTTTCAAACCCCTCTATCCCAGCAGAGCACCCTCCTGCACCCCAAACCTCTCATTCCCAGCCCCACCCCTTCCCGCACCCCTGCCCCAGCCCTGATCCTCCTCCCGCCTTATGAACCCCTCGGTCCCAGCCCAGAGCACCCTCCTACACCCCTAACTCCTCATTCCCAGCCCCACCCCAGAGCCCGCACCCCCGGCTGGAGCCCTCACCCCCTCAGGCACCCCAACCTCAATTTTATGAGCATTCATGGCCCGCCATACAACTTCTATTCCCCAATGTGGCCCTCAGGCCAAAAACTTTGCCCACCCCTGGTTTATCGGGAAGCACCCTCAAGTTAATGTACTGAAATATTCCATGATCAGCTATTAGAATGAATTCGTTTAGTATTTATTTAAATGAGGCAAGGCTACCTGCAGCTTCTAGGGAGGCAGATAACTGTACACAGACAGCATCCTTGAGCTCTGCTCTGCTGAGACCGCTTCATTTCAGAAAAGGGACTAGCCTGCGACACAGAATAGGATGCATCAAAGGGTAATGACCTCCTGCTGCTGCAAAGAAGCTGCCTTATTTGATGGTTTTTTACCGTAACAAGAACAATATTTACAATATCAACCAGCTCTTCGGTGCCTCCTCACACCCCACCCTTTAAATAAAATAAAAATGACAATACTATTTCAAGCAGAGCTTTCAATAACCTGGAAAGAGAGAGACTCCATGAAGTGCACTTGGGACTTGGTTAACTGCCAATCTAGTTAACATGAAAGGCACTGGGAGACATGATGGTGGAGGACTGTACAAAATCATAAAGTGAGATAAAATGGGTTAGGGTGCTTTAAAAATAAAGCTCTATGCTATGTCCAGGGTGAACAAGGCTCAAATAGCACAGACCTGCATTTTTATTTCCAAATCACCAGGCACTGATCCTGCACAACATTCTGCTACAATAACTTTACTTCTATTACACCAGTGATTCTCAACCAGGGGTATGCAGTGGTCTTCCCGAGGGCACATCAACTCATCCAGATATTTGCCTAGTTTTACAACAGACTACAAAAAAAAGCACTAGCAATGTCAATACAAAGTAAAATTTTATACGGACAATGACTTGTTTATACTGCTCTATAGACTATACTCTGAAATGTAAGTACAATATTTATATTCCAATTGATTTATTTTATAATTCTATGGTAAAAATGAGAAAATCAGCAATTTTTCAGTGACAGTGTGCTGTGACACTTTTGTATTTGTGTGTTTGATTTTGTAAGCAAGTAGTTTTAAGTGAGGTGAAACTTGGGGGTACGCAAGACAAATCAGACTCCTGAAAGGGGTACAGTAGTCTGGAAAGGTTGAGAACCACTGTGTTACACTATCTTCCTGATGACACTTGGTGTAAAGGAGTGAGACAGCTCACCCCTTTACTACTAGACCTGTTGCACTTTGAGTGGTTTAGGGACCTCTTGGTCTGCTAGCCACACACCAGTAAATGAACTTGCTAGTAGGATTGGCTGGCATAGACTCCACATGGCAGATCTTATAGAAAGAGCAATTGTAAGTGCTATGTATATTAAATTGCTTCCCATCCACAACCACTAGACTAGAGGAAAAAAGCTCCCTGAATCGCTCTATGAGGGTTAACTTGTAGCAACAAGTTGCTCCCAACCACAGCATGCCTGGTTCAAAATAGCAAAGTGATGAGGAATACCAATGGCACAATGGTAACAAAAGCACACGATGTGTTTTAAGTAAACATGAGAGAGAGAACAAACACCTGCCTTTAAACAATTAAAGTTAAAATCCACCTACACCTCCGGGATATGGGAGTTGAGAGAGACAAAATATCAACCAAAAGCCTCCTAAAGCAAGAACCTCTCCCTGGGATCTACAGCAGAGGTGGGCAAACTACGGCCCGCAGGCCACATCCAGCCTGCGGGACCATCCTGCCTGGCCCTTAAGCTCCCGGCCGGGGAGGTTAGCCCCCCTTCCCTCCCCCGCAGCCTCAGCTCGCTGTGCCACCAGCACTCTGGGTGGCGGGGCTGCGAGCTCCTGCCAGGCAGCGCGGCAGCGTGGCTGGCTCCAGGCGGGCGGCGCAGCTGCCAGTCCTGGTGCTCTGAGCGGCATGGTAGGGGGGGGGGGTTGGATAAGGGGCAGAGAGTCCCAGGTGGCAGTCAGGGGACAGGGCGCGGTTGGACAGGCGTGGGAGTCCCAGGGGGCCTGTCAGGAGGCGGGGGTGTGGATAGGAATCGGGGCAGTCAGGGGACAAAGAGCAGGGGGGTTGGATGGGTCGCGAGTTCTGAGGGGGGCAGTCGGGGGGCGGGGACCAGGCTGTTTGGGGAGGCACAGCCTTCCCTACCCAGCCCTCCATACAGTTTCGGAACCCTGATGTGGCCCTCAGGCCAAAAAGTTTGCCTACCCCTGATCTACAGAGATTCAGTTCAGACTCTGACACTGATTCAGTCTAACACCTTGGACAAGTCACTTAAGCTTTCCATGCACTTCCAGTCCTTTTTGGTTTATTTAAAACGGGATTATACTGACCTACCTCATATGGTTTGGGGGAACATTAGCTAATGGTTGCAAACTGCTTTCCATCTTAGGTACTCATGTGTCTCTCATTACCATAGCATCTGAGCACATCACAATCTTTAACGCATTTATCCTCACAGCACACCTATGCTATTATCCCCATGTGACAGACGGTGGAACTGAGACACAGAGCCCGAGTGACTTGCCCAAGGTCACACCGGAAGCCTGTGGTGGGGTTGGGAACTGAACCCAGGTCTCCGGAGTCCTAGACTAACTACTGGACCATCCCTTCCTCTCTTTTAAAGTTACAAAGTGTTATATAATTCCTACAGGTTCATTTCTGCCCTTGTACAGAAGGTGCAACTACTACTGCCTATGGTAGGAACTGCTGGCATTCAGCACCTCTAAAGAGAAAGTCCTAGGAATTTTTCTGGCTAGATTTGGCACTGCCCTCTTATTTGTAGTAACAGAATTATACCAAGGGTTCAACAAGCACAGGAAAAGATTCAGGTAGCAACCAAATCTTCTCTCCCCTCCCCCGCACACACCTACCTTCTTATCCAAATTATGCTTAGGTCATGCTGATTCCAACCATTTATCAAATGTCAGTGCATCTGACCCATTAGCTAAGTCACTAAGCATCATCTCCCACTGTCTTACAAGTTGTCCTGTCACCAGTTTCTACTGTCTTCCCATATAGTTCTCTCTCTCTCTTTTTTTTTTTTTTAAATTGGAGGCATAGGAATGAATAACTCAACAAGCACATTCTGGAGGGCATATCCAAACAGAAGCAAATTTAAATCAACGATCAGGCCAAAAGGCTAAAACCCAACAATGACGATTTTCCTTACCAACAAAAATGAGTTCTATGCAGTCGTGGCCAACATTAAGAATTACAGGAACTGTGCTCCTTTCGTTGCCTACACAGATCTAGCTTAAGTTTTTGCATAGTGCCTATCAGCATGGCATCATAAAAGAGCAGAGCAGAGCAAAGCACTGTGTCTGACTGCAATCATACACAACAGGTTGAGAGCTCAGGGGTTACAGCACTCGTCTTGTAAACCAAAAGGCCTGAATCAATGTCTCTCTGTGGCTTTGGCCATTTGTTTTCCCCATTTAACTGGGAGAAATGATGGCAGCAGATATTATAGACGAACTGCTAGAAGAGATGGGCTTATACGCATTGTCCACTGATCCACCTGTTAAGAAGCAGGAATTGCGAGTGGCAGGATGACAGACTAAGTGAAGCAAAGGTTCTCTCCATCCTTGAGTGGCTGTGTGCAAGTCTCAGAGTACTTGATGCTTTGCCAAACACCACTTTGCTGTGAGAATTATCAAAAGACAAACTATTTATTGTACCAGAGTTCAGCGGGGGAAGGACAACAGTGAAAATATCAAAGCAGAAACACATGCAGGCTTTTTTAACTACTGGGCAATGACTGACACACACCACCCTGAACTGCTCCTTATCCTACGCTGTCTTATGTTTCACCCTTCATTGCACAAGGTCTCTCTGTCCCAAGGCAGATAGATTCTGGAAGCAGAGGGGAGCCTGCTCGTCCATGCCCTGACAGGAAGTAGGCACATGTGGGTGGGGTGGAGAGAGGGGAAGGTTTGGAAAAGCCCCTTTTAGAAGTATTACTGAGATTGCTGGAGGAAGACGTGAGTCAATGAAATCTCTCCAGCACCCTTGGGTTGGCACAAGTCCACCTAACACCACAAAGAGAGGCTGGATGCCAAGAGATGTGTTTCTATTGCAACTCCGATCATCCAGTGCTAGCGGTGCACCCACAACACTCGGGGTGAAATGACCAACCTGGCACCACCCCCTCGCGTGAAATGCAATTTGATGATGCCAGCTGTATTATCCACTGTAGAGAAAAAGTCTTCAGAGGTTAGCTACTGAACTCCACAGGTTCCCTCCCCTGACAGATTCCTTAGCAATACTCCTTCCAAAATGCTTGGTGCGCCACATTCCTGCCGCCATGCCCATTGGGCTAACCTTTGCAAAAACAGGCATGATGGAACAAGTGCTTTTGATCAAAGGGAAAACTCAGCCAGCCAGGAGAATTCCACTCATTTTACCAGGTCTTGCCCCACCATCCAGCTCTACATCCTTTTCCAGCTCTTGCAAAAAATTTGACATTGCCAGCACACGCATCCTTCTGTAATTTATCATTAAGACTTAAGGCCCAGGGAACAGACACTGTCTCTCACTGTCTCTCCGTACAGTGCCTCGCACAACAGGGTTGTTTGCAGGAAATGCCTTGCAAGTTATATATAGAAAGTGCATCTTCCCAGCATCTCACACCCCCATCCCAGTCTTCCATTCCTGGCATCTTGCTACCCAAACCAGAGGGTGCTGGCAGTGCTGTGAGGCAGCTGATTTGGTCTCAGGTGAGAAGCAAGAAAGAGAGAGCTCTGAAGGGAGCACCATGCAGCCTTTCACTGCAAGGACAGAGGCTACAATGAGGGACTCACTTAAATCCACCAAAGTCAGAGGGCTGATACCTGAGGCTTCTTGCTCTATCGCCAGCTGCTCTGCACGAGCAGCGCAGGGGTTTCAGAGCAATAAGTGATGGCTTATATCTAACAGGCTGTAAAACCACAGTAAACAATATTAGCAGCCCCAAGTCTCCATTGCTCTAAGGCCACTTTACCCCCCTCTCTTTACACAATGCAGCCATGAAGACAGTGGATCTGCTTTCTGAGCAACATCCCTAGCTTAGGGGCTTCCTTGGAGGGTGTAAAGCTGGTATATTTGGCTCTGCACCACCACACCTCCTCACCCACAGTGGCAGGAGCATGGACAGAGCACCACTGCGCTCCTGCTATTCCCACCTGCCACACTGGCCCTCAGGGTGTCACTGCAGCAAAGTGTAAATTACAGCAGCCCTGAGGCTACCCTAACTTATGCCAGGGGCTGGGCAACCCCAGAATACAAGGAGGGGCAAGGGTGGCAGAACACTGAACGTAGCTTAGCCAGAATAGGAAACTGAGCCCTTGGGTTTCTCATTAGATTACATTTATTGCCATTTATGAGTTTAAATCAGATTTAAAAAAATAATCCCGCACTCAGATACTGGGAGAGCTCCCCACTGGCGCCATACACAGGGAGGAGGGCAGCAACTCCCAGGAGATATTTAGTGAAGTCCTCTAGTTGTTCCAGGAGCAACATTCCACTGGCTCAGGGCTAGCAAGTCACCAGGTGAGGAGCTGCCGCTGGGGGGAGGGAAGGCAAGAAGAGTAGGTGGAAAGATACACAGAGCTCAGAAAGGACAAGAAGAGGTAGTCCCTAAGTAGGTCCCCAACTGTCTCTCTGTCACCTTGCATTATCCCCATCTATTTGCTGAATCCACCCACTGTCTTTCATCTTGGACTGTACGCTCTCCTTGGGGTTGGGGCTATCTTTTCATTGTGTGTGTACAGTGCCTAACACAAAAGTCTTGATCCCCAAGCGGGGCCTCTAGGTGCTATTGTAATTCAAATAAGACGACAGGTCATGCCTAGAAACGGTCCTATTTTATGTAGAGAATATTCAGCAATATTTCCCGTGCAACAAGATTCAGAGGGCATCTAGGTCATTTTGGAGGGAGGGCGGGGGGGGGGAGTGCGAGACACTTAAGCTGGTAAGTGGAAGACAGTGTTGCAAGTGTAACCTCCCCTCTGAGCCCACAGTAGGAAAAGTGAAATTTACAGGCCTCCAGTCACTATGTGTAACAAGAACTGTGGTGTCTGGAGATTCTGGTAGGTTTACTTGGCAGATGTTAATTCATAGACTGGAGCAGGAGAGACAGACATAGAAGAATAGGGCTAGGAGAAAGGGAAGATACAATTAACATCTATGCTGGGTGGATGAGACAATACCAATAAAATTTTTTTTAAAAAAAGACACTCCGGGGGGGCCTCGGATTTTTAGACTGCTCTCAGGGTCTGTCTCTCTTTTTCTTCTTTCATTACTTCTTCTGATATATGATCCTTTGGGATTCGCAACACTGTAGTTTTGATGCAGACAAATGTAAAATAATGAGTCTAGGGGCACGAAGCCAAAGCAGAGAATATATATTAAAAGGAAGTGTCATGCCGTTGGACTGGCCAGGAGAGAGATTTAGGAGTTATTGTAAACGATTCTTGAACTATCAGCCCTGATGTTATAGAAAATAAGGAAATTAAGAGCAAACAGGGAATGCAGGCAGAGTAATTTTTCCTCTAACAGTGGGATAAACATGTGGAATAAACCATTAAGAGAGGCCATCAACTCCAAACAGGAAAAATGAACTTAGGGACTGCATGACATTTGCCTGGAGAGAGATTGGATTGAAGACTTCAGAGGAAAACAAAAGGGAAGGGCCAGGTTCAAATGAACTCCTAGAAAGAGTGTATTATTGCAAGTAAAGTCCCTCCCACCCCTACCCCTCCCACCGCCACCTCTTCCTGCCCTCATTGGCTCCCTCGTGTCTCTTCAGACTCCAAACTGAATCTCTTCAACATGCTGAAAAAAACAAGTACTTACTCCCATCATTCCAGCAGAGCCAACACAGCTGCAGAAGAGAGAGTTGAACCCATTTAGCCCAGCACATCAACACAATTGCCAACCAAATACTGATTCCACACCATTCACTGATAGCGAGCAGGAACATTTGACTTTCAGAGATCCATGCTGGGGTTCCAGTAGTGTTGTTTTAGATTGTGCAATGAATAAACCTGATCTAGGCATCCCAATGGGAAATTAGAGATGGAAACCTCAGATGACTTCTTAAATGAGACACTGTGCTGACTACCGGCCTGACCCAACCGTGGGGATCAGACCCCAATGCAACACTACCAAGTCCGACCAACGACCGTGCACCTGTAGAATGGTCCAGATGCACTCTGTACCATGCATCCCACTGATCTGTTGTGTGCAACCCTCCTCTTCAGTGTTTCTGGTATTGGGCTATAGGACCAGCCACAAGCTTCCTTCTCTTTAAATCACCTCATTTCCGCTAAGTCTCAGTAGACTTCCTCTCCGTGTCCCAACACTGTCCGCCAGGTACTGCTGACCTGCTGCTTAAGACTGAAGATTTTGTGCCAGTACTTGCCACTGAGAATCAGTAGCCCATACAGGTGGCAGTTTTGTACAGCACGGCGCATCAGCCAACTTCATATAAATAATGCAGCTCTGTCGCCTCCAGGAAACCCTCCAAGTACTGAACACCCTCTTCTTTTTCCAGCCTTGCAGCCCTGAGTGAAAGTGCATTGACGTAAGTCTGATAATGCAGAACAGTTCAGCTTTCCAAAGACTGCGCCACCATTTACCTGCTGTAACAATGCAGTCTGGAGCATGGCACAGTCTGTGAGAAGGGGACCAACAGCGCAACTATTCTCTTTAAAAAGTCTGGCATCTGAATCACATTATCCCAAGAGAACAGAGCTGGAGGGACAGGTCCACATTATACAGAACTGTACCTGCATGTACTAGAGGCAAAAGTAGGGGCAGGCAAGAGTCTTTTCTCATTTCTTATTTGCCGGCACCAGTAAAATAAATCAGAGAGAGGCCCATTTTCTGTACAAATTCAGACATTCTGTAACCAAAGTACAAGTCTTTAAGAACACAAGTCTGCCTTTATTATGGCCTATAGCCATCCACCTTACTCTGTAAACCTATCACATCTTATAAGCTGGACAGTATGGGCCTGGTCAGTACTTGGGTTAGAGACCTCCAGAGAACAACCATTACTGAGTCCGCAATGACCAACTGACTCAACAAGGTACAAGGAAGCACCATACAGCGAGAGGTGCTATCTTTTAGGATGTATGGAATACCAACACCATAACTACTTGTGGTCATTAAAGACTCCCCTAGACCAGCGGTTTCCAAACTTTTCTTATTGCGTACCCCCTTCCAGATCTCCCAGCTGCCCGCATCCACCTACCCTTCTCATCACTGATAGTTGGTGTTAAGAAGAACCCACAAAGTATCTTTAGCCATCTGCCCACATTTCACTGTTAGGTACAGATGTACAGTGCAACCTATACAACCGAAACCCCCTGCCCCACTAAGTTCTGAGCTCTGTTACACTGGACAGTTGCTGGGCGATTGAACCTACACTGTATGGTGATTGGCGGTGAGAGCTCTGTATGTCAGCATGTCTGTGTTCTCATTGGTACATCCTGAAGTAAATTAACTACCGTATTGTATATAACAATTTCCCACAGAGTTTTAAAGTTTCACCTGAGTAGCCTATTATGAAAATGAAATTAAATAATAAAGTCCACCATTACACAATTTCTCCCACATACCCCTCAAAGATGTCTCGTGTACCCCCCGTTTGGGAACTTCTGCCCTAGACACTTTCAAAGGAAATAAAAATGTCAATCCCAAAATTCTAGCCAAATTCCCTCTTGGGTCATTACATTTCTGTGCAGCCCAACATCAGTCTGTGGTTTCATCTAGATGAGCTACCTTTATTCACTGTCTCCCCTAAACTGTTGTGTTGTGTTGTGTGCTGTTAGACACACTTTTGCTTCCACAAATAAGCCTCAGTAGTAGGCCAGTGTACTTCAGTGGTGTGTTATGCTATCACGATATATCCCTTACCTACCTCAGAAAGGTGCTGTGAGGCTTATTTGTGGAAGCATGGTAAGTGTTCAGTAGTTAAGTTTATATATAGCTTTCTATTCTAAGCCAAGTTGTCACCTACACTCCACCTTGCACAAAAAATTGCTTTCACGTGTGAAAAATTTCACTTAGGAGGAGTGTTGTTTTGGAAAGTGCCAGTTTAATCAACCAAAGTGACTGGGAGAGGAGTTTGAATAAATGAAAGACTTTTAGCTTCTAGAAGAAAGATCTAACTTTTCCTTGGAAAGCCATTTCTCATAAAAGGCTTGGTCCATTAACCCCACATTTGTTTTAATTAATTAGTCTCTCTGTAAAGAGTGCCTTGGAGTATCTGGGGGACAGGAGCATGGTTCATTTTGGAGTTATTTGCTACAGATATTTTAACCTCAAAGTGTAAGAACACTCTGGGGAGTTTATAAAGTCCGTAGGTCTTAGCCTGAAGGACTTCAAAGTTTCTCACATGAGCTGCTGGGGGGAGGAGGAGGACTAGTATAGTCCTAGTATATGGGAGACCAAGATTTCCAATTCACACAGCTGTCATTTATCATTTATTCTTAAAGACTTATCCTGTGGTTATAGACTGTTGAATTTGCACAGAAAGTGGGACCCTCTCTCATTATTTTTAAGGCCAGATACGCATATCTATATTTGTACTTGTCCAAATACCTTTTTTTAAACAAAAAAACAAAAAACAAAGACTTGAAGTTTGAAGAATCTAACTTCTTCCTCTCCACAATTACTTTGAATTTTTGTCCTTCTGAGTTCAGGCCACAAGTGTAAATGCTGAAATACCATGAGAAAAAATAGGTCAGAACAGCCTAGCAACCCAGTGCAATACATAAGAATCTAAACATTTGGGTACTTTGAACCTGAATTCTGAAACTTTTAAAGTTCACTGATTGTTAACAGAAGAGGAAGAGTGATCTTATGGTTAAGGCAATGGACTGAGACAAAGGAGACCTTCTGAGTCCCAACTGCGCTACTGACTCTGTGTGACCTTTGGCGAGTCACTTAATTGCTCTGTGCCTCGGTTTCCCATATGTAAAATAGGGATATCATCTCTTCTCTCCCAACCTTTGTTTGTCCTGTCTGTATTGACTGTAAGCTCCCTGCAGCAGGGAATCTCTTGTTCTGTGTGTGTACAGTGCCTGGCACAATGGGGCCATCATCTTGGTTATGACCCGTAGGTGGTGCCATTATGCAACTAGATGATAACAAATAAGGCAATTCCATTCAGCATTCATTTACATGCCAAACTGGAGATTGCTGCCTCTGTCACAGACCCCATTTCTCTATTCTTCTGCATATGCCACGAAGTAATGCTGCCATTTTATACAGCGTGCCTGATGGAAGTACCCCATCTCCTCAGCCTGCTGCCTGGGTAAATTGACAGGGGCACATCAGAGGCTGCGATATTCATGTTGTCATTTTTCAGAGCAGAACTGCACTTTAAGCAATATAATTGCTGCTCATCATAGACTCAGACTTTAAGGTCAGAAGGGACCATTATGATCATCTAGTCTGACCTCCAGCCAGGCTGAGTGGGCGAGCTGGGCTGCAGCTCGCTCGGACCGTGCCTGACGGGGCTCGCTGCCCTCTGCCCCCACCCCCCAAGGGGTAAGGGCCAGCGCTGAGCCTGGGCTGGTGCTGCACGCGGCGAGCCCCTCCGAAGCAGTGACAGCGTGAGGGGCACCGTGGGAACCCAATTTGCAGCCAGCCAGCCTACTCCCACCCCCCCCCCCCCCCCCGATGTGGGTTTGGAGACCGGAACTGAGTGGGGAGATGCCCCGGTGTCCCACTACGCAAGAGCCGCTTGCACAAGCGGGTGGGACGACACAAAAAGCGGCTCCCCCCTCACCCGCACGAACACCACAATGGCTCTGTGCTCCCAGAACAGGGCCCCGAACGGGATCCTCTGCCCGTCTCCGTCCACCAACAGGCGCCAAGCGGCGTCTCGCAGCTCCCCCGGCTCCTGGCTGCTGAGCCGCACGCGATCTCGGCTACCGATATGCCGTGTGATCGGGGCTACTGGGAGATTCGCCATGGTGGGGTTTGCTCTCTGCTGCTGGCTGGGCCTGGCCTAGCGGCCGGGCCCCGGAATGAAGCAGCGGAAGGGCAGGCAGCGGACTCCCAGGCTCTCCCAGTCCCGGGGGCAGCTCCAGCCCCCTCTGCACAGAGAGCCCCAGGGACCCCAGCCCACTCCCATCTCCGGTAACCCCTCCCCAAGCTCCATACCCCGTGTACCCCTTCCATGTACCCTGTGCCCTTGCCTTTCCCTCCCCTCGTACCCCCGTCCTCTGCCACCCTCCCTACATCCTCCCCTCCACCTCCCCTCAAACCCCCTGTCCCCTGCCACCCTCCCTCTA
>NW_020664601.1:1273192-1304610 GCF_002925995.2 Terrapene triunguis | reverse complement strand
GGGGGGGGGGCGCAGCATGGCTGCAGTGTGGCCGGAGGAGCCAGCCAAGGCGGGGGGGCACGGCGTGGCCGGAGGAGCCGGGGGGCGTGGCCAGAGGAGGAGCCAAGGGGGGGAGCACCTTTTTTATGTTTGCTCCCACTGCTCTTAGAACCTGGCTACGCCACTGGCACTCTTCCATATGTTTGTTGCATGCGTCTGTTGTCTCATCTTATACTTAGATGGTAAGTTCTTTGGGGCAAGGACTGTCTCTTTGTTATACCTGGGGACTTGCCCAACAGAGTGGGACCCTGATCCACAATTGGGACCCTTTGGTGCTACAATAATGCAGACAACAACAGCAATCCCCACAGAGCCCTGATGCCTGCCATGCAGCTGGTGCCTGGGACCAGTGCCACATTCGCTGAGGTTTCTAAGTCGTATTAAGCTCCAAGACTTTTGAAACAAGCTTTCTCCAAAGACAGAGGGCGGTCTGGGGTACTAATTTCATCAGGCGTTATTAGAGAAATCTCCAGGTCCTGTATATAAACATGTGGCTAGAATATGGGACACTACCCATAGTGTCTTGAGAACCACTTAACCCCACAGTTCTCTCTCTCTAAGACAGATCTACTAGGGCACTCAGCACCATAGTTATGCAAGTGGAAACCAAGCCAGTCCTGAGGACAGTAATGGCAGGTGCAAACTCTCTCATGGCCAATCCCATTTAGCACACACATCTCACACGGTTCACCAGAGAATCCAAGCCCCAGCCCGGCTGGGGAACCAGTATACCCCCATCAAATGTTTTACAGACCTGGACACCCCACTCCAGCATCTCCTGGTTCCCCAGCTCAGTCCTGCCAGCTCTTCACCACCCCAAGCGCCTAGTACCACGGTTAGAATTGCCACAGGATTTAAGCACCAGCTCTTGGTCCAGTGGGAAGAGTGGCTGTCTATGGGTCTGGGCATGCTCATTGTGCACTGGAGACTGCAATGAGTCACACCTCACAAAGGCTTCAGAGAGCTGCTTTCAGCCTGGAGCGTATTAGGCAGCTTTGGAAAGGAACGTGAAGTGGAAGATTACAGGTTAAGCAGCCACCTCCGAGAAATGTATTTTGGCTCCCGGTCCACTCCCCACAGCAGAAGAGGAACCAAAGTGCAGGGTGTGACCTGCTCTCCAGAGACTGAACCTGGATTTTCTCCCCTGCTACTGAGGCTAAAAACCACCACCATCTCCACACCCGCAGGTGAACTTGCAAAGACTGATGAGCATTTTCTGAAGGTGGGGGAGGGGGAAGAGCAGGATTCTGCTCCTTCACAGCACAAGCTAAGGTGTCTCTCCCTCTCGATGAGGGCTGGGCATCATGCAATGAGTGGATGGGCAAAAGGAGCAACAGCATTCTCACTCCACTCACACCCTCCCTATGCCACCTACAAAATGGCAGGGAGCCCTTTGGAGACACACCCACCCATAAGCCCTGTGACTCACTTCCTGCTGCTACACCACTATGGCTTGGCACCTGGAGTTATTGGTTCTCAGTCTGGAGATGAGCAGAGGACGACTGAGGAGCAGACTCTTCCCACATTGGAATGAGTGGGGCATTTGGGGAAGTGGCTGTAGGTGCGTCTGTCACAGGGATGGGGGGAGGTAGGTGCACTGAATAGGTAGGAAGTATTCTCTATTTCTTGTCTCCATAAACTAAGGTTACAGCTCCCTTTACCTCACTCTAGGCAAAAGTTTGAGAGTGAGGAATACCTGGTCAGGCCTTGAAAGTGAGAATCTCTTGTGGTCAGTTGAGATAATTGGGGGGATTCATTATAGGGAGGAAGGTGAGTAAATTCCTTAGAGATCGTTATTTGAGGAGCAAAGGTCTTGGGGTTTCCTTTTGATTAGTTCTTTTGTAGTCTCATCCTGCAACGGTGGCAGATAGAGGACTGTTTGGGGGAAAGGGATAAGAACACATAACGAATACTTGTCTCCAGTGGGTTATTTAGTTATAGCTGCATGGAATGACAGATTGCTGAGATGGGCAACTGCAATATGATAGGAGCGTAGGGACTTCAGGGCAAGGAAGGAATACACAGGTGACTTTTGCAGCCTATGGGGTTCTTATGCAGGAAGCCAGCTACATCCTTTCAATGGCCACAAAAGTAGAACAAAGTTTCTGTGTGTTAGGAATCCAGAGTGATGTAGTGGCAAGTGGCAGGAAGAGAATCAGTTGCATGGGCTTTTATTCCTTGATCTCCATGGTGATGGGTAGGGGGTAGACGAAGCAGGACACAGCCAGAGGATAAGAGATTATCTATGTGCATGACAAGGCCAAGATTTTTGGTCTTGATCTCACTGGCATCAGCAAGCGTGTAATCTCCAGAAGCTGGCTCACACCAGTCCTAGTCTACACTCTGCGCTAAGGAATGCAAAATCGGCAGCTAACAAAAGCTGCTGTAGCTCATGCTCAGATTATAAATGACAACTGAGATCTGGTTAGACAAGACAGCAGCACTGGTACTAAGCCCAGATGGATGGTGGTGTTTGGTGACTTCAATATCCACTCAGGTGATGATTCTTTAAGACCAACTCAGGAGTTCATGGCTACTGTGACCTCAACTGGGCTATCTCAACTGGTTACCAACACAACCCACATAACCGGCCACACTCTGGATCTAGGGATTGGAGGCAGCGAGGTGAGGTTATAAATAGACCTGTGTCATGGACCAAGCATAATCTCCTCTGGTGTGAGGTTGGGTCACCACTATCCCACTTGAGGCAAGGGTCCAGTATTATAGGCCGGCAGAGGGTCCAAGAAGCTTTGGAGGTATGTGCGGTGGCACCAAATAACCACTCTCATTGGTCTGGCAAAACATGATGAAAACCTGGTATCCACCACTATTAATAGTTGCTCTTAAATACCCTTTTTCCTGGCTCCACCCTCACAGGCCAGTGTGGTTTACAGAGGACTAGTGATGGTATAAATAAGAGGGGAATGCAGCTGGAAGCCAGCTGGTGGAAGTCACAATCCAATTCCAAGCAACTGCAATGATGGCAGCTGCTAAACAGCACACTGCAGACCTGTTCAGCATGATTAATCCAAGCTGCCTTCACCTGAAAGCAGAATTGCCATGAAGAACGAACCATTTGCTCCACAGATTAAGTCGTTCAGATTCTGACAGAGCTTGCCACATTGGTGGGTCTGGGGCAACGTCTCCAAGGGATAAATGGACGTTCCTCTCTGCCTGAGTTGCAACCAGAAATGTTCAATGAAAGTCAAGAAGTGCTGGCATCTGTGCATGACGAGGCCCACATCCCTTTTGGTTGGTAAAGCCAGTGGGTCTGTTTTAGGTGGAAATAGACAATGCCTCTTCGTCTGATGTCAGGACAGCAGGTGTTTTCAAGGAGAAAGTGGTGGCAACTGCAACATTTTACATATTGTAAAGAGCACTCAGAGAGCGTGAGATGGGCACTCTAGTGTTTAAACAAACATCACTACACCCTTCTATGACAATCCCCAGCAGAAGCAGAAAGGAAGGGGACAACCCCACAGTGGGAAGTTGCTCAGACTCCTTGTCAATAAGCAAGCACGCTCACTGCATGCATGGGAGGCCCTGGTGCAGACAGATAAAGCTAAACCCTTCCCACACAGTCCCGCATGGATATCTGCATCTCTCTTCCCACACCAATGGAGCAACAAGCCAGCTAGTGCCTATCAAAGCAGGTCATGAAGTAGGCCACTGCCTAGAGCTGGCTGCTTGGAAACTGGGACAGCCCCTCAAGTAAAAAGCTAGTTTGCTGGCCTCATATCTCCTCATGCAAATCAGGAAGAGGCAAGGGTAATGAGTGTGGAAAGAATAGTGCAAGGGTTAAGTCACTTCCATTCTCTGCACACAACTCACACAGGATGGTTAGGGGAGAAATGTGCTATTAGCTTTTTGAAGACATTACAAAAATAGTATGCAGTGCATGTGCGCGCGCTCTCTCTCTCACACACACACACACACACACACACACACACAGAGATCACACTCCCTCCAGCATCTGCTCAACCCGCATGCTGCAAAGCGTCTGCGCTCAAAGGGTTAAAGATGCCAGAGCGCCAAATGAACTTAGAAACACGCAGCTCCGGGAGGGAGTCCAACACTGTAATACATGGTGGCATGAACTGCCACAGCCTCATAGCCACAGCCTAAGGCTCATGATGTGAAATTAGTTGCTGGTTTAGCATGTTTTGCCACAAGCTCTTGTGACTTTCCCCCTAAACTGGGTGTATTGTACAGCGAGAGCACACACACGCCACAATCTCTGCAGTGTCTGGAAAAAGGAGTGAGCTAGGACCATCCAAGGAACATCTTCTTTGGTGCTAGCAGGGGCAAGAGAGAGGTATCCCAGTATAAGTGGGTCATTCACAGTACAAAAGCCTGGGCAAAGTTACCCAGGACCCCAGATCAGACCCCACCTCCTTCCCTTTGTCCTGATCTTTCCTCTTTGTTTTGGGTCAGGTTGACAGAGGAGTCCTGACTGCTAAAGCAAACCACCACTCTGTTAACCTCCCCTGAGCAGAATATATCAACCTCTGACAAATACAGAAGGTCTCTGTCTCTTGCAGGTGTATAATCTGCCGTTCTAACAAAGCATTCCTGAACCAGGTACCTCTGCACGGCTCAAAACAAGGTCCTTCCTCACCCCAGACATCACCATTAACTGTGAAGAATCTCCTTGGAATATTTTCACTGGATTCTGCTTTCCCTTATGGCGACATTCAATGCTCCCACTCTCAGCTGTCTGTACACTGATTCAATCTGGATTGGCAGGATGGCCGGCTGTACCTGTTACACAACAGCAGCCTGGTTAATGGCATTTCCCATGGAGCGTCCCTTCCCTCCACTCTTCACTTTACTTCCTGCAGAGAGCTACTGAAACAGACTCAGACATGTTCCTCCTGATCATCCCAGGTGTGAGTGAGAATCTGTCTCTGTTTGGAACCGGTTACCATCACAGACACCTTTGCACAAGCCTCACCCTTCTCTCCTTTCACTCCTAGCTACTTTCTCACAGCTCTTACTCTTTTCTCTTCCCAGTAACAGTAAAACATCCTCTTTGTTGCACAGGGCATAACATCTTCCCCATGTTGGAAACTAAGGGCTAGTCTACACTACCTGCCCGGATCGGCAGGTAGAAATCGATCTCTCGGGGATCGATTTATCGCGTCTCATCTAGATGGATAAATCGACCCCCGAATCGACGCGCTTACTCCCACCTCGTCAGGAGGAGTAAGCGCCGTTGACGGGGGAGCCGCGGCGGTCGATTTGCCACCGTCCTCACAGCGGGGTAAGTCGAATAGGATACGCCGAATTCAGCTACGCTGTTCGCGTAGCTGAATTTGCGTATCTTAAATCGACACCCCCCCCTTAGTGTAGACCTAGCCTAAGTTACAGACATACCACTGCTAAACAACAGGGAGATGTACAGGCAGCAGTGAAGACATCCCTATGTGAGAGCTCTCAGGGGTTCTCAAACTGGGGGTTGGGACCCCTCAAGGGGTCGTGAGGTTATTACATGGGAGGTCGTGAGCTGTGAGCCTCCACCCCAAACCCCGCTTTACCTCCAGCATTTATAATGGTGTTAAATATATAAACAAGTGTTTTTAATGTATAAGGGGGGGTCGCACTCAGAGGCTTCCTGTGTGAAAGGGGTCACCAGTACAAAAGGCGGAGAACCCTTCCTCTAGCTGGAGCTATTACCCTAGGGATGGGCCACACTGGGGTCTTTTAACCAGATGCCGCCAACTTCCAGGGTTCAAATGAAAATGGGACCAGCATCTGAACTGCACCGATTTTGCTTTTGCAAAAATAAAAATCCAAAGTCACCCCTAGTTGGACCCATTCTTTACCCAGGGACCAAGTCTGTTTTTTCCCTTTGCATTCATATAGCACCTTCCATCCAACCCCTCCCCCCGCTCCCCAGTGCTTTGCAAATACTAATGAATTAATCCTCACAGCATCCCTGATCAGCAGTTCAGTATTATTCTCATTTTACAGAAGAGACACAGTGAGGTCACACATCAGGTCTGTGACTGCTGAAAATGGAGCCCAAAGACCTGCATTTTCAGTCCTTGCCCACAGAAACTATGCGTCACCTCCTGGCCCAGACAGATGAGCCGCCCAGACGTCTTGTCTCATTAGGATGCCCACCAAAAGTACTGCAGTACACACCCCCATTCTCTCTACCACAGATTCTTAACTGTTCTGCCGCACATGCAGTAGTTGAAAGTTTCATTCCGATTGGAGGATGAAAATGAAGTTTTGCTTTCTTATTATACTGGTCTGTAGTTTCTAGAGACACTTCTGTACTAGAAACTGAACATGAGCATGGCACAACAAACAAGTCATATTCTGATTTTTCTAGACGATAAAACAGGTTTTTCTTCTTTTGATTTTTATAACCACTACCGCCAGCTTCATCCTGTCCCCATCATGGGTGATTAACTGCCAGGGAATATCCTCCCAGGTCAAATCTTCACATATAATATATGCCATCTGACTTTTTAAGTGTGGCTATTCACTGGAGTATTGTTCCAACATTTCATACCACATACAGGCCCCCCCTCAAGTGAAACAGAGATGTCTCCTTATGGATACGAGGTCATAGTACAACTCCCAGTACTGAAATCAGAAGGCTACAACATATAGTACCTCCTGCTCAAAGCTAGCTAACAGCATTGTGATTAACAGCTGAGAGAGGCACTGGCGCACAAGACATCACCCGAACACTTCCCTCTCGCTGTTCTTTTGCTGTAAACCAAGCAGACTGCGTTCATTCTTCTCAGCCCGCTGAGCGACGCATCCAAGACAAGACACAATCCTCACTGAAAACACACAGCTTTTTTTTTTTTTTTTTTAAATTACTTCTATCAAAAAGGTCATTTCCAGTATACTGCAACATGGGAGAATAGGAAGCATCAAAGTAGTAATGCAGGAGGCAAGCTTAACCTGAGATGGAGGGCATCATATTCAGGCCACCATTTGGAAGAGGGCTATTATCCTCCCAAGTCTTTGCCTCAAGCATGCATGACAACCTGTCCCCGCTCCCACCTGCGCTCTCAAAACAGTAGGTCAGAAAGCACACAGATGCTCAAAGTCCTACCACCAGAAGAGATCAAACAGCACCAATTCCCTATGCCTTCCAAGAGCAATCTTCCTGAGCTCTGATACCATACACAGGGGGTAAACCGGGGAAGGGAGTGGGGAAAGAGCCTCTTAAAGAGCCTTTCCAATCCTTTACACAGCAAGTCTCTCCTCATTTGGAAGTTCTTCCTTGGACTATTTAGTTTAGACAGCAGATGAATAAGACAAAGAAAGTATATTGTATGCTACTATTCATTCTGTGTAGTAATACAAGAACATAAGGACATTCAATGACATTTAAAGGCATAAAGTTTAAAATACCTTTCCCTACACAAAACAGGATTAGTCTGTGGAACTCACTGTCACAATATATGGTGGCCAAGAGCTGTAACTGGACATTTATATGGGTAACAATAACATCCAGAATTACAATACTAAGAATTAAAATAAAAATAGCTTTGGAAGTAATAGAAGCCCTCATGCTTCTATCTATGTAGGCTTTTATGCAGTGGCCCATTATTGTGGTACCTGTGCATCTCAGGGCTTGAGCCAACCTCTAACTAATGGGGGTCATGAGGACTCTTTCCTTGAGGGTATAACTGCTTAAAGAAGGATTTTTTGCACTTTCCTTTGAAGCAATCGATACTCATCGGAGACAGGATTCTGGACCAGATTAACCACTGGTCTGATCCAGTCTGGCAAGTCCTATGTTCCTAAAGAGGACCCTAGCTTTTAAAAAAATACTAGCAAGCACACTGAAGAAAGCACACAAATGAAAGTGACACTTAAAAAGCAATTTGTGAGTTGATCAGTTCTTGGGGGAAGTGGATCCCTGCTCTCACATGAAGGAGGTGGGGACCTACTGGTAAGTCTTTAAAAAATCCACTAGTCCAGGGTAAGACAGAATCTTTCCAGTACAAGTGCAGTCTTCTTTTGCAAAATCAAGAATTTTTAAGATAAGTAATGTATCTCTAATGGTTGTGAAGAAAACTTTCCAAACAAACTGATAACAGCCCTGCCTTTCTGAGCCTGCAGACAAGTCATATGTGGTGACTGCTGCTCAGAGTTCCCACAAGCTGCAGCAGAGTGAAAACTGATGAGATTTATCAGTTTTCACTACTTGTTTTCAAGCTCTCTCTGGGCAACAGTGAAAATTACAAGAATCTGGTCAATTTCATTCTGCAGCTGAGGGAAATCTCTGAGCAACAGCAAAAGCAGGCACTGGAGATATTCACTGAACATAAGAACCGTCATACTGGACCAGACCAAAGGTCCATCTAGCCCAGTATCCTGTCTTCCGACAGTGGCCAATGCCAGGCGCCCCAGAGGGAACGAACAGAACAGGTAATCATCAAGTGATCCATCCCCTGTCGACCATTCCCAGATTCTGGCAAACAGAGGCTAGAGACACCATCTCTGCTCATCCTGGCTAATAGCCATTGATGGACCTAACCTCCATGAATTTATCTAGTTCTTTTTTGAACCCTGTTATAGTCTTGGCCTTCACAACATCCTCTGGCAAAGAGTTCCACAGACTGACTATGCATTGTGTGAAAAAAATACTTCCTTTTGTTTTAAACCTGCTGCCTATTAATTTCATTGGGTGAACCCTAGTTCTTGTATTATGAGAAGGAATAAATAACACTTCCTTATTTACTTTCTCCACACCGGTCATGATTTTATAGACCTCAATCATGTCACCCCTTAGTCCAAGCTGAAAAGTCCCAGTCTTATTAATCTCTCCTCATACGGAAGCTGTTCCATACCCCTAATCATTTTTGTTGCCCTTTTCTGAACCTTTTCCAATTCTGATATAATTTATCTCCAACCAAATATGAACGCTGAAAGAGATACAGAACTGCAGAAACACCCTCCTTGCAACAGCCAGAAAACAAGAGAAAGATGGAGTAGAATTGCCCCTGTGGTCATTCCCAGGTTTCATATTCATATGCAATTAGTAAATTTAGTTCATTTGGCTGTGAGGCATTTGATATTATTTGCATTTCCTCTGAGGGGATAGGGAAAAAGTGGGAATAATGGGATAACTTAGAAAAAAAGAAGTATGAGAGAGAAAGGTTTTAGGAGAAGAAAAAAGGAAAGAAGATACATGGGTAGATGTTAAGAACAATGGAGGGATGGGGAAGAAAGGAAGAAAAGACACTGAAGAGAGCTCAGGGAAAGATATACCGCAGTTTATTATGCAAACAAGTGGAGTGAAGACAGGAAGAAAAAAGGTCTAAAAAACAACCAAGAGAAATGTAGCAAGGCAGGATGGTTAAACAGCACTCAGCAAATAATTCATTTGATTAATTTTATCTGTATTTGTCAAATAATGTATTCAAATAATACTCTGTGGAATTTGACCAGCTGTACATTAGTCATCAGATTACTAATATATTAGAATAATACAGGTGGAATTCAAATATATTCAGATTTTTTTTTGTGTCGGTATTTGATGAGCCGTGGTTGTAAGTTTACATTTTAAAACATTAAGTAGAAAGATGCATGACAATAGGATACAGTTAGATACAGTGTAATACACAACTCTTGTTCCTTTAAACAAGGGGTGGTCAAACTTTTTGGCCCGAGGGGCACATCGGGGTTGCGAAACTGTATGGAGGGCCGGGTAGGGAAGGCTGTGCCTCCCCAAACAGCCTGGCCCCGCTCCCCCACTTCCCACCCCCAGAACCTCCGCCCCATCCAACTGCTCCCCAGGACCTTCTGCCCCTTATCTAAAACCCTCCCACCCACCCCCTTACCATGCCACTCAGAGCGGCAGGACTGGCTTATTGGAAAGCCTGGGAGGTGGGCGGGCGCAAGCTGCGCGGCGGCGTAACCGCGGGGGAGGGGGGACAGTGGAGGAGGGGCCGGGGGCTAGCCTTCCCGGCCGGGAGCTCAAGGGCTGGGCAGGACGGTCCCGCGGGTCGGATGTGGCCCGCGGGCCATAGCTTGCCCACCTCTGCTTTAAACTTTGGGTTGCAGTTATTTTTTACCCTGGCTAGTAGGTATCTGGTAATTCTTTTCAAGCCCTGATGACTGGCCCCTCTAGGATGGCAGAGGGATAAGTCCTAGCTGGCCCTCCTTCCTTCCCCCATAGACCTACACAAGAACCACACACTGATGAAGCTGGTTTCTTCAAACAGTGTAGTTTGACTGTACCGGTTGCTACAAGTAAGGCATTCCCCCATATTCAGCTTTAATTCGGAAAGGTGTGGAATTCTATAGTCAAGTGCATAAGACATCACCAGAGTAGAATGGGCCACATAGACATCTGGCATTTATCCATTTCACCATGGGGAATGGCATGCAGGATCTCACGCACTATAGAAACCATGTGCCTTCTGCTGTAATCTGTCTCAATGAACATGCGTAACATGTATGACCATAGATCTCAAGATACTAACTACAGTAATACTAAGAACATAAAAGTTATTTTGCCATGCCCATAGACACCATCTTCATCATCAGCAAAGAATGAACCAACCCTACAGCCCCACGTTACTGTGGTCAGGATAATGTAATATCTCCAGGGTCTGAAACATATACCTGCATAAGACAAGCTGGAAGCTTTCTTGGGTACATGCAATTAAGGTTCTAGTCCTTGCAAGTATTCAAAGAAGAATTGGGCATGAACCTATGCAATGTCTTCAGTCTGCATAAGCAGCAGAAGAGGCACTGGAGCTGTCTGCCTGCAGACTTAGGAAGCCAGCACTGCACCAATTCATATTTGTATGATTATCTGTGCAACTATAACGGGAGAAATGTAATTTGTTTTTTAGATGAAAGATGAAATTATATGGAAATTGATGCACTCACTATTAGCTTTTTCCAGACCGCCTTTGGAGAACTAATATAATAAGCCGATGACCTCCCTCTTTATACGCAATCAGAGAGTACAGTAGAGTAGAGCCCTTTCAAAGTGATATGGCACCAGTCTGGGAAATAGGCACTTTGCAATTTGCCAACATATTAGGCTATCAAATGCTGTTCATGTTATTACTATGTAATATCAACAATTTACCGTAGCTAAGCACTGAAGAACCAAGCTCAGGGCATTTCTGGGGATGGATGCCAGCTAGAAGAGTTCACTTCAGGTCCTAAGCCCTGTCTAATCATTAGCACTCCAGAGATGCCCCGCACTGAGGTAATTATTGCTAATTTAAAAGATGTTTATTTTTAAAAAACAAACATGGGAGATGTTTCCTTCCATCCTTCATCTTTCACTTTTAAAAACAAAGTGCATTTCCTTCTGACGAAACGTGCCACAATGGTAGGTGCTGCACAAACATGACTCTGCCCTGACATGGAGGAACTTCCTCTAGGAAAAGGAAATTCATTCTCCAGGCCCAGCCAATCCTTGGCCTCTCTAATGAAACTGTGAACAAGGGTATCAATTTTAGCAGCAGTTGTGCTGGTGCTTCTGCCATAGAAAAGTTTGTCTTTTAGGAACAGGGTGGAGAAGATCTTTGATGAACAGAGGAGGACAGTCCAGTGGTTAAAGGCAGTAGCCCTTGGACCCGGGAGAGACTGCATTTCAAGTCCTGATCCACCAAAGACTTAGTGGGTGACCTTGAGCATATCACTTAGGCTCAGATTTAGAGAGCTAAGGTATTTCAATGGAAGTTAGGAGTCAAAATACCTTTGAGGATTTGGGCCTTAGCCACTCTGTGTCTCAGTTCCCCACCTGTAAAACAGGGATAACAGAGAGGCTGTGAGGATAAATACATTAAAAGACAGTGAGGGACTGCAGTAAGATAGCTAGACCAATGAAAAGCCATCAGACTGGTTATTTACCATTGACCCAGACTAGATTGGACCTGCTGATTCAACTTAATGAGTTTCAAGAGAGCTGGACAAATTTATGAGTGGATTAGTATGATGCGGTTGTTTGTGATGGTGGGGGCAGGGCTTGGCAACCCTGACGGTCCCTCCTGATTTATGGTTCAGGCAGTCACCTGCCAGGGTCAGGATTAAGTAGAAGATAGGTTTCAGCATATTTCCATAGCCTTGGACAAACTGCAGAAAGACTGCTGCTATATTGCTGATCCTTTTGAATCTGGAAAGAAGTTCAAAAGGTACTGGAGAAAAAACTACCCAACAACAAAGTTAAATAGCAAGCAGCAAAGCAGCAGATGGATCGAGCACTTACTCCACCTCATTTTCTTGCCAATATTTTCAACCCAAAGCATCAGGATAGATGTCTAACTACTGAAGAAGCTGCTGCTATGACACGGGCATCCAATCACCCATCAATTGTGCCGACCATAATAAATTTCAGGGCTGGATGTGAAACATTCAAGCAGTACATGTCATGCTTGCTGATGTTTTAAAGAAAGTCACACTACTGAACTGGTGGAAGTTATTAGCTACGCACCTGGAATCAGAGTTTCTTGAAATGCTAAACCAGCTTTTGACAGCAGTAACCTCCTCTGCAGGCACAGAAAAATATTTTCTTCATTTGGACTAATTCATTCAAAGTTGAGAAACCGATTCAGAGTTGAAAAAAAAAGTAGGAAAACTTGTCTCTCTCTTCCAGTCTATGAATAAAGACCAAGGAGGAAGGGGATGAGATCTACTAGTTTTAAAAGTTTGAAGGACAGCCTAAGTATCTTGGGAAACTCATTTTCAAGAGACTTAGTTGAGTAGGAATTTAAGCTTCAGTCACTTTCACTTAGGCATATTTGAAAATTTTCCCAGACTGACCTGGAATGATCAGTTTAATCTACTGACTATGGAGATATCCCATCTCCTAGAACTGGAAAGGACCTTGAAAGGTCATCGAGTCCAGCCCCCTGCCTTCACTAGCAGGACCAAGTACTGATTTTGCCCCAGATCCCTAAGTGGCCCCCTCAAGGATTGAACTCACAACCCTGGGTTTAGCAGGCCAATGCTCAAACCACTGAACTATCCCTCCCCCCTGACTACAGTCAAACCCTCTGTTTAATAAATAAGTTGTAAATGTGAAACACGTTTTGATAACAGAAGTTAATGTATTCAAAACATTTAAGGTTGTTTTAATAGAAATAAATTTTATATGCTGTTTTGTGTGCAATTAAATTCCACTGACCATCCTAATGCAGCTCTACACAAATCACAAGCAAAAAGTTCATGATCTAGTAAATAAGCAATATATCATTCACCATTTTCTAACTTACTAAAAATGTACAATGAAGAATCTGAAAATATAAAGGTACGTACTTGCTTAAATAAGCGTAGTTACAGTGTACCTCCCTAGATAGCAAAAAGACGTACCAAATCTAATGTAAAGGCTCTATTTAGTTGTAAATCAACATGTTTTAATAGTGATATCCACCAATGAGAATGAATCTGTCTTTAGAACATAAATGAAGTCCAAATGGAAAAGTTGATTAAAATTGATAATTTAAATCAAGACTTTCCACTTGGTGAGTTAAATCAATCCACCCTGGTCAGGAAGGGATTCTCCTCCTCCGCCCACCCCACCCCGTGTATTCTTGGAAGTAGGTAGCAGTTTGGTCTCCTTCCTCTGAGGCATCAGAGATGGCCTCATCAAGAGATAGGACATTTGACTGGATGGGCCAGGCCTCTGGGGTGGCACTGAGCATTCCCTTGGTCACATGTTTAACTGGCTGGTTATTGCTGACATGCTCAGGGTCTAACTGATTGCCATACATGGAGTCAGGAAGGTATTTTCCCCCAGGTCAGATTGGCAATGACCTTGGGGTTCCCCCCCCCCTTCCCCTGCAGTATAGGGTGCAAATCACTTGCCAGGATTAACTGGATCTCTCTCTCTTAGTCAATTCCCTGACATTGTAGAGGCCTCTGGCACTGGTCACCTCAGTCCCTCCTATTCTCTGCCTGTGGCACATAATAGTCGTGTCCTATGGACTGTAATGCTTTGGTCTAGTTTCAGTTGTTAGGTTTAGTGGGTGGATGCTGGTGGCCTGTGATATACAGGTCAGACTAGATGATCTAGTGTTCCCTTCTGGCCTTAAACTCTATGACCTCATATGCTGCATCAATGCAAGTCATTGTTTACACAAGTGCAATGCATCTCTGCCGGGGTGGGGATGTTGAAGCAGTGCAACATCATTGGCTAAAACCCCTGTGTAGACAAGGTCTTAGACATATAAAGGATCTGTGCATCTCAACACCAACCCCTGGAGCCAGCCAGTCCCCGCTTGGGCCCGTAATTTTCTTGCTTATTTTGTGCATTTAGGCTGTGGTTTTCAAAGGGGCCTAAGGCTCCTTTAATAACTCTTTCATTACACCAGGGCAGACCCCTTGTGGACATGCTTCTATCAGTTTAAAACAGGTTATATCAATTTTGCTCACACCTGTAAAATTTACCAACGCGAGCTAAATTGATATAAGACAAGCTCAGCCCAATATAGGGTGACCAGACAGCAAATGTGAAAAATTGGGACAGGGGTGGGGGGGTAATAGGAGCCTATACAAGAAAAAGACCCTAAAATCGGGACGGTCCCTATAAAATCGGGACATCTGCTCACCCTAGCCCAATACAAAGAGTGTATCCACTCAAGTGTTTGTGCCTGTTTAAGTCCATTTAAAAGCACACCTGTAGTGGACAACTGAGAGTGTAAGCCAGGTCTAAGAGAGATCAGCACCTAATTCTCTTAGGCTTCTTTGAAAATCTCAGCCTCAGTACCCCAGCATGTGCCCCACTATGATGTTCAACGCTGTACAAGGCATTTCAAGAGCTGACCATCAGCCACTCAGTTTGCTAATCCCAGCTCGGACTTCCATTTGGCTTTCCCTCCCAACTGCAGAGACAGCAAGCCTCACCCTGGCACTACAGAAGGGTGAAAGTGTTTTCATGGCATTATTCTCAAGTGACACTGCACTGGGAGCTGTGTCCATCCCTCCTCTACCTGTGTGTGGCCACGGTATAATACTTGAGACTAGAAAGCAAGACGCACCCTGGAAGGCAGAAGAATCCTAGAGAGACTCCTCTCTTCTGCCCCCCACCCCACCCTCTGTATTAGCCCCTGCTTTGTAACGGGTTGCAGGACCCTCTGGAACGAAAGGCACTCAGAGGCGTTATTATTACTGCACCAATTCAATGGCACATGATGACTGAAAGAACAGTGGCCACCCAGGCTCAGCTATTAGAAGTCTTGCTGTGCTATCATCATAGACCACTCCCTAAAGCTGCTGCCGACAGTGATATCACTGTAGGCATCAGTATAGCGATACCAAGGGATCTGGGAAAGATGAAAAACGAGAGAGGCAGGAAAAAAAAATAGGCAAGGGAAACGTGACAGCAGGTTGTGGTATTCTCCTGGAGGATGCAGGGCCCCTCCCATTTATTTCCCCATGTTTTCTGGACTGGCAGGAAGTGTTTACAGAAAGCAGAGTCATTGTAAGACTGGGAGGGCAGGCCAGCAGGTGATTCTCCCCCATCTGGAAGCCCTGTCACATTTTGGGGAGGGAAAAGAAACGGAGAGGAAGAAAGCGCAGAAGTCATCAGCAGCTGCCCTGAGATCCTGTCGCCACTCTCTCCCTGGTGCAAAAGGTGCAGAGGGATGTGGAGTGCCACAGCTGAGAGAGGGCAGCTGGGCTGGGACATACATGAGGAGAAATCTATACCATTGCCAAACAGCTTAGACACACACATGAATGACACCATCTCCCTCTGCTAGCACAGAGGCTTTTAAATCTGGAGGTATGAGGACCACCCAGTGGCCTCCGAGCAGGCTGCTGGGGCCTGATTTTCACAAAACAAGAGGGCTGAAAATCAAGGGGAAGAGTGAAAGCTTTTGGAGGATGGAGAGGGAACAAATTTGCAAATGATCAGAGAATCATGGGAAGAAAAACTGCAGCCTCCCCCCACCAACACCAACAGGTGGCTACCCCCTCTCCCCTCACTACCTTCTTCCCCCCAGGTGCAGCCCGACACACCCAAGGCCAAAGCTACTCTTCCACCCCAACCCAGAGGCCCCTTCCCAGACACAACCCACTGTTGTCTCCCTTCTCCCCAACAGATGTAACCCCTCCCATTGCTGCTGCCCCCTCACAAGCATAGCCCTGAACACACGTACCCCCTCGTCCTCCTCCCTACACAAGTGCTCCCTCCCTCCCAAAATGATGCATCCAGGCAGGCACACACGGACCATCTCCCCCTCCTACCTCCCCCCCCCACACTTTTATCAAAGGCACCCGCTTTCCGACTCCGGAGGGGGGGGGTGATCCTCCCAGCTCACTTTGGAGCCTAGTATCACAACTGGTGCAGGATCAACGGAGCTCCAGCGAGCGACCCCCCGAGCAGCAGCAGCCAACGCCACCGCCTCCTGCTCAGGAAAGCCAGCTCTGCTCTGCAATGCCCGGTTACAGCCACCAGTCCTTACCGCGCACACATGCTCCCTGGGACACGCTGCCCGTGCCACTGCAGTGCCTGCTGCACGCCCGCCACCCTGAGCATTCCCGGGGGGTTGCGTGGGAGGGAGGGGGCACAGGCAGAGACCAGCCCCCCACCGCCGCCGCCCCATCCTCCTGCCGCTGCCCGTACTTTGGAAACCAACCACCCGCAAAAACAACTCCCGGGGCTGCACCGCCACCTCCGAGCCCCTCAAAGGGAAGGAGACGGGGGGCACTTACCAGCGCTCACGCCCGCCCCGGCGGCTTTCCTTGCACGGCAGACAGCTGGGAAGAGGCAAATTCTCGGCGGGGGCGGGGGGGGCTTCTGCGGGAGGCGCGCACAGAAAGTTTGGAGGGAAAAGACAAAAAAAATCCCCCCTCCCGGCCAGAGCCGCAGATCCTGCCTCCCTCCCCGGCGGCGGCCGCTCTGGATCAATGGTGCGGCGGGCCCAGGCGAAGATGAACTTTCCACCGGGGTGGTGGAGAAGCCCCCGGCTTGCAGCGCCCACCCCGCATTGGCACCGAGCCCCGGGGCGCTCTCTCGCTGCGGCGGCGGCGGCAGCTCGCTCGGACAATGTACGTGTGTGTGCACCAGAGGCGGCTCGGCGAGCCCCGGCAGCGGCGAGCGGCACACGCCCAGGCTCCGCTCCCCGCCCACCAGTCACTCACCGCCTCCCGCCGCCGCTGATAGGCGCTCCGCGCCAGCCGGGCACCCGGGCGCACGGCCCCGGCTCCTCCGCCCTCCTGGTGGGCTGCGGGCCGCGTCAGTCACCGACGCTAAAGGCGCTTCCCTTCCCTTCCCCTCCGCCTCCTGCTGCCGCCTCGGCCGGGGCACTGGGAGGGCTGGGGGCTTGGGGGAAGGCGCAGTAGCCGGAGGGGAATTGCTGCTCAGCCCTTATTTTTAGCGCCTAACTCAAGCCGTGGTGCCAGCCCGTGGACTAGAGAGACATTGGGGAGTATTGATTGTTTATAGACTGCTGCAATAAGAACTTCATCAGCTAATGGTGAGTTATAACCACACATCTGGATGATAACACAAATGATCCAGACACAAACCTAGACATTGTTTAATAAGTCTTGGTCTCCTCCTACTTCTCTCTATTTCTCTTTTTTTTTTATAAAAACAGACATTTAGGGCCATGTCCTCAGTAGCCGTAAAGCAACCTAGCTCCATTGACTTCAGTGGAGCTGTGCTGATTTACACCAGCTGAAGATCTGGCCTTTTATATTCGCAACAAGGCATCCTGCGTTGCCAGCCTCCCTCACTTCCTTTTAACTTGGATTTAATGCTGGTGAAAGGTGCTGGCCTATTTGATGACCCTGGAGGATGGAGTCTTTTGTTTAGCCACAGAACATAAAGGACCTGGGCAACTCCCACACTGCTTTGCCAGTTAGTGCCTTAGGGTATTTCAGTCCCTGTGCTAGGACACTCCTGGGCTTCTCCACTCACAGGGAAAGGTATGCTTAAAACCCTCCAGCAGTGCTTCAGTGAAGATGCTTCTCCTATGGGCATAGTTAATCCATCTCTGTGAGAGGCGGTAGCTATGTTGGGAGAACCATAGCGCTGTCTACAGCAGGGGTTAGGTTAGTATAGCTGTCACTCAGGGGTGTGGATTTTTCACAACATAGTTATATGGATGTAAGTTTATAGTGTTACTCCTGGGGGAATTCTGTGCCAAAAAAACCTAAAAATTCTGAACACAATATTTTAAAATTCTGCATTTTTTTTGACAAAATGATGTAATATAATCCAGCTAGTTTCAATTATTTTGGTAATGTATTTAAACTACAATACAATGGATGGAGAATAGGAGTGGGGAGCATTGGAGGAAATCATCAAACCCCCTCTGTCTAATAGTAATGTAGCTAGTATTGACTCTTTACGTCTAGTTATTAGTCAACAAATACGTGCAGTCATATGCTCAATGTTACATCATAGGCACCGGAAGAGCAAGTGAGGGCTGGGAACTCAAACTCACAATTTATACTGGCTAATGACCATCTCCAAAAAGGTCAATAGCAAACAGTTAATGGAGCACATTTTGATAGGACATTTTTTCAGTCCAAAATGTAGACCCGTTTTAATCATTAAAGCACCATAAGCATTTATGCGGCCATACTGTCCTTTACAATACAGCTCCTTTACACCACTCTGGCAATGTAATGGAGCCTTAAAATGTTTACACCTATTTTATACTCCTGGGGGAATTCATTAAGAACAATGGGAACAATTCATTAGGCAGGCTGCTACATTCTCCTCTGCCTGAGGCAACAGAGCCTGCCCCAAGCCTACCTCTTCAGAAATACCCCCAAACCCTGCCCCTCCACGCTGAGCATGCTGCAAGAGTTAGCAAGAGGGACAGAGTGTCTCTGTCTCTCTCATATACATGACTACCCAGCCCCCACTCCTCCCAAGTGGTGATTTGTGTATCTACCAGCTGCTCTGGATGCCCAAACCGACCTGTCTGCACTGCCAGGGAGTAGGCATATAACCGCTCTTGTGGCTTCCCTTTACTTCCCAGTCAGAAGTCATTTTTCTGCGGGTAAGCAAAGAAATCTGCGGGGCCATGAATTCTGCACACATGCAGTGACACAGAATTCCCCCAGGAGTAATAGTGTAGACCTGGCCACAGTGAGACTGCCAACAAGGGTGCCTTGATGGCGGTTTCTATGATGTGAACACCTGTCCACTAATATTAACTGGTCTGAAACCTGACCAGCCATCAATCAGATATCAGATGCAGTTTGCACATTCTATGTAGAACTATGATGAGGTACATTAACCTTATCCTGCCACAGCCACTAAGGGGTTAAGAGACAGAATAAATACCTCCTCAGCTGCAGCTAACTTGTGGACCATCAAGAGCTAGGATAAAAGCTTATGGACCAGGCAGAAGGGGATGGCTTTGCATCGAGTGTAAGCTGGCAGGAAGCAGCTGGACCCTCCAGGGACAAAGCACTAGAATGAATCTCTCTGTGAAAGGGGCTGAGAGGCAGAGGAAGCTAGGAAGTGACCCAGGGAAGCAGCAATGAGTCCGAAGAAACAGGCTAAGCTGCTTCAAACAGGGTGCCTGGGGTGGAACCCAGAGGACTGCAGGAGGATCTCCCTACCAGCTACCTGGAAAAGAGATGTAAAAGCTGCCCTGATGCAAGGGGACATGGACTATTGAGTCCAGGGTGGGGCTGAAAACCTGGCAGAAGGTCATTAGACTTCTTCTTTGTTGGACTCCTTACTACTCTGGAAGGGACAGAGACTATAAGTACCTGGATGGAGGGCTGAGTTGCAAGAAGGGGCAAACCACCACAGGCTTGGAGGGACTATTGACAGAGGGGGCCAGAGTTGAAGAGACTGCTGTACCATGTCTGGCCAAGAGGAGGTGCTCTTGCTGATGAGCGACCCCACTGGAAGAGCCCTAGACTGCAGAGGGCAGGGTATGCAGCTCTCTAGAAACCTTTCCAGCCAAACCTGCAGTGGCACTGGCTAGCTGAAGATAAAGTATAGTGCTGTCCTCCTCAACTGGAAGGATAGTCTGGTCAGACATGGGGCCTACTGATATGAGAGAATATAAAGGGGGAGAAATGGGGAGCATTTCAGCATGCTCCCATGATCACAAAGAAAAGAGAACGTGCACTGTGGACAGAGAATACCAAAGTCTACCCATTCATTCGTCTGCCTTCCTGACCACCATCGTGATTATGTATGCAGTAGGGAGGTATAACTCAAGGACTTCTATCATCCTGGCATTCACTTGATTTTATTAATATTCCAGAGCAAGAGTCTAAAGAGGAAGTAGTCACTGCTTCTGCCACAGTCATAGAAGAAAGACTGTCTCCTTTGTAACATATCAGCTCCACTAGTCTCTGTAGCACGGCATCATCTATTCTAGGGGAAATGGGATGCAAAATTCACTAGTGGTGCGGTTCTGCTGGTGGAAGCTTGGGCATTTTTAGTGTTGTCCTGTCTATCCCTGCTCAGATTATGGCTGCATGAGACAGAGGTAAAAACTAAGGCTGTCAATTAATCACAGTTAACTCATGCGATTTACTCAAAAAAATTAATCGTAGTTTTAATAGCACTATTAAACAATAGAATACCAATTGAAGTTTATTAAATAGTTTGGATGTTTTTCTACATTTTCATATATATTGTATTCTGTGTTGTAATTGAAATCAAAGTATATATTTTTTATTACAAATATTTACACTGTAAAAATGATAAAAATAGTATTTTTCAATTCACCTCATACAAGTACTGCAGTGCAACCTTTGTCGTGAAAGTGAAACTTATAAATGTAGATTTTTTTTTGTTACATAACTGCACTCAAAAACAAAACAATGTCAAACTTCAGAGCCTACAAGTCCACTCAGTCCTATTTCTTGTTCAGCCAATCGCTAAGACAAACAAGTTTGTTTACATTTACAAGAGATAATGCTGCCCTCTTCTTATTTACAATGTCACCAGAAAGTGAGACTGGGCATTTGTATGGCACTTTTGTAGCTGGCATTGCAAGATATTTACGTGCCAGATATGCTAAACATTCTTATGCCCCTTCATGCTTCAGCCACCATTCCAGAGGACATGCTTCCATGCTGATGATGCTCGTTAAAAAAATGTGTTAATTAAATTTGTGACTGAACTCCTTGGGAGAGAATTGTATGTCCCCTGCTCTGTTTTACCCACATTCTGCCATATATTTCATGTTATAGCAGTCTCGGATGATGACCCAGCACATGTTGTTTATTTTAAAAACGCTTTTGCTGCAGATTTGACAAAACGCAAAGAAGGTACCAATGTTAGATTTCTAAAGATAGCTACAGCACTCGACCCAAGATTTAAGAATCTGAAGTGCCTTCCAAAATCTGAGAGGGACGAGATGTGGAACATGCTTTCAGAAATCTTAAAAGCACAACAGTCCGATGCGGGAAGTACAGAACCCGAACCACCAAAAAAGAAAATCAGTCTTCTGCTGGTGGCATCTGACTCAGATAATGAAAATGAACATGCACTGGTCTGCACTGCTTTGGATTGTTATCGAGCAGAACCTGTCATTGGCAGAGATATGTGTCCCCTGGAATGGTGATTGAAGCATGAAGGGACATATGAATCTTTAGTGCATCTAGCACATAAATATCTTGCGACGCCGGCTACAACAGTGCCATGTGAATGCTTGTTCTCACTTTCAGGTGATGTTGTAAACAAGAAGCAGGCAGCATTATCTCCTGCAAATGAAAACAAACTTGTTTGTCTGAGCGATTGGCTGAACAAGAAGTAGGACCGAATGGACTTGCAGGGTCTCAAATTTTACATTGTTTTATTTTTTTAATGCAGGGTTTTTTTTGTACATAATTAAACTTACAAATGTAGAACTTTCATGATAAAGAGATTGCACTACGGTACTTGTATTAGGTGAATTGAAAAAAATATTTTTTTTTTTACAGTACAAATTCTTGTAATCAAAAATAAACAAAGTGAGCACTGTACACTTTATATTCTGTGTTTGTAATTGAAATCAATATATTTGAATATGTAGAAAACATCCAAAAATATTTAAATAAATGGTATTCTACTATTGTTTAACAATGCGATTAGTCGCATTGTTAAACTTCTTTAATCACTTGACAACCCTAGTAAAAACACATGTGCACTGTCTGATGTACAGCTTTGAAAGTTGCTGCCAACAGTGGAGCAGCCCTGGTGGTGAATTACAGGTCCTGAATTTTGCCAGTGTAGATTCAAATCTGTTGTCTCACTGCACAGGATAGTGCACAATGGCTGTATCAGCAGACCAGTGATAGCTGTCTTTCATTATCTCTAGGTCACTGGCTTGCACCCGGAGATGGTCTACAGTCAGTGAAAATCATTACCATCTCATGGTTAATTTTTTGCCTTGATGACCTCAATCCTGTTCCTCGTCAATAACTATTCACTTTACAAAGCAACCACCATAACTGCCAAAATGGATGCTGGTTATGCCAGTGGCAAGAAAGAGGGAAAGTACAGAATGAGTATGCAACCACCCTCCTACAAGCGGCCCCACTGGTACTGAGGTACTCTGGTCAGGCAGTGTAGGGATGTTTACAATTTTGCTGCCCATGGTGTATGTGTTCTCTGGATAAATAGAAGATATCAGCCTCTTGTAATAAGGAGTGAGTCTTCTAGCTCAGACAGTAGTGCCACTTATGCTGTAGGATCCACAATGCCCCAGTTTGATCTTCTCTACCAACAACCCACCCAGGAGTGGCATGTTGGGCAAGCAGATGTTTAGTCTTGGGACGACGTGATTACACTTCACTAGCACTAAGAGTAACTTAAAAAAAAAAATAATTAGAACTGTCATTCCTTAGCTATGCTCTGCCTTAAATAGGCATGTACGTATCCTGAGGTAGCTTGGCATGATTTCCACCCTATGTCAGAGAAACCTTCACACAGGGTATAATTTAAAAAATGGTCTTTAAGTCCCATCATAGATGAAGATCATCCTAAATAATTCTGCAGGGTGTACCTCTGATTTATCTATTTCCACTAGAGAAACCCAGGAATCAGCCAAGTTGAAGCCTGAACTATCCTTCCCCCATGCCCCGGCCCTTCAGCTAATCACAGAAGTTGTTTCTCCATGATAACTTTCTCACTGACATAGCAAACACCACAGCTTGCTAAATTCCAAGAGATGTACGTGTGAGTGTGTCCAGATTTTGCCCTTGGTTACACCAATGTAAATCCAGAGTAACTCCAGTGAAGTTAATAGAGTTAGGCTAACTTTACACTGTTGTAAAGGAGATCAAAACCTGGCCCCCTGTCCTGAACACTGACGAGAATTATTGATCCCAGTTGCATCTAGATTGCAAGTAGCTGGACTGAATCCTTTACTGTCTTCTAGGAACATTTTAAGGTTGAGGTGCACTGTGGGTCATCATGGCTAACTTTGCTTAGCTTGGGTTGCTTTAGGTAGCAGAACATTGCTGCTCATTTCCATGGTTCCATCCTTTTCTTACCACACGTTCATTTGGTCCCTTCTCATAGTGTGCATAGGCATCTTCTGTGTAATTGAAATCAGGGCTTCCCTGGGGCATCTGTGGAGGTGGGAGGGAGAGGAGAATGTCGCTAGGAATGGGCGAGAGGGAATGGATCACTTGATGATTACCTGTTCATTCCCTCTGGGGCACCTGGCATTGGCCACTGTTGGAAAACAGGATACTGGGCTAGATGGATCTTTGGTCTGACCCAGTATGGCCATTCTTATGTTATGTTCTTAATGTCAGTGCAGATTCTTGCCTTGCCTGGTTTCAGAACTTCCTCCTCCAAAGGATACTGAGAAAACTGGTCTCCCTGGTGAAAATGCCAGACTCCCCAATATCATTTTGCTGATATGCTTCCCAGATAACTTAGGCTCCCTGAATCCAACTCTCCTGCAGATGCACCAGATGCATTTTAGTAATCATGGGTACCTTTAACACATTTAGAAGACTGTGGCCACTTCACTGACGTGGGTCTCCTCAGAGCTTAGGGGTCACTTGCAGCATGGCAAAAATTGAACTAATAAGAAATAAAGTTTAAGCATTTGTTTTGTTTTCTTTAGAGAACACAGAATGCTTCCTGTTCCCCTCTGACATAAGTAATTTGCCATGGCAACCGGCTTATGAAACAGAAAAGTGTTTGGTGCATAAGGTGTTTGGTTGCCATGGTGAGGAGAGAAGCTGAGACCTTTTCCTCTTTGTTCATTGGTGGCCGTGCATCATCTAGGCAGGAGGATCCAAGTCAATAAAAGTCCTTGTTAGGCTTGTAAGGCAGCAGGCTTGCATTGCATTGTCTGGCACATGGATCAAAACTGAAACACAGTCATCAGTCGGAATTAAGGAAATGCGTTCAAGGGCAGGGACAGGGCTGGTTTCTTAGAAATACAGGGCCAAATTCAGTCCTAGTGTAAGCCAGTGCAACTCCTGCTGATGTCACTGGAAGCTGCATCTGCTTACACCAGGACTGAATCTGACTTACCATCTTTATCAATTTTCATATTTAGGATCTTCTTTTCCAGAGTTTGTCCAATGGGAAAGCTCCTCTCAATAGATCTGAGAGATGAGGCTGGCCATAGAGTTCTTGTTGCCTCAAGGTAAACTAGGCAGGCATAGTTGTTCTGTTAACTCACCCTCCTAGCACGTATTGGGACTGTTTGAAAATACTGATTGCTCCTGACTCACTGTGGAAAATTCAGCTCATTGAGTCCACTCTGGGAAGTGAGAGTAGTAGTCACACTGCTCACATGCTTAGTTATATGCCGTGTTGTTGTAGCCATGTTGGTCCCAGGATATGAAAGAGACAAGGTGGGTAAGGTAATATCTTTTATTGGACCAACCTCTGTTGGTGAAACAGAGAAGCTTTTGAGTTACATCGAGCTCACTTGCTTTATGCTTAAAGTTAAGCAGGTGCGTAAGTGTCTGCAGAATCAAGTTCTAACCCAGTGTGTGTTTCTTCTGTGCTAGAATGGGGTGAGGACGTTGCTTGTTCACAAGACCCAGTATGAAGTCAGAATGCAAAGATTCTTTTCCATTAAAAATTAAGATGCCAACAGAAGCATATACTCTTCTGGTTGATTTCATAGGCTGAAAGGTTATCAGCATCATTGACTGACATGCAAATAGGAGGAGCCAGTGGCCTAGGAGTCTGCTTCTGTGTGCACTTAAAAACATAAGTGCATAGTTAGTACCAGTAGTCAGGGGCACTCTTGACCTGAAAGAAGCAGATGGGAGACCAATAAGCCCACACGAGACTTGCAGCTGTGAGTATCACATCCTCTTAGGCAGCTGTTGTTTTTATGCAGCCATAAAGGTGTCTCTGATGTGGAAGCCTTTGTTCCCAAAGATACCCAGAAAGAGTGCACCCCTGGAAGAAGTAATGTGCAGTAACCAGACTCTCACTGGTGGATAGACTTTCATCTCTCTTAGACACGGGGTACGTTTTATGATCACTATGCTATTGATACCAGCTGGAATTAGGATCCCATATCCCGCATGTCGGGATGAAGTGGAAGCTCTCTCTCTTACTGAAAAATGATCCCTTAAAGTTTAGGCTATTTATGCAGTGGAAAAGCTCACAAAGCTTGAGAAAGGACAGACAACCTTTTTCTGTCGCTTGGACTCTGTTGAATTTGCAGATAAAGCTATAGTGGCTAATGACAGCTCCTTTCCTAATTTCTCATTGAAGTTGTAGAGAAAACTCTCATAGATAACAAGCTGTAACGATAGGCTTCTTTCCAACTGGTGCTATTATGTAGGTTCTTTATGTGTGGAGCAAATCTATACTGAGATGCAAGCTCTAGCTTACTGCATAAAATGAATTACTGTATTGTAATTGGCTGTAAAAGTATTACTGTATAAGGAAAAGCTCTGTGAGCCTTCTACACCATAAAGAAGCCACGAGATAAATGCAACCCATTGATAAAAACACCACTAAAATTATTCAATAGTATAATTCAATTCATTCTGTTATACAAGAGAAGTCTGAGGATCAGCTGCAGATTGTACCAAAAAGGACAAAGCCCTAGGAGAAACGGCATGAATTTCTGCAGACAAGTACTACACATTCAGAGGGAGTGGGATTTTTTCAAAAGTGTCCAAGAGACTTAGGAGCAAAAGTGCCATTAGGAAAATGCACAGAGACAAGAGAAAAACCAAAAGGACTTGTGCTTCTAAGCCATTCTGGGACTCTACCAGCAAAGGATGCTGAGCAGAACTAGAAGGATTCCATGTTCTAATTAACGAACAATTTAAAATGGTTTCTATTACCATCTGAGTTTACAGCACCACCCACTCCCTTCATCATATAGCACTAAAAGACCCACACCTGAAATTTGTTATACACTTCACTCCTATGCAGCTTTGCTCTGAGACCCAAAAAACATTGACACTAAGATCCACGATACAAACAATCCTACTGAAAAACAAATAATGCTCAAAATTCCCTTAAATCAAACCCTTAAAAATAAAATGCACAGCATTCTGGAAGGGCAGATCAAAACCAAGTAGCTGATGTACTGTTGATTCCTTCAACAAAATATCATTCTGCAGTGCAAGACACAAAAGTCAGGCAGACCTTCCCCACATATGGAGTTAGTGCTTGAAACAAAACCCCACTGGGATTAATGGAAAGATTCCCATTGACGTCCATGAACTTTGGATCAGACCCTTAGCAATCATAATCTGAAAATAGAAACTGGGAGAGGCAAGATTCCCTGAAAACACAGAGAGCAACGACTTTATAATCAGTAAGGCAGAGGAAAGACTGAAAGTGAGAGACATTTTCTATTCCAATGTTTAAAATATGAATGAATGCTGATAAATAAAACCCTCTCCCATTTAAAAAACAAAGAAGGACTGAGCATAATTTTGGGAGAAGCGAAGGAGATGGCAGTACTAGCCTCTCATTATGGGCCAACCTGCCACTGTTTTAGAAATGAACAATCATACCAACGGCATATTTTGTATAGAAACCTATTTCTAGTGTGAAGACCTAACCCAGGCAGATGCCTGAATGTATTGGATTTAACGCTGAATTGAACCAAATGGGACGGGGAGCGGAATTCCACAGGCAATAGCATGTGGAACTAGAAAGAAAGTCAATTGTGTTTGTGACACTGTATTTAGAAGTTGCTTCTCTCTACCCAATGACCTAGATCTCACATTGGATAGAGAGACGCAAGGCCCATTGAATCAATGGAAAGACTCCTGTCCCAGTTGCTTTCGTGGACTTTAGTTCGAGTCCCTGCATATTAGACTTATTGTACAGGTTTCTCATTACTTATGTGATGGCAGCAGTGGCATATCTATACTTCACACTGCAGGTGTAAATTTCAGCTTGAGGAGATGTACCCGCAGTAGCTCTGACTGAGCTAGCGCACTAAAGAGTGTAGCTGTGGTGGCAGTAGGAGCTAGCTTCCCTGCATATGTACCCACCTTCGATGCTAGGCACATACTCGGGGCAGCTATCCTCTACCCTTAGCATACTAGCTTGATCAGAGCTAGGGCAGGTGTGTCTCCTTGAGCTGAAACTTACACCTCCAGCTTGAAGGGCAGACATTCCCCAAGAGGGACCAACACTGCAGTTGACAGAATTGTCTCATCTCCATGTCCATTGAATCCCAGGCCTCTCTGCTGAGACTGGCATTAACGGTGCCAAGAAACATCAGTTGTATTGGTGGATTTTGGTGGAAACTTGTCCATTTGGTGCTACAACAATGCCACCAGTTCATAGTACGTAGGCCAACAAATAGTAAGGACTTTTAGCCAATGTCAACTTAAGCTAGATTTCAAGTGTTGACTTAGGACTGATTCAAAGCTGTAGGAGGCTTTCTATTTATGTTAATGGGCAACAGAACAGGCCCTCAGAGGTGGAAGTCTCTGTATTCCATTAACAATCCCCTGAATCATCCAGTCCCCTTTGCTTTGCATTTTAAAATCAGGGTTAGTCTACACTACCGCGCTACCACTGTCGCACATCTGGTGAAGAGCTCCACCTCAGCAAGAGGCGGAAGTGATGTTGGCGGGAGAGCGTCTCCTGCCAACGTAGCCGTAGTGTGGACAGCATTTAGGTCGATGTAACTTGCATCACTGAGGAGGGTGGCTTTTTCACACCCCTGCATAATGTAAGTTACATCGACTTAAGCAGTAGTTTAAACCAGTGGTTCACAACCAGGGATATGTATATCTCTGGGGGGACGCAGAGGTCTTCCAGGGGAGTACATCAACTCATCTAGATATTTGCCTAGTTTTACAACAGGCTACATAAAAAGCACTAGTGAAGTCAGTACAAACTAAAATTTCATACAATGACTTGTTTATACTGCTCTATATACTATACACTGAAATGTAAGTACAATATTTATATTCCAATCAATTTATTTTATTATATGGTAAAAATGAGAAAGTCAGCAATTTTTCATTAAGAGTGTGCTGTGACACTTGTATTTTTATGTCTGGTTTTGTAAACAAATAGTTTAAGTGATATGAAACTTGGGAATACGCAAGACAAATCAGACTCCTGAAAGGGGTACAGTAGTCTGGAAAGATTAAGAACCACTGGTGTAGACAAGCCCTCGGTGCAAATGCAGTTTAATATAATACTTCTAAATTCATGCTTCTCAGTAAAGAAATTACTGATGAAAAAGAATGTTAAGGTTACTTACAAGGTCCAGTCAGCTGCTAGGATTCTGAATTCCAGGCTTGTAAGCAGGCCCAGTCGCTAATTGAGTTTTCAACCTTCTTTGGGCAGTGTCCACATCTGATGGTCAAACAGATTCATCCTTGTATCCTTGAAGGCCTCTTTGTACCAGATGAGTCCATGTTTAAACCTTTGACCAGTCCTGTTTTTCCCCTGGAAGAGTCAATACAAGATTTTTTTTAAATCACCCATTTACTCTGATTCAACAAATTTTATTCTGCTAATTTCTCAAATCCCCTCAAATTAACACTGAAGAAAACAATTGTTGGAGAAATTCGTGTCCCATGAAGATTGCAAAGTTCTATTTTATTGTCTGATCCATTCATGCACTGGTAGTAAAATTACAGACAGTTCTAAAGACCTATGTATCCTGCTGGTTTCTTTTTCTTGGTCACCTTTTAATGTAGTGGCTAAACTCTCACTCCTTTCTCTGCCAATTCTGACCACACCACTCCTTCCCATCACCGACGCTTATAATCTTAGTATCATCTTTTTTTATCTTCTCGCAGCTAGTGCCCCACAAAATCTTGTCATTCCTTTCTCAACAAGGAGCCTGATGCTCCACTGCATTGCTCTCACTTTGCCTAGGGGGAAATGGCTACACATGACGCCCAGTTTGTGTAATATGGTACCAACTCACAATTTAAATAGCTACATGGCAAAGGTGTAAATAGCTACACAACATGCAAGGCAATGAAGGATGCTGCCCAACCTCCTTCTGTGCTTTTCCATCCCTATTACCCAGGCCTTAGTGTGTGCTCTGGTAATTTCCCACTTTTGGCTATTGCAACCTTCTCGCTATATCCACCTTCTTCTTGAGCCTTAGTGATGGTGCTTGTGCTCCTGCTTCTGCCACATGAAATTCAAGCGTCTCCCCCTCCCCCTCAGTGAACTCCAGAATTCTCTTACCTTCCTCATGTTGCTCTCAAGCCGTTAGAGGCCACAGGAGATATCAGCCCCAATACTAGGTATGTGTAACAGAGATTCTCCGTTAGTTCATGTGGTAGGGGCATGTGTTTTTTAGAGTCAGAGGTCCTGAGTTCTATCTCTGATCCCTCCTGTATGCTCATGATTATGACAGCTATATACATGTAGCCATGAGTTTACATCCCCCTCTCTGCCCCAAAGATCTTTCTAGGAAGGGTCAAGAGAGCCACACACCCATATAATGGAGATAATTGTTCCCTCCCTTTCTGTTCCCAGTTCAATTATCCCCCTTCTTTCTCCTTCTGCTCCCCCACCTGGGAGAGTGAGATGCTAATTCCAAAGCTAGCCTCACTGTAGATAGAAAAACATATTCTTGCAGTAAGGAAAAGTTTCCCCCTCTCCCAGAACTGTGATCCAGGCATGAGGGACCTGAAGACACTTTTTGTCCACATGGTTGTAGCACCATTACCTTCATTTAAATGTAAGTCTAAAAGCTGGGGCCACATTTTCAGAAGTAACTAATTTATTTTAGGATGCCCAATTTGAGACGCTTTAAAGAGGTCTGGCTTTCTGAAAGTCAGGCTCTTCAGCTTGGGGGCATCCAAAAATAGAACCATCCAAAATCCACTAACCACTTGTGTAAATCTTGGCCATGAATTTTTGAGCTGCCTCTGTTTGCTCTGACTGGCAAAGCATGAAGAAGACCATGTGAATTCAAGTGATTGGTTGAATTCCAGCCCTTGGCCCCTTATGAAAATATATGACTAAGCTAATGTTAATCTACAGATGCTGTACTAACACTGAGTGATTTTTCCAGTATTCATTAGTAACACATCTTAATAAAGAAAGAAGGTGTTAGATATAGTTTCCCTGCAGTATGCTGTTTAATCATCAGAATTTCCTGGCAAAGGGATCTGGGGGACTTATATGATCACAAAGAGAATTAAACAATATAGAATCTCAGGGTTGGAAGGGACCTCAGGAGGTCATCTAGTCCAACCCCCTGCTCAAGGCAGGACCAATCCCCAGACAGATTTTTGCCCCAGATCCCTACATGGCCCCCTCAAGGATTGAGTTCATAACCCTGGGTTTAGCAGGCCAATGCTCAAACCACTGAGCTATCCCTCCCCCCAATGTAATACTGTTTCTCTGTCAGGCTATATGATAGACCTCAGGGAAAGGAATTGACCTCAGGACTGTCCAGTTCTCCAAACTAATAGAAATGGGATATTTCAGGTATGATATGCTTGGTCTCTGGGTTGGGGGGGACTTAGGAAGGTGCTGTGTGAATCCTCCCCCCATCTCTTAACCTTATACTATATCACTTTGAGGAAAATACTTGTGATAGCAGCTCTCCTGCAGTAGTATGTGCGTGCTCAGTGAGCTTGCCCCGTCTGTCTGTCTAGAGCATTCTCACCTGTTCACTGGGGGTCTGATCCAAAGCTTATTGAAGTCAATGGTGTTGGGAAGGAGCGAAGTGATATTTATGCCTGACAGAAGCCTGCTGTAGATTTTAAGAGTCTGTTCTGATAACAAAAAGAACAGGAGTACTTGTGGCACCTCAGAGACTAACCAGTTTATTTGAGCATAAGCTTTCGTGGGCTACAGCCTACTTCATCAGATGCATGTAGTGGAAAATACAGTAGGAAGATATAGATATATACATATATACACACACAGAGAACATGAAACAATGGGTGTTACTATACACACTATGACCAAGAGGCTGCTAGACAGCTCTCTAACACCACATTCTACAGGCCATTATCCTAACATCCTGGCACCCTAACATCAGGCTTGTCTGGTTATGTGGACTGTCTCCTCA
>NW_020664601.1:1233300-1258192 GCF_002925995.2 Terrapene triunguis | reverse complement strand
CCATTTCCTTTGCTTGAGGACAGACACTAACTGAGAAATTAACTCCAACTCTCAGCCCTTGTCTATACTGGGATTTTATCCACCAGTGTAATAGCAATAGCCCTGGTGCAAAGCATTAGTGTAAACTAGGACTGTCAAACGATTAAAAAAATCACGATTAATCACAGTTTCAATCGCACCGTTAATAATAAAAAATTATTTATTTAAATATTTTGGATGTTTTCTACATTTTCAAATATATTGATTTCAATTACAACACAGAATACAAAGTGTACAGTGCTTACTTTATATTATTTTTATTACAAATATTTGCACTGTGAAAAAGATAAAAGAAATAGTATTTTTCAATTCACCTCATACAGATACTATAGTGCAATCTCTTTATTGTGAAAGTGTAACATACAAATGTAGATTGTTTTATTTTTGAGTGCAGTTATGTTAAAAAAAAATAGAGCCTACCAGTTCCCTCAGTCGTACTTCTTGTTCAGCCAATTGCTAAGCTTCCATGCTGATGACGGGTTCTGCTCGATAATGATCCAAAACAATACAGACTGACACGTTCATTTTTCCTCATCTGAGCCAGATGCCTCCAACAAAATGTTGATTTTCTTTTTTGGTGGTTCGGGTTCTATAGTTTCTGAATCGGAGTGTTGCTCTTTTAAGACTTCGGACAGCATGTTCCACACTTTATCCCTCTCAGGTTTTGGAAGGTATTTCAGATTCTTAAACCTTGGGTCGAGTGCTGTAGCTATCTTTAGAAATCTCACGTTGGTACCTTCTTTGCATTTTGTCAAATCTGCAATGAAAGTGTTCTTAAATTGAACAACATGTGCTGGATCATCATCCAAGATTGCCATAACATGAAATATATGGCAGAATGCAGGTAAAACCATGGAGCAGGAGACATACAATTCTCCCCCAAGGAGTTCAGTCACAAATTTAATTAATGCATTATTTTTTTAATAAGTGTCATCAGCATCAAAGCATGTCATCTGGAATGATGGTTGAAGCATGAAGGGGCATACAAATGCTTAGAATATCTGAAACGTAAATACCTTGCAATGCTGGCTACAAAAGTGCCATGAGAATGCCTGTTCTCACTTTCAGGAGACATTGTAAATAAGAAGTGGGCAGCATTATCTCCCGGAAATATAAACAAACTTGTTTGTCCTAATGATTGGCTGAACAAAAAGTAGGACTGAGTAGACTTGTAGGCTCCAAAGTTTTACATTGTTTTGTTTTTGAGAACAGTTATGTAACAAACAAAAAAATCTACATTTGTAAGTTGCATTTTCATGCTAAAGAGATTGCACTACAGTACATGGATGAGGTGAATTGAAAAATACTATTTCTTTTCTCTTCTACAGTGCAAATATTTGTAATAAAAAATAATATAAAGTGAGCACTGTACACTTTGTATTCTGTGTTGTAATTGAAATATATTTGAAAATACAGAAAAAATCCAAAAATATTTGTAATAAATTTAAATTGGTATTCTATTATTGTTTAACAGTGCGATTAAAACTGCAATGAATCACAATTAATTGTTTTAATCGAGTTAATTTGTTTTGAGTTAATCACGTGAGTTAACTGCGATTAATTGACAGCCCTAGTGTAAACATAATTTATGCGGGTGCAGTGTGATGTGGGGTAAGCTACCTCAGTGCTGCACTGGTGTAAATTGGGTGTATACTAGAGGTCTGCACTGTTGGCTAAAAATCAGGACTTGATTCTCCATTGCTCTGTCCTCCATCTGTCATCAATTACGTTGGTGAAAAGGGAATGTAAAATGCTGCCTTTCTGATTTGGAAGCATTTTACATTTACTTTGCCCTGATGTAAATGATGACACATGGGTCAGAGCATTGGAGAATCAGCCCCTACATATAGACAGGGGGGTGAATTTCACAGCTAATGCATGCTTGGCAAAACAAGTTCTTATGGAAAGAGTGTGATGCCAGAACTACAAAGGCTGTGATGTCATAAAGTTCCTCTGCACGGCAGAGAACAAGTGATTCTCCTAAAAATGACAGGAAAACAAGGTATGGTCAGTGACCCTAACTCCCTTTCAAAAGCAATTCACTTTTTTTCTTGGTTAATGTTGAAAACAAAGTTGTAATTCAATCATCAACGATAGAATTTATCCCAGAAGAGGGGCAGGGGACCACCTAGAGCATGAACCAGGTGCGAATTACAAATATCACCACCAAGTGACTCCTGTGTCCCACAGGGACTTGTGCTACAGTTCATACCAAAGAGTTCTTTTAAAAAATGCCTGCGTCTTCACTAGTTACATTTTCTTACAATTTACTTAGACTGTAAATTTTTCAGGGCAGGGACTATCTTTTGATATACATTTGTACAGCACTTAGCATGGTGGGGCCCTGATTGAGACCCCTAGGCACTACCACAATAATAAAAATAGTTTCCAGATCTGCAGTTCCTCTTGGCAAATCTCTCTGTGTGGGGTGGGAGGCACAGTGATCATAATGATGGCTGCAGAGCTGTTCTAGAGGTGCTCCTGAGCTTGGGAGATGATTCCATTCCCCTGTGAAGCACTTGTGCAAATACAACATATTCGGGCTTTGCACACAGGAAATGGTTTAGCTCAAAGGGAATCTGGAAATGTAGGTGTACTGAAGAAAAATAACACAAGCTGGTGATTTTCAGGGGCTAGAGAGGATATCTCCCTCTACTGTGAGTTTCTGAGGAACCACACCGAATCTGAATTTCCTCCAAAGCCTTAGTTTGTGTACTGACATTTCCCCTTATTCCAGTGATTTATTTGGGAGGTGGAGAAGATATAACCAGGGAAATGTCCCCATCTAAACTAGCTGACGTTGGATCTCAATGTTCAATAACTTCCCAGCTATAGCATGTATTTGTTCCTCTCTTCCTGTGTAAAGGGAGAAAAACACCCAGCAAAAGTTATTTTGGAATTTAAACTATTAATTAAATTCAAGGCAGATATGGGAGAGAGGCCCTTAGAAATTAAAAGGTTTTTCAAAATTAATGGGTCACACTTAACATAATACAGTTTCTTGCCTTTATTATACAATATGTCTTTTACACTAAACAATCACTTCAACCACCAATGAAATGCTGTCACTTCTGGGATGGAATACACCAGTTGTTTAGCAGCAGATAGCAACAGTACAGAGCAGTTAAGGGAGGTAGAATTATTATCTAAGGTGAAATCTGCAACTGATCTATAACTCCCGAACTCCAAAAAGAGCCAAGGGGTTCTTTATTGACTACAGGCCCTTGGTTTTACATCTTCCCTGGAAGATGGTACCTTTAGCTCACAGCATTCCTAACACTAGGCTCGTGCATTGGTTGAAACTGACTGAGCGAAGAGTGCCACCTACTGAATCACCAACACCACTTTCTGAAGTGAGTGGATTTTCCTTAGGGATCTCCTATCTAAGTAGTGAGAAGGCTCAGCCCCGCTTTAGCTAAGGAGATCTGCCCAGATCACTGCCTGAGGTGTTAAACCAATCAGACAGATTAGCTTTGCTGTTAGAAACCATTACTCTTTGAGTATACAGGTATATCTTTTCCTGTTTTGTTTTGTTGTTTAGTACCCAGATAATCTGCCTTGCATTTCCGGAGTCAAGTATGGGTTTACATTTCCCTTGTCAAACTACATAACAGTAAGAGGGCAGGAACTAATCTGTAGGTCTGGCCCCAATGTAGCCTCTGGAAAGTACTTGGTTGCTCCTTGACTCTGAACAGTATTTCTAGGTTGCATCAACAAACTAATGTCTTGGTTTATTTGTTTGAAGGAGCAGGGGCAGGAAGAGATGAATATTTCCACCACTCCAAATTGGATTAAAAATACCGTTGAAACCCTTCTTGTAAGTTTTCCCAGGCCCAGCTTGGCCTGAAAGGCGAAGGCTTTGTACAATATGCTGTATGTTTCCTGAAAATTTTTTCCATTTGTACTACAATTTACAAATTCAAATATGCTCTTTTCAAAAGCTAAAACAAATGCCCTGATTCATTGTATCAGGGAAAGTGATTTAAATTGTTCGGTGGCACCTTAAAAACTAACAGATTTATTTGGGCTTGTTGTTTTTGTGGATACAGACTAACACGGCTTCCCCCTCATACTTGATTTAAATTGGACTCTCACATTGGGTCCAGCTTGAAAACAAGGAACAGTTGCAACAAAATAAACTTATTGACCCCATGTTTTCCTATCTTCCTTTAGCTCTTTCAATAAGTGCTTTCTCCCTCATAGCTTCAGTTTCTCCTTCTGCTTGATCTGACAGTGAAGACGAAGTCCTATGCTTTTAACGTCTGTTTCTATGGAAATTATTGTGAGGTCATCAACTGGGCACAATGACTTCAACCATATTAAAGGTAACAGGTTTATGAGGTAGTTAGATGGCTTGAAATAAAGTTTTCCCTGGGCCAATTGCAAGTTTCTCTTTAAAGAGGCATGTGCAAAATTAGCTGCCATGACAGTGATCAAATCATCATTGCTACAGAAATTACAAAAGAAATCAAATACCCCACTTATTATGTGATACAATAAAGAAAGCACTGTTGAAGAACAGAGGATGGTCTAGTGGCTCAGGGGCTGGGAGTGAGGTTTTAGGGTTCAATCCCTTACTTCCTTTGTGACTTTGGACAATCTACCCTTTTCCTTAGTACCCCTCTGTAAAATGAAGATTGCAGTTGGTAACGAGAACCTTTCGCAGACCCCTTAGACATAGTCCGCGGATGCCCCCAGGGGTCCACGGACCACAGTTTGAAAAACACCGATCTAGATTATAAACTCTGTGGGGAAGAGAGACTGTCTTTTACCTTGTATATGTACAACATCGAGCACCATGAGACTCTGATCTTGGACGGAGCCTCTAAGACAGTGGTTTTCAAACTTTTTTTCTGGGGACCCAGTGGAAGAAAATTGTTGATGCCCGCAACCCAATGGAGCTGGGGATGAGGGTTTGGGGTGTAGGAGGGGTTCAGTGCTGGGGCAGAGAGTTGGGGTGAGGGCTGCGGGGGGGCCCCAGGAATGAGGGGTTTGGGGTGCAGGAGGGGCTCCAAGTTTGGGGCAGGGCTTTGGGCTGGGGGTGCAGGCTATGGGGTGGGGCTGGGTATGAGGGGTTTGGGGTGCAGGAAGGGGTTAGGGGTTTGGGGGGCTCAGGGCTGGGGCAGGGGATTGGGGCACGAGATTGGGGTGCGGACTTAACTCCGGCAGCTCCCAGTCAGTGGCACAACAGGGGTGCAGAGGCAGGCTTCCTGCCTCTGCTGGCACCACAGACTGCGCTGTGCCCCAGAAGCAGCCAGCAGCAGGTCCGGCACCTAGGCAGAGGCGCGCAAGCAGCTCTGTGCGGCTCTCGCCCACAGGCACTGTCCCCACCAAGCTCCCATTGGCCGGTTCCTGGCCAATGGGAGTGCAGAGCCAGCGCTCGGGGTGGGGGCAGCATGCGGAGCCCTGTGGCCCCCCTGCCTAGAAGCCGGACCCGCTGCTGGCCACTTCCGGGACGCAGCATGGTGTCGGAACAGGGAGGCACTAGCCTGCCTTAGCTGGGCAGCACTGCCAATGGGACTTTTAATGTCCCGGTCGGCAGTGCTGACCAGAGCTGCTAGGGTCCCTGGGTGCTGAGCAAGGCGACCCAGTGCCTTATATGCCGCGACCCACCCGAACTTTGAAAAACACTGATCTAAGAGTTACTGTAATACACATTACAAAATCAATTAATAATAAATCAAATAAAATCCATTAATGACTGTGAGGTGCTCAGATACTATGGTGATGAGGGCCATATATGCATTTAAATACATAAGTAGACAGGGCATGACTCCAAGGGCAAAGCATGTCCAATTTGAGGTATTCTAGGCTTGGTTTGCAGAGTTGGTGAGCACCCACAGCTCCTGTTAACTTAATTTACCACCAGTATGAATCCACAGAAACTCCCTCTTAATCAGTGGAGTTCTACTGGTGTAAGCAAGATTGGAATCAGGCTAGAATTTCCATAGAATTTCATAAACTGTTTATTGTATATATTCCAAGTATAAGAAAATTGTTAGCAAAATTTCTGCTCAAGAGTGAAGTCAGACCCTTTTCTCCTCTCTGTGGATTTATATGTATAAGATAGTTCCTGGAGAGGGATCACATCAGTGCTGTAGTTTTTAATTTACAGTTTTCTTCCTGAGCTTAGCTTGGCTCTGGGGATGGTGCCAGAACAATTACATTAACTCTGCACAATTCAGGCACAAAGCTCCTGTATTTACTCTGAGATTGTGCCAGATTTCGTCTTACTCACTTATGGAAAGATACATTTTCTCCTTGAATGTTTTAAAAAAGTAGTTCAATCTGGAGTGATCATAACAAGCTTAATCGCAACAGAAGGAGAGAAATGGTTAATATTACCAAATACATATTCAGACACTTTGCCCTATAGAAGCATATCATTTCCCCCAATTTACATTTTGGAAACTGAGGCACTGAGAGGTGACTTGCCCTAGGTCATACAGCAGGTCTGGCAGAGTTGGGGAAAATGCTCCCATCTGTGGATGCCCAATCCAGTGTTGTTTCCACTGAATCACACTACTTTCCTGAAACATGCTACCTCCCACGGTCTTCCTTCCTGTGAAAGTGGACTGTCAGCTTGCATTGACACCAGTGGGAGTGAGAGTGCTCCACACTGTGAAAGATCAAGCCCTGAATGATATTTTCTGATGTTGGTTGACCATCAAGCCCGGAAGATGCCTCATTTCCTGATCTAATGTCTAAGGTTTATTTTTTTTAAGAGCACTGTGGTATTTTCTTTGCAATACTGTATCCAAGAGCCATCAGCAGTGGTTGGGCTCTGACACACTTGCAGCAGTATGGTGGATATGGCATAGTTAAATGACATTGGGTTCATGCTGGCACAAAAATCAAGGAGCTGCAAGTAACCAGCTCCTTACTGGCCCTCCTACTTCTCTTGCTCTGAATGGAGCATCAAGCTTGGTAACTGTTATTCCAAAGAAAAAATTGCTTTAGATACATTGTTTTAAACCCAGACATTAAACCTCTGGAAATCACAAGTTAATGTTATACAAACAGTTCTGACTAGGGTGGAGGGATAGCTCAGTTGGCCGTAATAGAGGGAGGGATAGCTCAGTGGTTTGAGCATTGACCTTACTAAACCCAGGGTTGTGAGTTCAATCCTTGAAGGGGCCACTTAGGGATCTAGAACAAAATCAGTACTTAGTCCTGCCTCGTGAAGGCAGGGGGCTGGACTCAATGACCTTTTAAGGTCCCTTCCAGCTCTATGAGATAGGTATATCTCCATATATTATTATATTTTATTTTTATATTAGGGTGACCAGATGTCCTGATTTTATAGGGACAGTCCTGATATTTGGGAATTTTTCTTATATAGGCTGCTATTACCCTCCACCCCCGTCCCGATTTTTCACACTTTCTATCTGGTCACCCTAGGTCTGATACCAACCTTAGCTTCCATTCCATACAAAGAAACCAGTGAATGGAGTTATTGACACTGAGCAGCATCAAAGCATCTGTAATTCTGCTCTTGTAGCTCTAAATAGAATGTAATGGGTGTATTTAATTTTAAAAATTCAAAAATCATCCCATCTGTGTATATTTCAGATGGAGAACTGAGCATGGTTATTGCAGAGCGACATAGCACACATGGAATAGACTGGAGCGTACAGAAATGATGATGCTCTGCCCCACAGAGTTCCTGTGTGATGCTGGGGAAAGTCACCTCTGCCAGATTTTTCAACAGTTGGCCACTACTGTGTGATTCTCATTTTCTGGATGCCCAATTTGAAACCCTGAGGTGCTGAAGTCTTGAGCCCTCACTGCAGCAACTGAAGTCAATGGGAGCTCGGCCCTGAACAAATAAAGTGCTATAAAATTCTAAGGTTTTTTTTCTTTTTTTTTTAAATCAGGCCATAGCATCTCAAATTGGGCATCCAAAATTAGTGGACACTTTTGACATTAATGATGTTATGCCTTAGTTCCCCATCGCTACAATCAGAATAATGCCACTTTCCCTCCCAGGGGCAGTGTGAAGATAAATGTATTAATGTTTGTGAAGCAGTCAGATGCTACAGTGATGAGGAAATTAAAACTAGAGGGGTATGGAAACACACACTTTGCCAGTGAGTTTCACAGCTGACAGCAAAGGAATGTGGGACTCAGGAATAATAGGTTCAATTCCACCAGGGCTGGCTCCAGGCACCAGCGCAGCAAGCAGGTGCTTGGGGTGGCCAACGGAAAGGGGCGGCACGTCCAGGTCTTCAGCGGCGGGTCCCTCGGTCCCTCTCGGAGGGAAGGACCTGCCACCAAATTGCCGCTGAAGAATGAAGCAGCGGCGGTAGAGCTGCCCTAAAATGTCACCGATCATGGCTTTTTTTTTTTTTTTTTTTTGGGGGCCGAAAAAACCCGGGGCCCGGCCCTGAATTCCACGTTTTTCAGGGGTGTGATCTCTAGTGGTTATTTGGACACTTCTGCCCGTCCCCCAGTAACCTCTCCCTCTTCTGCTGCTATCCACCTACCCCCTGCCAGCTTCCGTTCATTACTCCCCACCCTAATCCTGCCCGTCCCCACTCTGCTCCTATCCTGCCCCACCAGCTCTAGTCCTGTGCCCCCTTTCCCTGTCTCCCTCCTCTGTCGCCCTCTCTTTGCTCCAGCCCTTATCCCTTGCTTCTGCCAATGTTCTCCCCACAACCTTCTTCCAACCCTGTTCCTATCACACCTCCTCTTCTGTCTCCCTCTGCTCCTGCCTCCTTCCTACTCCCAGCTCCTAGCCCTCCACCCACAGGCTCCTATCCTCCCTTCCCCCATTTTCTCTCAGTCTTCACCTCTCTGCATCTGAGTCAGGCACTTAGTTTCCTCCTCCTCTTCCTTGATGCTTGGGCACCAGCATAGCAAGAATTGGGAGCACAGGAGAGCTAGTCACCCTGCTGCCAGTTCTGGTTCCCGTTGCCATAGTGGCCTCTATAGCTAGGAGGAGCAATAGCAGGGAAAGTCCTGCTCAGCCTCTGTAGCCCTGAACCGGATCACACTCATTGGATCAGTAGGGATGATGCATGCACAGTCCGGTCACACATAGGAGCTGTGGGGGGCTGGAGAATTTAGCAGTAGCAAGTATCTACTGAGCATGTGTGAACTATGATTTTTCAGAACCTTATAATTTGACCAAATTTGGGCATAGTTTCATGGGAAGAGCAATAATCACATTCATAACACAAAGGCAATCCTCCTGCCAAATTTCAAGTCCCTGCTCCAAGGTATGAACATGCTAGCTTCTCAATGAAATGGTTATATGCACTTTTTTACCATCTGCAAAATAATCTGTTTTTCCCTAACCTTGTTCTGAGAAACAGATGAACTGGTTTAGCTGAAACTTTCCCCAAAAACCTCAGTCTGAAGCAAAGACCTGCCGTGGAAAATTTCAACTCAGGCAATTTAAATTTGGAAAAGTTATAAGCAACTGAAAACAAGATTTTATAATGGGAAGCATCAAGCAACCTTAAGTACAGGTGTCACTACCTGCACTGCATGTTTGTTTGTTTAAGTGTGAGATTTAATTCCAACACCAACAGTGCTGTTTTACTGTAAGGAGCAGATTTTTTATGATCTTGAGTAAGAGATTGGATTAGATTATGTTCACACACTAGCTCTCTGGTAAGGACAGTTCTCTGATGAAGCATACTGTTGTAGGAGCAGCAGTGATCTGTATGCTCTGTATAACCTGTATGTTCAAAAGGTCTGTTACACCTCCCCCCCGACCCTTTTGTCTCCTCTCCCTCTTTGAATACAGTGGAACCCCGCTATAACGCGATAATTGGGGTCCAAAAAATTCGATTGCGGTAAATGCGGGGTCATGTTATAGCGGGGTTCCACTGTACTTGTGTTCAGCTTCCAGTTTCAACTTACAACCATTAAGGAAGTTTTGTCCAAGGCAGGAGGAGTAGGATGGCGAGAAAAAAAAAAGGGGCAGCCGGAGCAGCGAAGCAAAAAAATAAAACTACAACAACAACAAAAAACAGGGCACAAACTTTTGGTGCCACTTACTTGGCGGCTTGTGGCTGCCTCCCCCGGCTGCGCTGGCGAGTCTCTGGGTGGGCGGTGGCTGCACTCTTGCTAGCGGGACTCCCTGCGCTGCAGACATGCCCCGGGCAGCAGAGTGTGCGCCCCGCCTAGCGGGAGGGAGGGAGCGGGGGGGAGAGAGAGAAGGGGGGCAGCCAGGGCTTTCTTCAGCCATGGCGCTTGCCACTCGGTCCCTCCCGCCGCACTGCCTGCTGGAAGGGCTCCGCGCCACTCTCGCCTGCAGGTGAATTGAAAGTCGTCGGTCGGCAGGAAGGGAAGGACGTGGGCTGCTGGGCTTGCTGCAGACCTGGCACCAGTTGGGGCAGGCGGAGCGTGCAGCCCGCTCCCAGCAGGGCGCTCCCCTCCTCCGTGCTGCCGCCCCCTACAGTGGCGCACTGAAAGTCATCGGTCGGCGGGGAGGGAAGGACGCGGGCTGCGGGCTGGAGCCGGCCCTGCTGGGGACAGAGGTGAGAACCCCGGGGGCGCGCCGGGGCTACAGGGAGAGTCGCTCCTGTTGCAGCCGCCAGGGCATGGATCCCAAACGCCCCGCACCCACCGAACTCACCCCACGCCCGCCACAGCCGCCGGGGCCAGACTCACCCCGCATTATAACCGAATTCGCGTTATCGCGGGGTGCGTTATAGCGGGGTTCCACTGTACCTGTAAAGTGGCTTTCCCCCTCCCCTCCTGGAATGCTTGTGGGATGAATGTGCTGCTTGAACAGCTGGAAGATCAGAAGAGCTTCCAGGTAGACAAGGTGGCTGGAACTCTAATTAGGCAGCGATCATACACCCAACGCATGGACACTTCATGGACACTGTCCGAGGTGGAGTGTGACTAACCAGACGTGGCCAAGTCATCTCTAGTCGCAGGCCATGAGGAGCAGGTCGTTAAAAGGGGAAGGGGCCATGTGCTCAGGAGTGCACTCACAAGCTTGTACCTCCCGTGAAGGCCCTTTGCCCGGACCACTGGCCGCATTGCATTTCATCACGCCTCAGAAAAACTTATCTTCATCGCACCATCCATCGCTGCGCTGTGGGACACTTACCTTGAAGGATCTTGACATCTCCAGTGCCGTGCCTGTCCTGGGAGCGTGGATATGCGAGTGTGAGTGTGACCCCCCCCACACACTTTCTTTTGAGCTTAGCTATCAGTATAATAAATGTGCTGCTTTCTGGTGGGTCATTAGTCCTCCCTAAGCTTACTAGCTGGCCCAATTTCGGGTAACACATACCACTACCACAACTACTGTACACAAAAGTCACACACCACAACCTTAACTCTCCCTTACTATGGATACCAACTCTCCAGTACACCCTTTACCAAACTTCACCTTTTAAGCATGCCAGACTTCCACAACTGATAGCAAGGGACAGGCCGAACAGTGTGGTCCAACAGTGCAGTCCAAACAGGAGGGTACTGAACTAGGACTCAGGAGACCTGGGGTCTATTTCTAGCTTTATTATTAACATGAGTCAGTTTGCCTTTCTGTTTCTCCTCCTTCTCTTTTTCTATTTTGTCTGTTTAGATTGCAAGCTTTTCAGAGTGGGGACTGTCTCTTACTTACCCACTTTTACAGTGCCTGGCACAATGGAACTAGCTGGGGCCTTTATGTGGTCCTGTAATACAAATAATAATAGAGGAGGGTGCAGAAGGGAAAGTTGAGGAGGGTGGTTTGGTAAAGGGGGTGCTGGAAGGCTGGCATCCCTATGGGGGCAGAGTTAAGGCTGTGATGCATGCAGTGGTAAAGTCCCTTCCTCTGGGTGAAGTAGAGGGTAAATACTGTGATATGGCTTAACTTTTCATTTCCTTGCTTTTGTGGGTTTGTGTCAGGCGTACTATGTGTATAGCAACCTTAAATATTTCATAACTTTTTTTTGCGATATGATATATTTTAGGCCTGGGTGGAGTTAAAAGGAGATGTGAGGGGAGAACTGTGCTGGGTCCTGTTGAGACTGGGAACATGTAAATCAGTGAGGTTCGGTCCAAAGAAGTGGAGGGGAGACTGGGTGAGATCCTACTGAGGCAATTGAGTGGGTATGTGCAGGCAGGGGAGGCCAGATGGAGCCATACTGAAGCAACTGGGTCTGAGTACTTAGAGGGGTGTACATATAGAAGTGGAAAGGAATGAGATGGCTGAGTGTGCAGGATGAGTACACAGAGGTGAGGGGACTAGATGCAGCTGCAGTGAGAGGAGGCTGTGTATGAGTGAGGTGAGAGTATGCTGAAGTAGGGGGAATCAAACGGCTGAAATGAAGGGGCTGGATGTGTACAGAGTATACACAGAGGTGGTGGGCAGGAGATGGGTCCTTTGTGAAGTGTGTGGAGCGGGTACACAGAAGTTGGGGGACTGGATGGAGCCACAGTGAGGAGGTTGTATATGTGCATGTATGATGGGGAGGATATGTGGCGGTGGGGAGTACTGGACTGGGCTGTAGTGAGGACGACTGGGTGTAGGTATGGGGATACAGAGATGGTGGGGTGAACAGAGCCATAATGAGGAGGCTTTGCATGTAGGCACAGGATCAGACAAGTTTCTAGTGAGGCATGTGGGTGTGAATATGGGGACACAGAGGTGAGGGAATTAGATCCACAGTGAGGAGGATGTGTGTATGTGTTTGTAGGTGTAGGGACCAGTCACAGCTGTAATGAGGAGGCTGGATGTGTGTACGGTGGGTATGTGCAGAGCTGCAAGTGTCAGGCATTAAGGGTGACAGGGCTCCAGATGCGTAAGTGGCATGCCCACAGCCCTGATGAGGTGTCAGTCACTGCAGGTTGCAGTGAGGCAGCAGGGATTCCCCATGCAGAGTCTCTTCCTGGTCTCAGAGCTGCTGTGGTACCTGTAAAGCAGCTAGGCCAGCTGCTTCTCCTCCCGTCTAGCTGCTCCCGGCTGGCTGGCTGGCAGAGATGGTGGCTGGCACTGGCTATTGTAGCACTGTACTGGTGGGCAGGTCAGGGAGGGGAATGGAAGAAGCTGGGAATTGAGGGAGGGGAAAAACAATGTGGCCCCATGCAAAGTGTGGCTCACTCCTCTCACATCTGTGAGGGATGTCTCACAAAGGGCTCTAAACAGTTGGGCAACTGTGTGCAAAACCAGGGGAGTGTGTGTTGGAGAGGGAGGCTGGTAAAGGCAGAAACAAGGGGGCTGGATGAGGCAATAAGCAGAAGGGTGTGTGAGAGGTGGGGACCAAAGGTGACCATAATAAGGCTAGGGCCTGCATAAACTGATGCAGGGAGAGGCCGAAGGGGACTGCGTGGGGTGGTAAAGAGAGGGCTGGAGCTTGGGTATGTACATGTGTATGTCTGGTGGGGAATGGAGCTGGAGGAGGCCTTAGTAAGGCTGGGGGTGGGAATGATATGGGAAGGCTGGGTTTGAGAGCACTGGATAGGGGAGTAATGCAGAGATGGGGGCAGTGGGCATGCGCAGATGGAGAAGACCAGAAGAGAGAGGAGGACTGACGGGGCTGGGAAGGTGTGTTGACGAGGTAGATGCTGGCTGGACCAACAATGAAGAGGGTGGGGAATTTTGTGGAGGTGGCTATGCATTAGTGTGTGTGTGGGGGGGCACTGGACGGGGCTGGAGTGAGGAGAGGGAGAGGCGGGTACATGGGCAGGGAGGGGTATGCAAAGGCGGTGGGGGGGAGAGGGATGCTAGTCCATTCCCCTCTGAAGCTTTAGGCTGGGGAGGAGACAAGCGGGGGGTGCATATTCTCTAGGCTTAAGGCTGCTAGCGGCATTTCCCAAGGAGCTGGCAGGCCCTGCGAGAGGCAGAGGAGCCAGCACGGGCCATGCCAGAGCCCAGGGTGCTGGTGCTGGTGCTGCTGCTGCTGAGGGAAATACGCGCGCAGGCGGACACAGTTCTCCTCGCTGCCTGGAGGGAGGGGCTGGGTCAAGTGACTAGAGCTCATGAATCTTTAATGAGCATATTCAAATAAGCCCGTTGCCAGGGCAACCTGAGGCCTGGCCGCTGCCTGCTGCTCACACCAACCTGGAAGCCCGGAGGGAAGCAGAAAGGCTGCGGGCCGGCCTGCGTGGGGCACCCCCAGCTCCTTCCCCTCTGCGGGGGCAGAGGCTGAGTCTTTTCCCCGGGGGGGCGGGGGAAGATGTGCTGAGCTCCTCCCACCTGTGCTGGCAGCAGGAGATAAACAGCAGGTAGGAGTCTGAACCCCAGGGGCTGGCTGCCCCCCAGGAGCATGTTTGTACCAGAGGATGTGGGGGAGACACAGCTACCCTGGAGTGGGAGAAAAGGGAAACAGCAGGAACTGCCTTCCCTGTGCCCATAGCGCCCCCCAAGCAGGCACTGGGATGGGTGTTGCCATACTTCAGCCCCTTTGTGCCTAGGTATGAAGAGGAGCTGCCCATCCTGGTAAAAACAACAAGGAGTCCTTGTGGCACCTTAGAGACTAATACATTTATTTGGGCATAACCCACTTTAGCCCATGAAAGCTTATGCCCAAATAAATTTGTTAGTCTCTAAGGTGCCATAAGGACTCCTCGTTGTTTTTGCTGATACAGACTAACACGGCTACCACTCTGAAGCCCATCCTGGTGTCTGTGGGATCCTCCCCACTTTTGAGGGGTGACCGCCACGTCCTTTCCCAGTCTGGGCAAACATGGTTCTGTCTTTGGGGTGCTGCATCCTGGCACAAGGTCATTATAATATAACGAAGTAGTGTCAGGCCATGGGACTGTGTAAATATCTTAGCCATGGTATCCCTGCTGGTACTCTTAGCTTTCCACTATCTGTATCTTAACGATATGTCTCTGTGCTGCACATGTTGCGGGCTGCTATCTGCTTTCCAAGCCACTTGCTATGAAGTTTGTGTTCCTGAAAATTCCAATCCTGTGATTTTGAGACATTGCATTTTGAGCACAAGACAGGGAGCCAGAAACTCCTGGATTCTAATCCTGGCTCTGCTTATTGTGTGACCCTAGGCAAGTCCCTCTGTGTTTTGTGCCTCTTTTTTCTGATCTATAATATGAGGGTGATAACACTTGCTTACTTGATGGGGGTGTTCTGAAAATTATTTAATGTTTGTGTTGTTCTTGGAGAACAGAAATGCTGTAAAGTGTAAAGGACTATTCATTATTGTTATTTATTAGTAATATATGCCCAATTGAACAGGAGGCCGCAGGCACTGACTGGTACCGTTAAACTCATACAATTATCTGAAAAGACTGGGAACACTGATTTAGACAAGCCTTTCAGAATAAGCAAAAATCTTTTTTAGTGAATTTGTCTAATAAATTCTAAGGTTTTAAGACCAAAGACAGTTTGTGTTCCTGTACTAGAGCATCTACCATATTGGAGGGGAAAAAATCCTTTATACAGAATATTTGATGTTCTCTGCTTGTTTCAGGGTTGACAATTAATCTGTTTGGGTTTTTTTTAATTGCGCATTTAAATTGTACAAGTCTGTGGAGCTTTGAGGGGAAGCATATTGAAATATAAATAACCCAGGCTAATCCCAAAATGTAGGGAATTATCCCTGATTATTTTAAGAGATGGGAACAATTTATTGTTCATAGTTTTTAGCTGCTTCTGAAATGGACAAAGACATTTATTTATTTAGTAATTGCAAGTGCTGGTCCTGTAGCGCATTAGGAGCCTGATCCTGCATAGGTGCGGTGCATTCTCAACTCCCATTGACCTTCATGGGAGTTCAACACCATGCAGGACGTGTTTATCACCTTATAGGATTGAGACATAGTTTATTCAGGTGCAGTATGCTCCCAATGCACTATTGGGAGAGTGTTTGGGATGACCGCTGTTCAAGGCAAGATGGTACATTGTGCAGGTGATGCCCGTGATTTCTAACTAGAGAGTGCATGCTCCAGGGAACATGGCCAGCACTCAGCCATGAACCTTCTATGTAATACAGAAGGCCTCCATATTGGGTACCTATTTTGTGCAGTGCCTGAATACTTTAGTTGTTTTCTTCATGAGAACAAATGTGACTGTTGTAATGAAACATCTATTGCATTTCTCATTCTGACAGTTTTTTCCAGACAATACTTTCTGCAGTGAACATGCAGTAAATGTTGACTTCAGCCTTTTGTCCAATGCTAGGCTAAAACAAACACTTTTCTTACCACATTGAGTCAGTTTGCTTCTTATGGCCACAAAGACAACTATTGTTTCTGGCGTTCAGTAAATAACTGTTGCCGGGCGCATCAGTTGTACTTTATTACATCCTTTACCTTGTCCTGCTTACTTCTGGAAGCTGCCTTCAGTCTTTATTTCTTTACGCTGTTCTAAGTTATATTCCATTAGGTACTGTCATATTTTTATGACATATTGAGCACAGTCCTCTGGTGTTGTGGCTGATGAAGCAACAATTTTCCTCCCATTTATTACAGAATACTCCAGCCTTTAGAGTCCACTTTCCTTTTTATTTTCTTTTTATTGAAGACAAGCATCTTAATGTTGTTTTAATAGGACATGGAACAGGCACATGAGACACTGCACTAGAAGCCCATTTGCTATTAAAGACCAATGGAGATGGATGAAAGTGTGACTAGTAAAAGAAAATTTCCATAAGAGGAGAGGGAGATGGATATGAAAAGGAGGCGAAACAACGGTGGATAGAAAAGAAAAGGTGAAAGATAAAAGCTAGGGGTGAACGACTTTACTTTGTTTTTTAAAAAATTACAAAATACCCACAATGTTTCAGGCTTCTGCATTTTTTAAAATCTTCTTCTATAACACACACTCTCTCTCTCTCCCACCCTCTGCCACCCTCCATCCTCTAATCAAGTACCTGGATAAGAAAGTAGTGTGTGGTCATGTCAGAGTTCAGGATTGTTGTAATCTAAAAGCTTTTCTGATGCAGTCTCTCCCTATGATTGAGCTTTAGATAATATTCATTATTATCAGCAAGTCACAGAGGAAGAACAAATAATGTATAGCACTAATGACCCAAGCACTGGCTCTGGTGTAAGTGTGGTGGCTGTAAAGTGTATTCTTCAGCGATAGGATTGCATAGATTCATGCTGCGAAGACTGACATGTGCATTCCCTGACATATTGGAGGAGGAGATGCTGATCATATGTTCCTCTGTAGCAGGAAGGGAGAACAGCAGTTTTTGGTGTAAGGATCTGGTGTCCTATTGAATTAATCTGTAACAAAATCTTTTGGTCTGTATCTTTCCTCAGTGGAGTGTTCATATGTCAGTGGAAAGAATAAAAAAATGTCTATGATGTCAGCAAGCCGCCTTTCACGACACTGTGGGTCAGATTCAGTATGTAAGCTGTCCTTTGACCAGATGTGAGTTTGGCTTCTCCAGGGTGGGTAACTACTTGTTCCACTGTCTAACTGAAACATATTTTGGGACAGAACTAGAATACAGCATCCAATCTTTTCAACCTGCAGTAGTATAAAATTGTTAATGCTACAAAATAATAGGAATAAAATTCCTCAACTTGGAGTTACTACATTTCATATTAATGTGAAAGGTTTGATTTTTACTTCTGAAAATTATAGATATGTTATTATTGAGTTAGAACATCCTTGAGCAACTCACCAACATGAATTTAGAAGTATTCAACTGACTTGAATTTGCTAGAAAAACTGAGTCTGGTCAGTGTTTTTGTTACCATTACGTGTTCACAGAACACAGTAACAAATCCACCAAGAAGTATTTGATGATATGACATAGGCTACACATAGTTGCCACAAGACAAGTTGGAAGTTGATTTGCCATGGCAGGTATCATATAAAGGCTAATAGAACTGCATTAAAAATGGAAAATCATGGCTCAGGAGCTAAGCTTTTTTAAAGGGCACTGTCTGATTAAAATTTGGATATTTTTAAAAAAACAGATGGCTTTGCTTGTATAACTATTAACATCTCAGGTTACTAAAACTGGAAGAATGTTAAACGTGTAACTTACTTTTCACTGCGTATCTGGTTTACTTCTTACATTACATTGATCTTAGACAATTTCACTTTTGTTTATAGTTGGTTACTAATCCATTTCATGTCCTCCTTTTTATACAATACCAGTATACTGTAGTGTTTGGATTGAAAATGGAGACATTTTGTTTGATTATTGTGTATACAATACCTAAATTGATTTGACAGTGTTCCTTTAAATTTAAACTGTTTTCCTTTGCCAATTTTTTGGGAGCATTTTATACCCAAATATGCTCCTGAGCTGTTTTCTGTTCCCTGATGTTTTCCTTTGACTTCTGCTAGACCTGGTTTTCTTTACCAGAAAACTTGGTCTAAGCACAGTACTGGAAATGAGGACATTTATGTCCTAATCTCAACACTCAAAGTGACTCCTTTTGTGGCCATGGCTACAACTCATATGACCTCTCTTCAGTAGTGGATTTAGAGTTAGTGGGGCCTGTGCTCAGTTTCATTTTTGGGGCCCCTCCTTGGGACCCAGCCAAGAAAAAGAACATTCTCTCCTATCTCCCCCCCACCCCCGTTTTTCATTCTTTTTTTCTTCATCCTCCTCCTATAATAGAAAGTAAATGAAAATAAAGTGAGGTATCTTGATTGTTTTTGTAGTCTAACTTATTTTTCCACAGACCACTTGAAAATCACTGAGGGTCTCGGCGGACCCTCTTAATGATCTTTCCAAATATTGTTTATACTGTTAGATAACTATTGTAAAGCGCTTTGGATAAGAGCGTTTTATAAAAAAAAATGTAAAAAAACATTGGGATGTGGGGTCTGGCCAGGACTTAGGGTGCAGGAGGGGGCTCAGGGCTGGGGGTGCAGGGTCTGGGAGGAAGTTGTACTTATATGAGAGAAATTGAAAAATACTGTTTCTTTTGTTCATCGTTTTTACAGTGCAAATATTTGTAGTCAAAAACAGTAATATAAAGTGAGCAGTGTACACTTTGTATTCTGTGTTGTGATTGAAATCAATATATTAGAAAATGTAGAAAAACATCCAAAAATATTTAATAAATTTCAATTGGTATTCTATTGTTTAACAGTGCGATTAAAACTGAAATTAATCACGATTAATTTTTTTGAGTTAATCACCTGAGTTAACCGCAATTAATTGACAGCCCTAGTATAATGTATACAACTAGCAATGTAGCACTAGTTGTAAAAAAGCTCTCCTTTAACTGGCCCATTGTTACTGCCCTATGGTTATATGAGATACCTGGGTTCCATTCCCAAATTGTGGATGCTAGAAAATGCTTTGAAGGCAGCACACTTAAGGTATGCCTTCACTGCAGAGTTAACTATGCAGACTGGTACTCAGGTAAGCCTCACCTGGGTGTGGGCAGCCACACTGCAAAGCCACACCTGAGTTACTGTGTCCTCCCTGGTGCTGCGCTCACCCTTGTATGTTCCTTGGATTTCTGGGAGCATATCCCAGGATTCTTTGTGCTACAGTAAATTAAGCTGCATTATAATTCTTTCCTAGTAAATTGCTGGAAAACTTGTCAGTCCTTGTGGGCACATTTGTTGGGGGTATGTACAGGGATGGCCTTAGGCCGATTCCACTGAATCGGGCCCCGCACCTAAGAGGGCCCCGCAGCAGCTGTCCGCCCCGCCCCCGGCCTCCTCCCCTGAACGCTCCGCCCCCCTTCTCCTCCCCCTCCCCTGTTTCTCGCGAATCAAATATTCGCGCGGGAAGCCTGGAAACAAGAAGCGGCAGGTAAGCTGGGGCGGGGGGCGCGAGGAGGGCTCCAGGGAGGCGTGGCGCGGCCCAGTCTGGCTCCGGCCAAGCGGCTCCCTCCGGCCCGGCTCCGGCCGAGCTCCGGCCGGGCAGCTCCCCCCGGCCGAGCGGCTCCCTCTGGCCCAGCCCCACGGCTCTGGCTGTGGCTCCGGCCCGGCCCCGGCCAAGTGGCTCCGGCCCCAGCCAAGCGGCTCTGGCCCGGGCCCAGCCCCAGCCCCAGCCCTGACTCTGGCCAGGCGGCGCGGCGGCTCCTGCCCGGGCGGCATGGCGGCTTCAGCCCCGGCCAAGTGGCTCCGGCTCCGGCCCCGGCCCCGGCCCTGGCCAAGTGGCTCTGGCCTGGGCCCAGCACCGACTCTGGCCGGGCGGCGCAGCGGCTCCGGCCCCGGCCCCGGCCCTGGCCCCAGGCGGCACTGTGGCTCCAGCCCCGGCCCTGGGCGGCGCGGCGGCTCTGGCTCCGGCTCCGGCGCAGCTCCGGCGGGGGTAAGCGGCATGGTAAGAGACCGGGGCCAGGGGTGGGTTGGATAAGGCAGGGGCAGGGAGTCCCGGGGACGGAGCAGGTGGGGGTGGTTGGATCGGGCAGAGGTTCTGGGGTGGCGGTCAGGGGATGGGGAAGGGGGGGTTGGGTAGGCGTGGGAGTTCCGGGGGTCTGTCGGAGTGGTGGTGGATGGGATCGGGGCAGTCAGGGGACAGGGAGTAGGGTGAATTGGGTAGGAGGGGGGTTCTGGGGGGCAGTTAGGGTGGGGGGTCTTGGGAAGGAGTGGTCAGGGGACAAGGAGCGTGGGGGGTTGATGGGTTGCGGTTTCTGAGGGGGGCAGTTGGGGGCAGGACATGGGGGGGGTTGGAGGGGGGGGGGGATGTACTCACCGGGTGGTTCCCTTCCCGGGTCTTTGGCGGTGGGTCCTTCAGTGCTGTGGAAGATCTGGAGCACTGCTGGGTGAGTCATCCCTGCCGGGGCCCCGTCGAATCAGGCCCCGCACTTCCTAAAGCCGGCCCTGGGTATGTAGGCAGGCAGGGAATTGTGGGAAGGCATTGGAGGACTATCAGCCCTCAAGTGATTTAGTCTGTGTCCTCACAGCAATGTGGGCAGGTTACCAGTCTATTGAGTTAAAATGGCACTTGGGTTTTAGCCTACCTGGTTTAAAATACCACTAAACTAGTAAAGATAGTAAAAATGGCATTGTGGATTCTTAATTTATTGTTTCTTAATGAGCGTATAATGCTATACGTTTCTGCTCACTTTATGTCACCAGTTCAGGATTTGTTCCTGGATCGCCAAAGGTTTGTTGGTATAGTCAGGATCATGTTAACAGCTTGATATCAAGTGAAAGAGCAGAAACCCAATTTGATATAACAGGTGCATAGCTCAAACATGGACAAGTTTTGATTTTCTCACCTGATATAAATAATTCTCAAATAAATGTGAGTGTTTTTAAATATAGCTGTGGGTTTGTCTCTCTCTTGTAATGGTTGTTTCCTGTTTTAATCTTCTTTCCTACCTGATAATCTTTGAAATGAAAGATTCTGTGGTTAAAGTGCACTATTACTTTGTGCTCTCCCCTGCCTTAACATAGACTGTAAGATCTTTTGGGCAGGGACTGCTTCTTTGTTATATGTTTGTATGATGTACAATAGGGCCTTGGCTTCTAGGTGCCATTGCAATACAGATAATTAATAATAAAGCATAGCTATAAAGTACTCCGTTATTAAGGCATGTCTGGGATTAGCTAGGCTTGTTCTTATTCATTCTTATTTCTTAGTGACAAGATTTTTTAAGAAAACTGTTCACTTGAGGATTATCTCCTGCCTGGATATAACAGTTTTAAAGTAGGTCACATTTGGGGTTTGAATTGATGGGCGCAGTTACTGTTCCTTAATCTTCACCATTTTACAAGTAGTCTGTTGTTGAACCATATACAACTTTATATACAGTGCAGCAACTGGTGGAATTCTGTAGAGTCAGTACAGATTAATTGACAAACAGGTTTCCCTTAATTAGAGAGTGATCTTGCTCTGATTCTCAGCACACATAAAATATCATGTCTAGTAGCCTTATCCAATGCCTTCTGAAGTCAATGAGGGTTTTCCCATTGATTTCCTTGGGCACTGGATTGGGCCTTAAAACATGTTCCTAAATGTTACTTTCTTTTCTAGAATATGGGCAAATTATAATTTTTGTATATTATTTTTCAGGCTACATGCTGAGGAAGCAACACTTTTGTTCCCAGTTGTTAAATCTGCTGTGTAAGAGGAGAGAACCCTGGAGGTAACTTTTCTTTTCAGCAGTATACAAAGATTTGAACATGGAGTAGGGATAGAAATGGGATGTGCTATGGTGTTCTGGTGCATTCAGCACTATCCAGTCTCAGTTCTGCAGTCCAGTCCTAGCAACAGAGTCTCAGACCTTGGATTTTGTGTTTTAAGTCTCCTAAGCGAAAGCAAGTCCAGTTCCTAAATCTACATGGAAATGAGGTCAGAGACAACTTTAATTTCAACTTCAGTTAGACCTATGAGACTTTATGCTAACTTGGCATGGCTGATTAAGAACAGGGAGACCTTCAGACTTCTTTCTAATAGAGTTGCTATGAAGAAGGAATATAAAGCATTGGAAACTCACAGGGATAGCTTTTTATATTCTAAATTATTAAGGCCACATTTAGGCAAAACTTTACTCACATGCTTAACTTTACTTATAGTGAATAGTCTCACTACTCACTGTGTGTAAAGTTACGTGTGTGAATAAGCCTTTGTAGGATCAGGGCCTAAAACTGAATGTTGAGCTGTGTCTTCTTCTGTGCTTGGAAAGTGTTTAGCATGATGGGTGCTACTTCACCTTTAATAATACTTCAGTACATAAGGGTAGCCTGAGAATATTGGGTAGCTGCGAAATTAGTACTTGGGTTATTGTCCCTTAAATGTCACAGATGATCCAATGTATATTGAGAGAACTTGCAGAATACTGAACTGTAGATCAAATCTTTACTCAGCTCAAGAGAATACAATTATCTGTAGACTCCATCCCTTGCAGAGGATTTTGGAGCTGGGGTGTAAAAAGAAGGATATTAAGTACTCCCATGTAAAAGACTTCATTAAATTGGAGTTAAAGCTGAAATTAATACCTATATGTTGGGGATGGGTGGGAGGAGTATGGTTTAAGTTTAGATATACTAACTTTTTTTTAAAGGCTTTTTGTGTGTGTTTTGTTTAAATAAAATTAAGGTTCCTCCGCAACTTTAATTATTTTCCCAATATTGTGCTCCCTGGTTAGGGTGACCAGATGTCTCAATTTTATAGGTACAGTCCCGATTTTTGGGTCTTTTTCTTATATAGGCTCCTATTACCCCCAATCCCCATCCTGATTTTTCACATTTGCTGTCTGGTCACCCTATCCCTGGTGTATCCTCCATGTAAGGCTACCATGTGTTTATGATAAACACAACTAGCTGATATCTTAATTTCTGTATACCTTGGCATTTTAGCCATTAATCCATGATGATAGGGAGAATTTAAATACTGTGGCCCTGATTCTCCACTACATCCAAGCAGTGCTCAGGTGTAGTGAAGAGTAGCAGCCATGGGAAGCCAATTATAGCTCCCTGATCCTTGGTTGCATGGTGGAAGTTAGAACAGAAAGGGGTGGGCAGTGCTGACTTCCATCACCAGTGTAAGGTCTTACACCAGTAAAGGATCAGAAGTAGAAGAGCTCTGCTCCACCACAACCCCTGCTGTCCACATCATGCCCCCAGAAAGCCCCTCGCCTTTCCTTATGTTAGGTGTGGGAAGAGGCTGGTGCAGAAGCAAGCAGAGCCACCTCTGCCAGATTTCTGCCACCAGAGGGTCTCCCTATGCAAGAGTAATTCTCTACCAGCACTCTCTGGCCACTTTGTGCCACAGCAGCCAGTGAATCTAGCTCTGTATCCTTTGGTGCAGGGGTGGGCAAACTTTTTGGCCCGAGGGCCACATCTGGATGGGGAAATTGCATGCAGGGCCATGAATGTGGGGCTGGGGCAGGGGGTTGGGGTGCAGGAGGGAGTGTGGGGTGTGGGAGGAGGTGTGGTGTGCAGGAAGGGGCTCAGGGCAAGGAGTTGGGGCGGAGGAGGGTTGCGGGGTGTACAAGGGGGCTCAGAGCAGGGGGTTGGGGTGTAGGGAGGGGTGCAGAGTGCAGGAGGGGGCTCAGGGCCGGGGGTTGAGGGCTCAGGGCAGAGGGTTGGGGTGCAGGAGGAGTGCGGGATGCGGCGGGGGTTCAGGGCAGGGGTTCGGGGTGCAGGAGGTGGATCAGGGCAGGGGGTTGGGGTGCAGGGTGTGGCAGGGGGCTCAGGGAAGGGGATTGGGGTGTGGGGTGCAGGAGGGGTGCCCGGCACCGCTTACCTGGAGCAGCTCCAGGGTGGCAGCGACACCACGCCACTAAGGCAGACTCCGTGCCTGCCCTGGCCCTGCGCTGCTCCCAGAACGGGGAACTGCGGCCAATGGGAGCTTCGGGTGTGGAACCCACGGGTGAGGGCAGTGCACGGAGCCCTCTGCCCTCCCCCCACCCAAGGGGCCACAGGGACGTGGTGCCACCTGCTTCCAGGATCGGTGCGGGGCCCGCGGCACCACAGGGGTGGCAATCCCGTGGGCCAGATCCAAAGCCCTGAGGGGCCGGATCCGGCCCACGGACCGTAGTTTGCACACCCCTGCTTTGGTGGTTTGTAGCCACAGATTGTGGACTTGTATTCATTGACATCCGCTGTGGTGTACATAGCGGTGCATAACCTTCTAGTATTCTATCTCCACAGGCTGCTAACAATAAAGACTATAACAATTGATTCAACTTTGATTTACTGTTTCATTGATTCCTAATAGCACATATAATGGAGAAAGAACAACACTTGGCAACTAATCACAGAATTATTTAACTTAGAGGTGAACTTATTTCCAGCACATATTATAAAAAATTTCTCACTTTCATCAGAGATCTGGCAAAGTATTATACATCTTGCTCTTTATACATACAACGTGTGTGTGTGCAGGCTTTGCATTATATATGCACTTAAAAGCCACAAACTTCTGTTTTATATTTATATATAATATAAGCTTGTGGTTTTAAAATACACTGCTTTTTTATTTATCTATATTACATTTGTAAGAAAATTAAACAAAGCTTTCACCTCCAAGTTGCTGGTTCAAATCCAATCTGGGTTAATAGC
>NW_020664601.1:1221414-1230300 GCF_002925995.2 Terrapene triunguis | reverse complement strand
GCGCTTTTTTTTGCTGCTTGGGGCAGCAAAAAAGTTAGAGCCGGCCCTGCTGCTAAGATGCTGTGAGGAAGCTTTTCCTGTGGATAAATAGAGGACTTGGCACCTTTCACAAGCAGTAAATTCACACAGGAAGAATGTAAACAATGGGCCAAATCAGATTTTGCACCATGAGTGAATTTGGCCCAACGAATTGAAGCTCCAATTCAGCAAAGCACTTAGATACATACTTAATTTAAAGCATGGGCTTAATTCCCATTGACGTCAGTTAGACTGTGCTTAAAGTTAAGTGTGTGTTTCAGTGGTTTGCTGAATCAAGCCTTCATATGATTGTAGAGTGAGGAGGGGCTGATTCCGACCTCAGTTACACCTGTGTAAATTGGATATGACTACATTAAAGCCACTGGGTTTTCAATGCTGTAGGCAAGAGGAGAATCAGGGCCTGATAGTCCAGATTCTTTATGAAAACAAGAGACGTGTCAGGGAATATGTGAATGGAATGATTATTAATGCTTTATACGGTGATTGCTCTTAGCCCTTTACAATTTTGTCTTTGAAAACATGATAGCATTACTGCAGTGTTCACTTCTTTCCCTGTACTTAAGAATAACAAAAGATTAATGCAGTAACATCTAGTTATCCAAGATAAAAAGCTGTTGAGGGTGACTGCTATATATAAAAAACATTTTTAATTTTTTTTTATTACACCTGCTAAAATAGAGTAGAGTAGGAAGCTGAATATTACATAAATGTTGCAGGGAATTGTTTTTCCCCTTTAGGGATTGATTAAAGTAACGGTAGTTTCCTGATGACATCATAGCAGATTCCAGCTGCCCAAACAGTCATTTTCCAGAAGAGGTTATCTGCAGTGCACTTACACAGAATTACACTTAAAAGGGCACTTATAGTTCCCTTAGGACTTTTAAACGTAACTTAGAGTTGAGTCCTTGGTAAACACAGAATTCTTTGTTTTCATTTAGTGACGATGGTAGTGCTGGGAGCACAGCCCTGGCTTGTGATTCTGCAGTTAAATGAATAATTACATAATCATGGATTGCAGGAAAAATTAAATACTTCAGTGTACGTTCCATGTATTGAGAACACAGCAGTATGTTTTTTGTAGAGAATTTTCAGACCTGCAGCATAGGAAGAAGATAATATGGAACTCCAATGCCATACCTGAAATTAGACTCATTGCTGTGCAGAGTAACTTTTTGAAGGCATGAGCAGCCAAAAAGCAGAAAAGGCTGCTTCTTCAGTGGCTGGCCTAGGTGAGCAGGACTGTGCTTGTTATGGGGTGCTGACTGATTTCTTTGCTTCCTGGGGTAGCTAAGGAAGAGCCTGAAGAGGTGAGAAGAGAGGCTTAACCAGGAGATGGGAGGGAAAGGAATGGTGGAAGCACAAGGAGGGATGTGACTGACAGCAGAGAGATGGAAACCAAGGTTTTTTGGCTCCCATTCTTCAGATAAGAACCATAAGGACTATTTCACTGGTCCAGAAGGCACTAAGAGCTAACCAAAGGTTTCAGTTTGTCACTTAGGGCTGTCTCAGGATTTCAGTGGCGTTTGGTGGCTCATGTGATGACACCAGCACAAAGTATACTAAGGAGTTACTTACAACAGAAGATAGCAACAGTGACATTGAGGGACTTGCAAATGGTAAAACTTCCAATCCCAGTGTGCTGTGTCCCCCCTCTTCTCCTGGGACATTTGGGGCATTCAGCTGTATTTATTTTTATATTTGCTAGGACAGCTTTAATATGTGGATCTATAAATTTTCCTGGCATAAAGCTGGATCAGTCTGTGTAGATGTTGTTTTTAAAAACAACAACAGCCTATTTAAATTATGGGGACAAGAGCTTTTGCTAATATTTTGATGTATGAGCTTAGAAGTGCTAATGGCCAGGCACAGTCCAAAGGGTGTTTCCCAGGTTTCAGGGGGGAAAAGGGGGGGAGGGGTGGGAATTAACATAGAGGCATATGCTTCTGGTAACTGCCATGTTTGAAATGCATATTTATATATATTTAATGAAGAATGCACTACATCCTCATTAACTCTCATATACATTTTTTTTAGAAAGACAGCAAAGTCTTGGAGCTTTACCAACTTGCCAGGACCTAATCACATCAATTTACTAGGAAGAAATTGACAGAAAAGAGTTAATTAGTCTGTTCTACAGGGAGTTCTAATAACATAATAGTCCAAGGACAATTTTAATAATAATCCTTATCACTTATATACTGTAGAACCTTACATGTTTAATGTTTTGTACAAGTGATCTTCACAACACACCTATAGAGAATGTAGGTAGGGTCAGTATTATCACCACCATTTTAAAATGCAGCCAGTGATGTGATTTGTTGAGACTACTCAGTAAGTGTCTGGGAGATTAGAACTCCTGACTCCATGCCCTATCCAAGGGGTCGGCAACCTTTCGGAAGTGGTGTGCCGAGTCTTCATTTATTCGCTCTAATTTAAGGTTTCACGTGCCAGTAATACATTTTAACGTTTTTAGAAGGTCTCATTCTATAAGTCTATAATATATAACTAAACTATTGTTGTATGTAAAGTAAATAAGGTTTTTAAAATGTTTAAGAAGCTTCATTTAAAATTAAATTAAAATGCAGAGCCCTCTGGACCGGTGGCCAGGACCCGGGCAGTGTGAGTGCCACTGAAAATCAGCTCGCGTGCCGCCTTCAGCATGCGTGTCATAGGTTGCCTACCCCTGCCCTAACCATTGACTTCAGTGGGGCTAGTCATGTGCTTACAGTTAGCCATCCGCTTAAGTCCGTTGCTGAATAAAGTCCTATGTCCCCAATCCTGCAATCACCGATGCGTATTCTTAATATGGCATTTATTCAGGTGAGTAATCCCACTGAGGTCAGTAGGACTACTCATAATGTGGATTTCCTGTTTGTTTTTTGTTTTTTTGATTGGGCTGAGGGTGGTTGTACTTGAGCTACCTTACCTGTTTCAGAATTCAATGTTATTGGGTACGTCTATACTTACCTCCGGGTCCGGCGGTAAGCAATCGATCTTCTGGGATCGATTTATCGCGTCTTGTCTAGATGTGATAAATCGATCCCGGAAGTGCTCGCCGTCGACGCCGGTACTCCTGCTCCGCGAGAGGAGTACGCGGAGTTGACGGGGGAGCCTGCCTGCCGCGTCTGGACCAGCGGTAAGTTCGAACTAAGGTACTTCGACTTCAGCTACGTTATTCACGTAGCTGAAGTTGCGTATCCTAGTTCGAAGTGGGGGGTTAGTGTGGACCAGGCCATTGTGTAGGATATTGTAGAGCCTGCAAATGTGTAAGGAGTTCAGCAGCCAGTCTGTGCTGAAAGTAGAGGAGAACCCTAGGGAAGCTTTAGGATATCAAAATGGTTATAAGAAACCCTAGGGCAGATGCTTAGTGATTTTTGCTGTTGCTGCTGGCTACTGTCTTCTCACAATTGACCTGTACACAAAGTAGCACAGGAGCATGTGCTCACAGAAATCATAGAGTCCATGACTTTCCATCATTTTCTTTAGCCTAATTTTTCCCCCTTACTTCTCACCTGGACAAAGGAACTTCTGTTACCATATACTGCATATACCTCCTGTGGGTGTAGTAGTTTTGCCAGCTATCCCAGCACATATTTCTGGGATTAACTGGATTTTTGTTTGAGCAGTGTACTTCACCGTTAGGATTCCTGCATCACTGTCTTGTATTTCTCATTTTGGACATTATTCCTCAAAGTTCTGTCTCCTCTTGAGGAAGTTTTAACGTGGTCGAAATGCACCCTAGAAGATTGATATTGTTTACTGACAACAACTTTGTTTCAACACAGACAATTTGTAATGAAAATATTGTTCTCTTTACTACTCCAGTAGTTATGAGTAACAGATCAATAGCAGGAAGTACAGAATTGGGAGCATCACTTCAGATATTAAACCACAAATTGATCTGCTTGTCAAACCTTAAGTAAGTGCTGCATCAACACATGTGCCAGAGATGGGAGGACATTTTGAAATGTTGTAGCGATGGACTGAAATGATGAGATAAATTATTTCTTTTATGTAAGTGGGTTAACTCTTTAGTGCCATTGTCTGCACACTCCTGCTATTAGCACGGTTGCATTTTGCATTGATGGATCACATCAATAATTCAGGACTCTCAATCTACACAGCTCCAGAAAAACATACTGAATGTATACAGTAGGCAGACCTGTCACCTGATGGTGATATCTTTGCTAGAATTAAAAGGAACTATAAACCTTTATAAATAATCTAACAAAACAGCCATACAGTAACTCCTCACTTAAAGTCGTCCCGCTTAATGTTGTTTCATTGTTAAGTTGCTGATCAATTAGGGAACATACTAATTTAAAGTTGTGCAATGCTCCACTCTTACGTTGTTTGGCTGCCTGCTTTCTCCACAGCTGGCAGCCTCCCTACGCGCCCACCCCCACCCCCAGCGCCTCCCGCCTGCCGGCAGACCCCGCCGATCAGCGCCTTCCCCCCTCCTTCCCCCGCCTCCTGCCCGCGGCAATCAGCTGGCTTGCGGCATTTTGGAGGCAGGAGGGAGGGGGAGAAGCGAGGACTTGGCGCGCAGGCTCCCCCTCCCTCCCCTGCCTCCCGAACGCCGCAAGCCAGCTGATTGTCCCGGGCAGGAGGAGCAAGGACTCGGCGCGCCTCCCTCTCCTGCCGGCGGCAATCAGCCGGCTTGTGGTGTTTTGGAGGGAGGGGGGAGGAGCGAGGACTCCGCGCGCAGGCTCCCCCTCCCTCCCCTGCCTCCTGAACATGGTAATCAGCTGGCTTGTGGTGTTTAGAAGGGAGGAGAGGGGAGGGAGGGGGAGGAGCCAGGACGCAGCCTGCCAAGTAAAGGGGGAGGAGGTGGGCGGGAGAAGAAGCAGGTCAAGAATGGGGGCTTGGTGGTAGGGGTGGAGTGGGCAGGCTGAGGGTTGAGCCCCCCGCCCCTGGTGCTTGCAGAGTAGGGGAAGCTGCCCTGGAACCTAACCCCCCCCCCCATTTACATTAATTCGTATGAGGAAATTGGATTCACTTAACATCGTGTCACTTAACATCGCATTTTTCAGGAACATAACTACAACGTTAAGTGAGGAGTTACTGTACTTATTTAACTGTCATCCATGTGGTCATACATCCATACAATGGACACTGTAGTCCTAGTCAGACACTGGACCATCAATTCTCCAAGCAAAACTAGGTTTCCTTCTATTACTTTTGTCTTTTTATTTTAGTCTTCTGTTCTGCTTCATATCAGCAAGATCTGACTTTTTTGAACAATTGGAGACTGGTATTACCCAAAGTTTTGAATAAAGCTAACATTGTCTAGACTAATTGGACCAAATTCTTCCCAGCAATCTGCATAGGAGTATGCCAGAAAATCCACACTGAACAAGGAACAAGAAGGATCAAAGCTGACTGAATTGATTTCTGGCGTATCTGAAACAGTGGTGTAAGGATACTTCACAAAACTACAATGATCAATACCACCCACAATACACCTTTCAAGATCCATGGGTTCTATGCATGCCTATCACAATGTGTGGTGTACCTCCTCCAGTGCACTAAATGTCTCAATAACAACTCTGTGGGGAAACGAGAAAATCACTATGCTCCCAAATGAACTCACACAGAAAAATGATAAATGACCTGAACAAGAGTTCTCTGTAAGCCTGCACACACACGCACACTCTGTTGACTTTGATATTTCAAAATCAATTGCTATAAGTTTTGTCCAGAGTAGTAGATCTGGGAACCAAATAATGGTCTGGTTCAGTATGAATTAATTTAGATAACTACTTCAATCCTATCACCTTAAACTTTATCTTATTCCTCCCTTGAAACAGGTTTGATTTGTTTTGTTTATAAAAAAAAAAAAAGTTTCCAGCAGTAGGAACTAGTCGACGTGTTCTGACTGACCCAAAGAGCAGTCATTAATAATTCATATCTGTTTCACATAGTACAGAACATCCTATACTGCAATCTATTTTGTCCATGGTTAAAGCTTAAGAAGCTGGAGAAAAGTAATTGTATGTTTTGGTACTTACACTGGCAGTATGAGCTTCTATGAGTTATTTTCTGTGTCATTTACAATCCTAAGTGGTGTTGGGTAAGGTGCAGGTGTGGCGAGGGGTGTGGGTGCAGGTGTGGCTATGCTGTTATTGGAGGAGGCAGATGAGTGTAATGGGAGGAGTGGGAGGGAAGACCCTTCACGTGAATATCTTAAGTTTATTATTGTTAAAGAACATTTGTGTATAGAGCATAGTGTTTTATATAGCTAGTAAAAGACAAAGTCCCTGCCCCCAAAAGCTTACAGTCTAAATTGATCATGGCAAGACAGGACCTGAGAGGAGATCACTAGAGGCTAAAGGAGGAGAGAGAAAAGGAACATACAGAATAAGGTTGAAGTTTGCTTGGGTATCATATTCTGTATCAGTTTAGTTTCTGTTTGTTTTTGATCATTTATAGTGCCTTGTGGAAATCCTGCCAACTCCCAAGATAAGTCAAATTAACCTTTGCTAAGAGTATGTAGTAAATACTGAAAAAGAAAACTAGTTCTTGTTCTTGTTTTATTGCTTAGGCCATATCGAAATGGAACTAAACTGGAACCTTGGCAGAGTCCTCCGTCCAGGCTCAGCCACAGTCCGGGTGACTGACTTGAGGTGGCAAGGTCTCCTGAATCCTAGCCCATTGGTTAAAGATGATGGAGAGCTACTTATGGATGAATACCTTTCCCCCAGTAAACTGGTGAGTGGCCTCTCATTTTTTTAATGCAGCTGCGAGGAGCACACTAGCATATAGTCACATTATCCTTGCTTGTTAGCAACTTTAATCAAGATTGCATAAATATGGAATAGCTGACCATTAGAATTTCATGTAAAGTGGCCTCTATTTTAAGATCATTTAACGTATACATTTGTCTGTTTCATATACAAATATGACCAATGTAGTTCCTTCCATGTTCGTTATCGACCTAGCGAGGTAGGCATAAAATAGTGCATATAGCATAATCATAATTCAAACCAAATCTAATTAATTCTTTCTAAAGTGCATTGAGTTCTATCAGAACATCAGAAGAGGGATTTCTACATGGACTGTGTGGTGGAAATTGGAAACGTAATTAATAATTTAATTTTTATTCCTGAATAGAGTAAAATCATCCAAACGCCACTCTCACTTGCCTATATGTTAGTCTTGAGAGCCAATTATAAAGTACTGAAAGTATTTTAAGTACTCTCTATATTTATCAAAGTGCCTATAGTTTTCCACTTCTGTCAAAGCATAATTGAAAGCCATTCTGCTTTTTGACAAGGGAAAATGATCTTGGTGCAGCCTCTTGTAAGAGAATGATGCATTGAAATCTATTGTGAAGAAACCCTTTATTTCACAGTGTGACGGTGCCACCCGTAAGGCTTTATGGAAATATGCTTATGTATATGTGTGTGTGTGTGTGTGTGTGTGTATATATATATATATACATATAACATAACTAGAATGTGTTTTATGCTACATATGCCATGTAACATATCTCTGTAAAGGTCATGATCTACTGAATCTATTAATCCTATTTGTATGCATGTATCATTTTTGTATTTGAAGTTATTAATATTGGCTGCATACTTGTTTGATTCTAAGTAGGCTTTATACAGAGTAAAATGGATGTATTTGGGTTTAGACCCCATTGGGAGTTGGGCATCTGAGTGTTAAAGACAAGAACACTTCTGTTAGCTGCTTTCAGGTAAGCCTACAGCTGTTAGGGGACGTGATTCAGACCTGGGTCTGGGTTTGCAGCAGGCTAGCAAGTCTGGCTCAAACCAGGCACGGTACTGAAGTCCTAAGCTGACGGGGCAGGAAAGCAGGGGCAGAAGTAGTCTTGGCACATCGGGTGGCAGCTCCCAAGGGGGTTTCTGTGATCCAACCCATCACACACAGTATATGGTATTTACTGAGTACTAGTGAAGAACAGAAACCTTTGGGGTTCTGAGAAGCTGAGGAATGCTGCGGTGGGGAGAGCTAAGCAACAGAGCAGTTGCAATAAAGACTGCACATCCCTATGTGTCACAGAGCTGAGCTTCATGGCAGAACTTTGTACAAGAGTGATGGGGCTGAGGTTGTATTTTGGACAGGCCAGGGGAGTGATGGGAATATGGTCATTGCATCTGTGAACTGCCTAGAGCCACTGGGCCTCAACTCCAGTTTTGTGGGAGGGTAAGTTGATGGCAACTAAAAAGCCAAATGAGAAATCAGTCATAGCTGTAGGAAGAACAGAAGTCTAACTCTGGTAAGTTTAAGTGTTCCTCTGCATTCTGCTCTACAAAGTACAGTGCAAGTACTCTGCTACTGGCTGTATACAGCAGCTCCTGGAGTCATGTGATTACCTCAGGTTCTAAGCTTTCATTTTAAGAAAACAAAAGCAATTTTGTAGCCCTCACAGGTGGGAAGAAAAGATTGAACATGTGACCTGAGTGTAATCAATACAGTGATGTTTGCTTGAGTCTGCAGACAGCCTGTGTCAATAGCCCTGAGAGGTGAAGAAGTGCAGTGGACCTGGCCACCCATACAGATACACCCATCTGCTGTAAGTAGTGAGGGCACCTCCGCTGCCACCACCTCTCTGGGGTAAGAGGTGAATCCTGTTGTTTCCAGGGGTGAAAGTAACTTAAAGGACTTACCGGTATGCTGGAGTCCTGAGCGGGGCGTGGCCTCAACCGGAAGAGGAGGGGCCTCGGCTGCAGAGGCGCTGGGAGCTCAGGAGTGAATTAAAGGGCCTGGGGCTCCGGCCACTGGGGAGTCCGGGCCCTTTAAATCACTGCGGGAGCCCTGCCGCCACTACCCCGGGGCGGCAGGGCTCGGGCTAGGGCTGGGGTAGTGGCGGCAGGGCTC